>NC_092806.1:99817153-100134268 GCF_040954645.1 Diabrotica undecimpunctata
TCACCAATAGAGATCTGCGACAAGGTGACCCGTTATCAACAGATTTCTTCAATTTGATCTTAGAGAAGATTTTACGAGAATGTAACATCTACACTAGAGGCACAATATATTATCACAAGCATCAATGATATAGCCATAGCAATGAGCCATAACATGGCTCGGACATATAGCAAGAATGAAGGAGGGAAGAGTTCCCAATAAATTAATAAACACGGGGGCTGGTACAAAAAGAAAAAGAGGCCGCCCCTGAAGAAAATGGCTGGAGTCGGCAAAAGAAGATCTGAAGTCGCTGCGGGTAAAAGATTGGAAAAACTTAGCACAAGATAGAAAGAAATGGAAGAAAACCGTTGAAGCCTTAGGCCTTTGAGGCCTGTTGAGCTGAACTATATATGAAGAATAAATAATAAGAAAATAATCTCAACGGTTAGGAAAAGGTCAATTAGTAACCAAGTTATCAAATAATTGTCAAAGTTGGCAAAGACGAGCATAAGTAACTTTATGTCCCAGCTTGATTCTTTTGACAGATCCACAAGTCGTAAATGATGAGGCTTACCTTGCCTCAAACATGGATTAAGATGATGCTTTATAAGTGGTTTACTTAAAAGAGATCTCGAGGAGAATCTATTTCTGGTCCGATTCTGTGGGAAAAAGCATTTTAATTTAACAAACAACTTCAAGGATCGTTTAATGCTTAACAACTTGAAGGATCGTCAAATGCTTAAGCAAGCATAGGCTGGTTAAAACGACTTATTTGAGACATGGCATTCGTGAGTTTTAAATACAAGGCAAAAAACTGTGTGCTGAGTTATCAATCAACTGCAAGTTAAGATAATAAAGGTAAAAACTTAATTGGTACTTCAGGAGGATTCACTTGTATCAGAGACTTGTATCAAGTATCTGACATAAAAAAAAACTGGACCTAGACGCTCGTAATGACCTAGAGTTAGTAATTAAAACTTAAAAAATCTTCTTCAATTTTTGTCAATTTCGTAATTAGAATATGTTTTATTGAGATACTGCACTTTTTTGTTTTATTCCTATTTGTCACTAAATATATCAATACGTATGTAGTTATGTAAATATGGTTTTCATTCATCTGTGGATAAATATGTATGGCTATTTTAATACAGTTCAATTATCCAAAAAAACTAATTTTCCGAACAACTTCTTCTTCTTTAAGTGCCGTCTTTCGATCGGAGGTTGAATTTCATCATCACTATCTTTACTTTATCTACTGCTGCTCTGAAGAGTTCTATAGAACCCTTTAATTTCTTTAACCATGACACTCTCCTTCTTCATATACTTCTACCTACTCTTATCTTTCCCTGTATTATCAGCCTTAGCAGTTCATATCGCTGTCCTCTCATTACGTGTCCCAGATATTGTCACTTTCTTATTTTTATTGTGTTATTATTTCGCATTCTTTGCCCATTTCTCGCAATACTTCCGTATTAGTTTTCTTCTGTGTCCATGCTATTCTAAGCATCATCCTGTAACAACACATTTCAAAGGACTGTAACTTATTTATGTGTTCTTATTTTAATGTCCAGCTTCAAAGTCCATATTGCAGTATCGAAAACACGTAGCATCTCAGTGCTCTTACTCTCAGTTCTAATCTAAGGTCTTTGTTGCAGAGAATTGTTTTCATTTTTACAAACGCATTTCTTGTAATTTCTATTCTGGCTCCTATTTCGGTTGATTGATCATTATTGTCTGAAATCCAGGTTCCTAGGTATTTGTATTTATCAACCCTTTCTATCGGTACATTTCCCAAATGTATGTTTGTTGGTATATTTGTTTTTATGTTATTATCATGTATTTGGTCTTTTTTATATTCATTTTTAGTCCAGTAGCAGCAACTGGGGTTATTCAGCAGAGCGTGCCATAATCACGGTGTCATCTGCATATCTTAGTTAATAGATCTTCCGTTAATTATTATTCCTTTACTTTAAGATACTAAAGCTTCTTCAAAAATGGCTTCACTATATATATTAAATAGTAATGGGGACATTACTATTTACCAATTTTCGAAAAGAGGTCTACCCATTTCGTCACACTAGTCTGCTGTATTTTTCTTTGCTAAAAAAGTTAGTTCGACTCCATTAATAAAACCATACTTCCTGCACGCAGTAACACTAAGCCTGGGACACGTACAGTACGGGGGTTTCAAGCCTGTAGTGAGTCTACGAACAAATACATCCCTATGTGACGATACGGAAGTGTCCTTCTATTCATTATTGACACTGTGACCAATATTTCCACATGATTCGTCCAAATATACAATGTTGTAGTTTTGTTCCCGAAATGTACGAATTTCTCGCAAATATCGATGGCGCCAAGAAATAATTTCGGGTTTTTCTATCAACATTGACTTTCTGTCCCGTTTTGTGTACACAAATCCCATGTCCTTAATTAGACTATGTAGTGTAGTTTTAGAAAAATTAGGTAGATGTTCTTCTTTTTAATACAGCTAATAGAGAATGTAATGTTAGAGGTGTATTCTTACGAAAAAAATCATGCACTATTCGACGAATGCTAGGCTTTGTTCCTTCATCGTAAGTTTTATCACGCGAAAATGTAGTTAGTTTCTTCTTTAATTGTCTTTTTGCTGATTGTACTCCAAGTGCCACATGCCGAGAAATTTACTTTTCTTACAGAGTAAATTGTTTTTTTTTTGGAAATACCGGTTTCTACTGCCACTGTTTTGTATTATTTTTGAAAGTGAATTATATCCTTGATTAACACGATAATTCACCATGTTGACTCAAATTTATTTTTCCCCTAATGACAATGCCTTCCCTTAGAGATGTTTCAGAGTACTATTCTCCATTAATAAATTAAGTCGTTATAACACAAAAAACCACAATAATAACTATAGTCGATATAAACTTCAACGAATCAAATGAACTAACTAAAAAAAGGAACAAACCAAAATTAATTTTAAGTTTAGAATTTATACCAAATTTTATTGAGGGTGTAGACACAATAAAATGACATTAATTTCAGGTTGAAAATCAGTCGTTCAGAATAACAAAAAACTGCAATTAGGATAAAAAATTTTCAAATAAAGAATGAGTTAGTCAATACAATGTTATCAGTAATAATTATAAGCTTAGGTATTTGATATTCTTTGTTATAATTTAATTTATGTGAACTGACCATCAACAATTATAATTTATTAATAATTCTTAACTGTAAAACAATATAAAACTTCACTAAAATTTGACTGAGACTATATTTTATATTTTTATAAACATTACTTCAAAACTGTCTATACTGTCAATACATAAATTAACAATCAGAGAACAAGATCCACTTTTAATGTTGGATATTTGAACATTCTTTACCAAAAAAAGTTATTACGCATATCGATTATAAAATTGCTGATTACTTTTCGTAAATGACTATCACTCACAGAAAACAATGAAAAATATTCTTTTACTATAATGCTGTTGACTGTAACGGGTTAGTTTTAATTTAACATTTTTAGAGCTCCACATTTTTAGGACCCTGGTAATGTTCGATTGAAAATTCATTTGAAAGAAATCGGCGTCGCCGCGCTAAAAACTCCCATAAGGATTGCATTACCGTATGTTCGTGTATGGTAAAGTCAAGGAGAGACAGAATGTAGTAAGAAGTATATTGCCAAATCTCCAGTAGTCGATGAAAAAACTAAAATTCCTTACCCAGCAGGCAAGTTTTTATTTGTCTCTGCAGATTTCATTAGTAAAGTGATTTAGCCACTCTCTAAAATGTCAGTGTATCATATCCAATAATACCCTGTTAAAAAATAACATTTCAGAAATTTTATGAATTATTGTGGTACTGTCAGAAAAGTAGCGAATAAAGTTTTGCCATTTCTCTAATGAAAAATATCGTAATGGAGAACCAGTGAACAACTTAACTGAAAGATAAATATTGTTAGCTAAAGAGCAAACTATCAGTTAATTATCCCAACTTACTCAAAAACTTTAAACAGTCAATTATTCTCTGTTCACAAATTGTTGAGAGCACGAAATATGCCTCAAACTCATAAATCGGTAGTAAATCATAGGCGTTCCTAAGGTGTTTATTCATTAAATAATAATATAATGTTTTAATACTGTTATATATATTATTGATAATATTTTAATACTAATATATTTATCTCTTTGGATATTTCAATACTAATCTTCGCGTTTAATCACTTTACTAGAAAACCTGGAATTCATATCCGAAGGTACTATTCGTTGCAAGATAATTAAGATGGAATTCCCCAGATTTTTAATAATATAATTATATTCGAAACTTAGCTTGAAAGGGTGAAGTTATTACGAACGAAAACAATTTTTTTGTTTAGTACGTTTTTAATCGCATGTAATTTACGGCTCGTCGGTGTTTCCGCGTCTACGGCAGTAATTAGCGTCTCGAATATTTCTTTTGCGAATTATATGCAGTGCGTGAGTGATTTTTTATTTCATATACCTACGAACATATACGTACCTTTCGCTCGTGCTCGTTTTGTTGGATTGTTTGTGATGGCTTCATCATCAAGTTTTACACCGGTACTGTTGCGTACAGTCAGTAAGTCTGTCTATTCACCAAGAGAGAAGACTATTGTCCTGAATGTTCACGATGCTCTGGTTTCTCAGAATCCCACAAACACTGTTCGCAACATAGTCGAAAGTTGTGCCGACATGACTGGCGTAGGAGAGTCAACTTTATATTCCTATCAGAAAGAAAAAAACACGGTATAGCTAACCCAAACACAAACGAAAACTTAAAGAGAGGGAAAAAGCCTATTGAAATTGATGAATTTGCCAAAAATGGTATTCGAAGGAAAATTCATGGATTTTTTTTTTTTTTCAAAAAAGAAATACCAAACCTAAACAAAATTTTACAAGAAGTTAGAGACGACCCGGATTTGCCTCATATCGGACGAACTAAATTGTGGCAAGTTTTAAAAGAATTAAATTTCAGGTGATAGAAATCAGACCGAAAATCACTTTTGATTGACCGGGAGGAGAAGATGATGTTGGAGAAGAAATTATCTAAGATTCATACGAAAATTCCGGGCTGAAGAAAGGCTCATCTTCTACCAGGATGAAACGTGAGTAAACTCAGGTCATACTCTAAAAAAAATTTGGTCAGATAAAAATATATTAAGCTCCAGGCAAGCCTTTATGGAAGGTTGGTCTACTGGTATCTCCCCACCTTCTGGTAAAGGCAGTAGATTAATATTTTTTTACATTGGCAGTGAAAAAGGATTTGTTAAGCATGGTTTGTTGGAATTTCATTTCAAAAGCACAAAAGACTATCACGAGGAGATGACAGCTGATGTTTTCGAAGAGTATTTTAAGCAAATGATTGAACACATACCACCAAATTCAATTATAGTATTAGATAATGCACCTTATCATTCACTAAGTAAACTAGTAGAAAGACTTCCAACGAATGCGTGGAAGAAACAGGATATTCTTGACTGGCTGCGGAATAAGTATCTGCATTACGAAGATGGAATGGTAAAAGCAGAACTTTTAAAAATTGCCCGGCAACACAAATCTAAGTTCAAGAAATACGTAGTTGACAAAATGGCGGAAAGGCGAAACATCACAGTCTTTAGACTTCCACCCTACCACTGCGAAATAAATCCAATTATTGAACTCATTTGGGCACAAATTATTAGTTATGTGGCTAGAAAAAATACGTCATATAAAATACAAGCTGTACGTGAATTGTTATACGAGTCTTTATAACATATTACAAAACAAAACTGGAAAGATGCAGTAAGACATGTAATAGAAGAAGAACAAAAAATGTGGGATCTTAATAACATAATTGATGCGACCGTAGAGATTATTAACTTAATTATTAACCCTCAAGACGACTCGGATTCCGCAGTTGATCCTATTTATTTTGAATTTGAATAGTTTTCTAATCGTCATTATATAAGGTAAGTAATAGTAGTTGTAATCGTAAGGTATTAAAGGGGAAAGGCGCAAAATGTCGCCTGTCAAAATCTTCAATATGTTTTAAATGTATCCATTTTTTTTTCAAATCCTGAGAAAACTAAAAAGCATTTTTGAAAAATTTAAAGGCAGAATAAAATATTTTTTAGAATAAATAAAAAGTTTCTTTTGCATGCAATATTTTCAATTAAAAATTATACTATATTTTCTCTTTTATTTTCACCCCTGTTACATAACATATTAAAATAAACATTGTAGAAGTTTTCAGGGACTTTCTGCCCTGAGTAATAATGTAATCTTTCATTCTGCGTTTAAATTTTTCAAAAATATTTATTAGTTTTCTCCGGATTTGAAAATATTGGATACATTTAAAATACATTGGAAATTTTGCCAAGCGACATTTGGCGCCTTTTTCCTTAATTAAATAAATGCATCTTTTACAAATGGCAAGAAACTTTTTATTTTTGAAAAAAATAAATAAGTTTTATTAAAGAATACAATTTACATAAGTATAATTTAAAAAATATATTTATTTAGTTCAAATAAATGTTTCAATCATATATACTCTACGACAAAATACCCCCGTAATAGGATTATAAGGTATTGTATTACTTCAGATATAAGGTGGGTTAGTCGAAAACGTCTTAAACCGTCAGTTTTAGGTTAGTTTTTACTATTATATCGTATTACCTATCCTCTCTGTATTTTAGTTTTCTAATTACGGTTAAATTTGTAGTGAGCTATCAACAAATTGTGAACCGTGTATAGAATGAATTAAAATTAAAAGTGGTATTACTAGATATTGTCAATTATGCGTGGTGACTGATTCAGAATAAATCTTGGTTTTTAATTTTTGATATAAAAAGTTACTAATATAAATAAAAATATTAAAGACGTCATCAGTAAAGTAGTCGTGGTAAAAATGAATTAAATAATTAAAAGTAAAAAATGAGTAAAAATAATTAACAACGTATACTGCACCAATTTAATATACCGCCAGAAAATTTAACATGTTATTTTCCCCAAAAAAGACAAAATGCATGGTTACAACAGCAGATTGACTAGGAAGTATATTGAAGCTGGAAGGTCAGAAAACAGAACAAGTGATCGAGTTTAAATATCAAGGCATCTTATAATCAAGCTACGGAAAGCTGGAAACAGAAGTAAAAGATCAAGTGAATAGAGCAAACAGGGCCGCAGGTTGCCTGAATGAAACAATATGGAGAAATAAAAATATCGAGAAAGAAAAAAAACCAATCAAATAATAAAAGCAAAAATTTTGAATAAACATAAATATACCATATACAATGATTAGGATTAAAACCTCAAACATCCATCAAATCTTACATCCTCAATTATCAATAGAAATTAATTAAGCTTATGTGCATATCTAAAATTTCTTAATTTTAGTGACTCCCGATAAATTATCATGTATTATAATTCTCAACAAAACCAAAAAAAAAAATAAATAACTCTAATTTAAATAGGTGGTCGTGATTGAAAGTCTCTGTTTCTAAAAATGACAAAACTAACTTTTTGTTCCCAAAATTGATGACTTCACCTCTCTTTCCTTTGATTGTGCCTTTTTCACCTTGCTCGTACCTTTTAGTTTCTCCAGAATACTCCTGCTAAACTCCTCTGCTCCAAATCTTTACTACATGAATAAACTCCTCCTCTCCAGACACAAGGATATCTCAACTAATCGACTTGGTCCAGTATAAAACTATACATCTGTTTATTACTTACAGCATGCCAGTTACTTCTTCTGTCTGCTACCACAGTTGGAACTCTTTCCACCAAACACAAATACAACTTTTCACAATCTAGACATTTTTAAAAAACTTGGCTAATTAGCAACGTCGTCTCCACAAAAAAACTTAAGTATACTCGCCCGATATTCAATTCACAATGCCTTCCTCTCTCTTGCAAAACTCTATCCAACATCCTTCGATCTCCCTTTTTTTTTCTTGAACCGATCAGAACGTATCTCCATCCAAACAAATTTTACTTTCTTCAAAGAAAAAAAGCTAACTTTCTCCTATCCAATAATCCGTTGGCCATCTAATAAACATTTTCAGTTTCTAGAAAAAAAAAATTATAATTACCTCTTACAAACTATTTACAAACCTACCCTATTGTATAGTTCTTGGTAATCCATACAATAGAAAGTTTAAGGTCGAGATGTTTACAAAAATGTCTATTTAAAACTAAACCGTTGGAAAACCCAATATATTGTCTTCTTATTTTCTGGGAATGTCCTTGAACGTATAAAATTCACTTTCCGAAAAAAACAAAAACTTTCAAAAATTAATGCTAAACAGTATAACATACAGAATAGGGTGTTTGCGATTTCTGTTGGTCGGTATTTTGAGTTTTGTCTTAATATTTTCTATTTGATTTTTGAAAATTATGGAACGTTATTAGTATATATATATATATATATATATATATATATATATATATATATATATATATATATATATATATATATATATATATATATATATATATATATATATATATATATATATATATATATATATATATATATATATATATATATGTATATATATAATTATATGGAAAAGGATAAGGCGAGTGAATAATAAAAGTAAAAAGTAATGGCATGTTAAGGAGCATATTAACTCCTTAATTAATTATTAAGCTCCTGTAGTGATCCTTTCCCAAGTCAATATGCTCCTTTTCTAACTTGGCTGCACCGTACCGAAGACAACCAATAGTCAGAAATACGTATATACGGTTGCCTTCCATCGATATACCATTTTTGGATTTCTGTTTTGCGAGACATGTCATTACTTTTTACTGTTATATATATATATATATATATATATATATATATATATATATATATATATATATATATATATATTGAATGTACGCTCAGCTGAGACCTTTGAGAAATTTTATGGCTTTAAAACATAAGGTATTTTAGTTTAGTAGTAGTAAATTTAGTAGTAGTTTATATATATATATATATGTATTATGTATATATATATGTTATATGAGAAAATATTAACCTTGAACTAGCTTAAGTTCGCCGACTTCAGATTTCATCATCCCATTCCCATAGAAACCGCTGAGCACGCATTAGAACTTTGTACGAACCGTTGGCCAACATTCATGGGAACAACAATTCAGCACTTCATACCAAACCTATAAATTACCATTCTCAGATGCCGGAATCACTTTTAGCTGCAACTTCGACCAGTCCAGTTTTTAGTCATTTTAAATTAATTTAATTTTGTACTATTATTTAATATTTAATTTGTAACAAATAAAGTTCTTTTTTTTAAAAAGTCAAATAAGTGATTAGTGATCTAACAATTGGCGCAAAGTCAGTAGGATCCGGTTAACGTTGCTAGAACACGTGTATACTCACTGGCAGCGGCGGATTCTCATCCCTTAACGGAACAAAGAATCTACGGAAGTCCTCACTCCTGTGAACGGAAGGAACACCTAGTGAAGCCCCTGGTAGCCGAGCAGAGAGAACAAGACGACCCTTAAAGAAGAAAGCATCTCCGAACAACCTCACTCCTGTAATCTACGGAAGGAACACCTAGTGAAGCCCCTGGTAGCTGAGCAGAGAGAACAAGGCGTCCCGATGTTCTTCTTTATGTAAGTGGATTTTGAATCATCTCGTTAAAAAATTTTGTTATAATAATTTACGAAATTGACTATACTGCAAGTCAATTAATCAAGATACATAAAAAAAAAATACAAGTTGATTATCTAATATTTGAAATTATTGATATTGACATATTTCTTTCATACTATTTTATACTGATATTTTATTGACATATTTTTTTTTACTTGCCATATTTTGGTATATTTTTCTTGATATATTTTTATTTGGTGTATTTGATACATTTTTGTTGATATATTATTTGATATTTTTATATTGATACATTTTTGCCCTTTATATACCACCACATTTTTTTTCTCCCTTATATACTGATACATTTTATATTTTTCCATACTTCTATTTTCATTTTCGTTTAAAAATATCTCGAAAAATGCCCGAGACACGTTCCCACACTCAACAAGAAATCGAACCATACAAGCTTTCGGAAATATTTTCTATTATCCCAGAATTTGAAGGCGATCCGATTTCTCTTTCTACATTTTTAGATGCGTGCGACTGTGCTTTTAAAATGGCCACAGGCGATCAGCGCGTTCTATTAACGATTCACGTAAAAAATAAACTCAAAGGTAAAGCTGCACAGCTTATTAATTCTAGAAAACCAATTTCTTATACAGAAATAAAACAATTACTAAATCTACATTTCGGAGACAGTAGAGACCTGACCTCCTTAATACAAGACTTACAAAGACTAAGACAACTATCTAACGAATCTCCTCTAACTTTCTTTAACCGTTTACAAGTTCTGAATGCAAAAATGCACGCCTCGATCCAAGTAGCAAATTTATCCCCAGATCAAAAAACTGCCCAATGTAACTTAATCGATACCATGGCCCTAAACACACTTTTAACCGGTTTAGAACCTCGTCTAGGACAAATTATTAGGGCTAGTAATCCAAAAGATCTCATTGAAGCAAGCAATCGTATTAGACGCGAACTTCAATTGTCATATTTTGAAGAACAAAAATCTAATTCTAGATCGACTATTCCTAAATCCTCTCAACCAATGAGAAGACCCTCATCTCAGTTTACAAAATGTACAAATTGTGGCCGCATTGGTCATCTAAATAGTGAATGCCGCTCTTCACGTTTCGTACAGCCAAACCAAATTTTTTCTAGGCCACACGGTTACCAAAACCAATATAATAATGGACCTAACAACTATCAAAACAATCAGAACCCTAATAGGAATCAATATTCGTCCAATAATCCAAATTTCAACCAACAGAGACCTTCCTTTTCATCTCAAAATCAAAATCAAAATCGTCCATCTGTTATTCAAAGAAACCCAAACTTCCAAAGAGCACATGTTTTAAACGAATACCCTGATGAAATGACGACTGACTTTTATACAGACGATTACTATACAGATAATTATTATAATACCGATAACTATGAAAACTATGAAACGGATTATTATACAGAAAATAATCCGCAAACTGATAACTTTTACGAAACCAATAACACACAAAATTATCAGGATTTTCTTTCACTTCAGAATCAAAATCATCCTCCCAATCATACGAACCCCTCAACGGATATTACGAATATCCAAGAACAAATCCAAGCACTCAACTTAGACAACTTTCATCCGGATCTCAATTTTCCCGAACAGACATTCATGTAACCCCATTTCATACAATGAGTTCCAAAAATTTATATTACATTAACGATGCTACCAACACTTTTAAACTTTTAATCGACACAGGTGCTGGAATCACTGTTTTCAAAGAAAACACAGCACGCAATTATCATAATAGATTTCCTGAAAACGTTACTATTCAAGGTATAACCGATCAAAAATTGTTAATAACAGAATCTGTCCTAATTCCCTTCACTGACAATAATCCTCACAAAGTCTTTATTTTCAATTTAGACATTGATTTCGATGGCATAATAGGCCTAGACTTTCTAGATCATTATGAATGCGTAATAGATCTTAAATCCCGACAGTTGCATACAAATTTTAAAACTGTCACCCTTCACAAAGTAGGACACGAGACAAACACACCTCCTAAAGACAAAACACCGACACACCCCACAGAAATAAGACAAAACGAACCTAAAATAAAAATTAAATCAGATTCTAAACAGGAATCAAATTTAAAATATCAAAACCCTATAAATGAAAAATATACTATCGTAAACAATCGAGATCAAGACAAAAATCTTGAAAGACCAGAGAGAAAACGAATAAAAGGAAAAAACAGAATTACCATTGACAGCCGGACCGAACAAATATGCAGACTAAAATGCAACTTATCAAATACAGATGCCATATTATCAGCTCAAGAAATAGAAAAAGTTAGATTACCTCATGCATTAGTCCATGTAGATGAAAATGGAGAATTCTTAACTTCCATACTAAATGCTAATGCTATGCCGAAGACAATCGAATTTTCAGACATTTCAATCGAACCTTTCAAAAATTCGGAGACAATCCTATCCTACAACGGAAATGATTTTGAAGAACCCGTAGTAGATAGAACACGAATAATTAAAGAACAACTAAGAATTGATCATCTAAATTGCGAAGAACAAGAACTAATTCTAGATATATGTACTGAATACGCAGATATATTTTATGTCGAAGGCGACAAACTGACCTTCACAAACGAAATCAAGCACAAAATCGAAACAAACAACGCTAAACCTGTCTTCACTAAATCCTATAGATATCCTCAAATACATAAGGAAGAGGTAAAGACGCAAATTAATAAAATGTTAGAAGAAGGAATAATCCAGAAAAGTGTCTCGCCCTGGTCGAGTCCAGTCTGGGTCGTACCGAAGAAATTAGATGCGTCAGGAAAACAAAAATGGCGAGTTGTTATTGATTATCGAAAACTCAACGAACTCACAGTACAAGACCGTTATCCTCTACCACAAATATCAGAACTATTGGACCAACTAGGAAGATGCCAATACTTTACAACACTAGATTTAGCGTCTGGATTTCACCAGATTGAAATCGAGCCACAAGACATCCAGAAAACGGCCTTTTCCGTCGAAAATGGACATTACGAATTTGTTCGCATGCCATTCGGACTAATGAATGCTCCATCTACTTTCCAAAGAGTAATGGACAACATCCTCTTAGGAATACAAAACGAAAGATGCTTAGTGTATATGGATGACATAATTATCTACTCACCCACTATTCATGATCACATGTCACGACTAACAGAAGTTTTTAAAAGGTTACGAAAAGCAAATTTAAAAATACAGCCAGACAAGTGCGAATTTTTAAGAAAAGAAGTGGCATATTTGGGCCACCTTGTAACAGAAAATGGTGTAAAAACAAATCCAGCTAAAATATCTTGCATCAAAAACTTCCCGGAACCAAAGAACACCAAAGAAATAAAGTCATTCTTAGGCTTAGCCGGTTACTATAGAAGATTTATTCCAAATTTTGCCAAAATTTCTAAACCCCTTACGAAACTACTTCAGAAAGACGTACCTTTTATTTTTAATTCTGATTGCAAAGAAGCCTTTAACGAACTCAAAAATATTTTAACCTCAGATCCAATACTTATATATCCCAATTTTGAGGAACCATTTTTACTAACGACTGACGCTAGTGCATTCGCGATTGGAGCCGTTCTATCGCAAGGCCCTATTGGAAAAGATTTACCCATAGCTTATGCCTCCAGAACATTATGCGGTGCCGAAACAAAATATTCGACTATAGAGAGAGAACTATTAGCTATCGTATGGGCAGTCAAACATTTTAGACCATATCTTTTTGGCCGAAAATTCACCCTGATTACCGATCATCGACCCCTTACATGGCTTTTCTCGATAAAAGATCCCGGAAGCCGATTAGCGCGTTGGCGCCTAAAACTCGAAGAATACAATTATAAAATAGAACATCGCGCAGGAAAAATAAACAGAAATGCAGATGCCCTCTCAAGGATAAAGATTAACCATTTCAAGGATTGTGCAAACTTTCAATCGAAAATCTCATTACATGCATCGAATGAAGATGATACGGAAACTCAAGAAAACGAAGACGACGATGAAGAAAATATAGAAAAAATGTCCGAAGAACTTGACAAGTTTATCGAACTGTATAGAACAAAGTCAATAATCGATTATTCTAAAATTGAAACATCGAATACGGACTTATTAGACAAATCCAACAAAAATATTGTTACATTTTTTTGGCAAAATAAACTTGAAGAACTCCACGAGAACATAATGAATGACATATTCGAAGAAAACATGGAATATAGTAACCGAAGAATTAATATTGTACACAGCAAAACTGTAAAAGATCGAAAATATTTTATTATACCATTACCGTTTGATCCCGAACGAGTAATATCACACTTGTTTCTTGTACTTTTTGCAAATAAAGATCAATTCGATGAATCAAAAATATATTGCGTCGAAAATAATCTCGAACTACCTATCCTAGAGATATTTTCTTATATTTTTGCTGACAAAGAATTAAAATTAAGAATCTGTCAAAATATAATTAAAACAGCCAGCGAAGACGAAATCCCTCAAATTTTAGATCATTACCATTGCGGTAAAAACAACTTACATCGAGGAATAAACGAAACTGTCAGAAGAATAAAACAGAAATACAATTGGAAGAATTTAACAAAAGATGTAGAGAAATTTGTAAAAGCATGTGAAATTTGCCAAAAAGTTAAGATTTGCAGGAAAAACTTAAGTGGACCACTGGTCATAACAGAAACTCCAAAAACACCATTCGAAAGAATAAATATGGATATATTCGAATACCCTACTAGGAACTACGCTTTAACTATTCGTGACGAATTGACAAAATTCACGCAAGCCTATCCTTTGGAAGACAAAAAGGCAGTAACAGTAGTCAAGACACTCCTACTCTTTTTTCAACACTATGGAACACCACTAAGAATTCATTGTGACTGCGGTCGAGAATTCGAGAATGCTATAATCAAAGATCTATGCGAATTATACGACATTAAACTAACATTTTCTAGCGTTAACCATCCACAATCTAATGGATCTATAGAAAGGTTTCATGCCACACTCTCAGAAATGATTAGAGCAAATCAAGCCGAGAACCCAAACGATCATCCCTTCACTATACTTTCTTATGCAATAATATGCTATAACAACACAAAGAATAAGACCCACGGTTTCACACCATATGAACTTATATTTGGGCACACTGCAGGCCGACCACCAGAAACTCTATACAATCAAAAAACACTAATGAGTAAATATATTCGAGACCTGAATAACCGCATGGAATATTTTTACAAAGTAGCCAGAGCAAAAACAGAAAGACAGAAAGAAAAGGCGAAAGTAAGATTTGACGAGAATATTTCAGAACGAAGACCTGATTTTAAAATTGGTGACAAAGTTTACGTAAAAGAATCCCAAATTAAATCAAAATCGGATAATCTTTTTAATGGACCTTTCGAAATTCAAGAAGTTTTTACAAATTCTGCAATTATCCTTAACCCCAAAACTAACCAAACCTCTAAAGTAAATTTTGACAGACTTAAACCTTATTTTGAATAATTTTCCTTTACAGATTCTATGGACTCCTTTCTATCGTCCAATCCCAAATTCTCCTCACTCCAATTAATAACACAATTGGAATATTTTTTCATGAAAAAGGAACTATACGAATATCTAATGACAAATGGACTTTACTTGTTTACAAAGAATTATTACCTATCAAAACTACAATATCCAATAATGACAGAATTTTGGAAAACCTGTTAGAAAAATTTATTAACGTGGATACACCGAGAAAACTTGCCTTTCAAGCCGAAGTACAGACACATGTTAGTCTGCTAAAACAAATCTCAAACTCCGTTAATTTAAAATATAAAGAAATAACCTCTGACACAGTACCTTATAATAAACGCCTAAAACGCGGTTTAGTAAATGGTATTGGAACAATCTGGAAATCTATTACTGGAAATTTAGACGCCTCTGATGGCGAATACTTTAATAAATGTATAAATAAGATAAATTCCGATGAAACTCAAATTGAAAATCTTCTAAAAAATCAAATATCTGTTACCACTTCAGTTATAAGAACTTTCAACACTACAATTCAAAAATTGCAAATAGACGAAGAAACTTTTAACAAAGACTTAAAAACTATCGAGACTACACTTCTGGACATTAATAATGACATCTCCTTTTACCAAGCACAATTACAAATACTAGATTTATGTGAGTCCTTAATGGAAAGCTACGTATTTTTAGAAAATTATTTAAATGATATACTAAATTCTATCACATTCTCTCGCCTGCAAATTCTACATAGTTCTATTATTTCGCCCATAGACTTAATGGACGCATTAAAAGAAATCTCACAGTCATTACAAAATAACGTATTGCCTCTACCCACGTATATGTCAAATATAGCTCAGTATATTGACATAATAAAACTGCAAGCTTATCAGCTTGATTCAAAAATTGTTTTCGTCCTCGAAATTCCGTTAGTTGATCCCGAAATATTCACCTTGTATCAATTATATTCAATACCAATATTAGATAATCAAACTGGTTTTCATCATATACTTTCAACTGTTCATAAATACATAGCGCGAGATGATGATTCAATTTCATATGTCTTACCCATGGACACCGAAAAATGCAAACAAATCAGTCAAAACCAAAGAATGTGTACAGACATTCTTCCGTATCCCATAGACACAGATGCTATATGTGAAGCCCAGCTTTTGAAACCTCTCAGCAACTTACCAAAAACTTGCCAGATGTCCATGCTCTTGGCACAAGGTTACAATGTACAAGAAATTGACCGAAATTTATGGTTACTAACCATTTCCGATCCATTACCAGTAACAATCAAATGTGCAAGGAAAGACGTCACTACACAAATAATAAAAACAAATTCAATCTTAAGATTAATTCCCGAATGTATTGCATTCATTGGCAGTACCAGAATTCATGCTAGAGACCAAATTGAGAAATATACAAATATCACGTATAGAACTCACCCAGTTAACGTACCCTACAGATGCTGTGACCATTTTGAGACAAAGAGTCACCTATCAAAATTGAAACCACTAAAACTCAGTAAAATCAACGTAGATGACTTAAATATTGCACAACACAAATTGGACCAATATTCAGAAGAACTGGACCATATTATGAGCCAATCATTCATTGAGGAACATCTACCCTTATTCACTATATCAACCTTATCCCTGATTATTATCCTAGTTATCTTATACCTTTTCTGCAAATACCGAACCAAAATATTCCCAAAAATTGCAATCTCCTTGTCCCAGGATCAGCCTCCAACTCCACTACCACGCAGAAATTCCATTAGACAGAAACTTCAAAGCTTAACCTCCTTCAGAAGAAGACCCAATGTCCAACAGGAAAGCGAAGCAGAAACACCAATTACTCTGTAAAAGTCAAAGCAATGGCATTGACTTTTCACTAATAAGGGGAGCTGTTATATGAGAAAATATTAACCTTGAACTAGCTTAAGTTCGCCGACTTCAGATTTCATCATCCCATTCCCATAGAAACCGCTGAGCACGCATTAGAACTTTGTACGAACCGTTGGCCAACATTCATGGGAACAACAATTCAGCACTTCATACCAAACCTATAAATTACCATTCTCAGATGCCGGAATCACTTTTAGCTGCAACTTCGACCAGTCCAGTTTTTAGTCATTTTAAATTAATTTAATTTTGTACTATTATTTAATATTTAATTTGTAACAAATAAAGTTCTTTTTTTTAAAAAGTCAAATAAGTGATTAGTGATCTAACATATATATATATATATATATATATATATATATATATATATATATATCGAGAAAAGGAGTACGACCGTCAATCCAAAATAAGCTAAGGGCTAAGGTACACTCGAAGAGTGGTGGGTTTTTCGGTCAAAGTGGAGAAATAAAAGACAAAGAAGGTAGCTACTTCATCTATTTATTGAAGACGTTTCGCTTTCTGTTTAGAAAGCATCATTACTTCATCTAAAAAGAACAATGTGAAAAAACCAGACATCCAAAGAGAAGTTAAAGCATGTGTGTTACCTCAAAAAGACATGTAGCAGTCAAAGATATTAAATTTGTAAAAAAGCTTCCAATAATGTAACATTCAGAGATAAAGTTGTATGAACAATTAATTGAAACTACTTACAGTTTACAAATTAACAAACTTTGCACAGCAAAAGAACATGTCATAATAATACATGTATATAAAAAATTTGTTATAAAAAACTTAAGTAAAAAACTTTAAACTTTTGACGTGTAAAGAACTAGAAAGATCATGAGATGCACTTCCAACAATGTATTAATAGTAAAATTTAAATTTGACTTTAGGATTATTAATTATTAATAATTTTTTAATATATGGTATACAGCCAACTACAGAAACTTAGTTTCCTTGTGGATTATTAATTAGTTGAGATTAAAAAATAATATTTAAAAGTAAAAATGAAGTTACCAGTCTTTAGCTTACTGAATGCGGCAAGTAAATGAATCCACAGGTGTTACACCCACGCTAACAACGTGAAAATACAATGGCCTTGAGGTCAACAAGTGACAGAACAGCAAGGCGAGATACTAACCTCTAATGTAGTAGAGCGGTATATTTAAAGATTATAGTAAATTTGGGTGACAACTTGTCATTATAAGTCAAAAAGCCAAAAAATGAAAGGAAAAGGTGGTTAAAAACACCATTTTCCCCCAGTGATTGGTTCAAAAACTCAAAAACAAAGCAAGCGAGGTCAATCCAAAATCTTTTATATTATAATATCTGCGTGTGATTGGTTAGCCAGCCAACAGGTGAAGATTGATTTAACTTACACAGTCCAAGGTTCATAGCATTTGGAGCTGTGAATGAAAAATATTCTATGAATCAGTTTCAATAAAAGGTTTTATTAAATAAGTCAGCCAACAAAAACAATTACTTAATGTATGCAAACGTAATATTGACAAAATATTTAATAAAATTGTTAAGTTAGTAAAACAAAGTTAATTAAAGGAAGAAAGAGAAAAATTTTAAAAATTTTATTTTATGTATTTTATTATTAGATGTGAAACATAAGATCACAAACACCTTATAGGACAATTCAAAGTAAATAAAATATTAAGCCTAATTCTGCAGAATTAATGCATGATAAATTTGGCTCAAGTTACTAATGTCGGTTCTTTTATTAAGAGTATTTGGGTGTTTTAGTATTGAACACATTTCCAAAAACTGTCTTTTGACGAGATTGCGTTCAGTGCCAAGAATTTTAACTTCAACAAAGTTCACTTTATGCTTAGAGTTAACAGCATGTTGGGCAAGAGCACAAGTATGCTTAGATAAGTTGATATCACTGCGGTGTGTCGTAAGACGCCCTCTCAGTGATCTCCCTGTCTGACCGATGTAACATGAGTCACACTCAGCACAAGGTATATGATAGATTACATTAACTTGTTCCAGAAGGGATAGAGGTGTTTTAGTTTTAGAAAACAAATTCCTGACAGTCTTAGCATTCTTAACTGCAATTTTAACAGGCACATTATTCTGTTTGTACAGTTACTTCTCAGTAACTTAAGGAAAATAAGGTAAAGATGAATATTGGGTAGTTGGAGTCCCAAGTACAGTATTAGGCAGAACAGTGTTATTAATGGAATTATTTGATATTATTCTAAGTGTTAAGTCTAAGGTTTTTTACATTGTTCTTTTTATATGAACTAATGATGCTTTCTAAACAGAAAGCGAAACGTCTTCAATAAATAGATGAAGTAGCCACCTTCTTTGTCTTTTATTTCTCCACTTTGACCGAAAAACCCACCCCTCTTCGAGTTTACCTTAGCTTATATATATATATATATATATATATATATATATATATATATATATATATATATATATATATATATAATATATATTGTTATGATATGTAAAATCGAGACAAATATTGGTTTGTTTAAAAATATTTCAAAGTTCAAAAACATTAAAATAATTCAGATAAGTAGGATAATATCCAACAAACATTTCGAAGAAGGAAAGTTATTAAATTCTTGGATTACCTGTACTAAACAAAATGTAAGCTTTGCATAAATTATTTCTTTGTTATACTTGAGTGACCCGCATAATTTTAAGTGAAATCCAAAGACAATTGAACGGGGTTTTCCAAAATACATTAATGCAGTGATTAGAGACAAATAGAAGAGATTTTAGAAAGAGGTTTTTGTTAGTTTTTAAGAATTATAGAAAATATTATTTGTAAATAAGTTTTAGGAAATTTTATAATTATAGGTAAAAATTTGTTTGTTATCGAAATGAAAAAATGGGGGAATTGTGACGAGTTTTGATTGGCGGAGATTGAAAAAGGTGGGATAAGTATGTAGGAAAAAGTTTAGCGAGATTGAGGAGAGAGAAAAGATAATCAGTTGGTTTTCCAAGTCTGTAAGACGAACAGTGATTGTTCTCTGGTGGTTCCCAAGAAGTAGCAAGCAGTAGTGTTGAATGTTAGTGAGTTTTTGTGGAGTTAGTGTATCTGACAGAAGCTGAAGCAGCAAAATATTGTAAGTCATATTTTCCTACTTATATTCCAAGAGTCACTGTTCAGGCCAACGAGAGATTCAGTTTATCGTAAAGAAAAGATATTCCAAGAGTCATTTTTCACTCGGGCCAACGAGAGATTCAGTTTATCGAGAGGAGAAAGGCTATCATAATTTGAATGATTGTTGCTTTTGAAGGAGATCATTAAGGACGATATACTTGCAACAATCTGTTGTAAGATTGCTGATTACATAGGGAGCGGTTGAGAGGAGATAATACAGTCTACAAGGAACAAGGATTTGGACCACTCATCATCAGAGAGAAATATTTTTGTTTTCTGCAGTTTTTTTTTCTTTTATTGATAACACAATTTTTACACGTAATTTAGAAAGGATATAAATATTTTGATTAGGAGAGTTAGAATAGTTTGGGATTTTGAGTTTTCAATTAATATTGTTTGTACCATTAATTTTGATTGTTCACGTACGGAGAACAAAATTTTGAGAATCCTTATACGAGATTTGTTTATTGAAAACTTTTGAGTGTGAATTATTTCATTATTTTTATTTCAATATATAGTGTTAGATCATATGTGTTTTTTATTATTCCGGTATTCTCTGGACCTTACCTTTCACATGTAATAGCATAGATATTGAAGCACGAATTTAACCCTGAGATAAAAGAATTAAAAATTGTGATAGAGTCATAATCATATCATTTAAATAATTTTAATTAATCAAAAAAATTAATTAGCTAATTATTGCTTGGCGCACCAAGACTTTAAATATCACAATAATATATATATATATATATATATATATATATATATATATATATATATATATATATATATATATATATATATATATATATGTATATATATATATAATATATTATATATATATAATGTATATATATATATATAAATATAAATATATACATACTACTACTAAACTAAAATACCTATGTTTTAAAGCCATAAAATTTTTCAAAGGGCTCGGCTGAGCGTACATTCAATATGCAAACAGATGTGAAAGACTGTCTGGACTTTGCATCAGTTATATTCATTTTTCGAATTTATCATTTTATTATCTGACGCCTGGATGGTCAGATGAATATATTTCATAAAATATTTTAAATCTAAAACGTTATCTTGTAAGATTTATTGTTTTGCGTACATATATTGTTTCCTAAATATCATTCCCAATTTTTTTTGAAAATATGATATTTTTATGTCAAATAAATAATTATTCTCTGGATAGTATATTCCGTAAAGTACAGTAATTTAAAAATTATATATATCAATCTTATAAACAGATTAATTTTCGGAGTGTAAGCCTGAAAAGCAACTTTTGATTTACTAATCTTTTGATAATGACATTTTTGTTCTTAATAAAAACATTTTATGTACCAAAAACGTTCATGTTATAATAGTCTTAAACTATCTTCAGTGATATAAAACAGTTCGTCAAAGAAACAGTGATAGGTGCATGCTAAAATAAGTGGGACTTATCGGAATCTGAATTTAAAGAAATTAATTCGACAGTGAAACCGGGCACCTAGTAAAACTTAAAAGATCTAAAAGAAAGTAGTAATTATTATACAGCTAAAGAACGGCGTATTTGGTTGGGGGCGCTCCATGTTATTCCATTTTAGGTCCATTTTGCTCATTTGGTCCCTTGATCGTAACGTAAGATTGCTCATTGAAAAAGGGGAGGGGATGACGAATACAAAGACATAGAAAAAACAAATATGGTGGCATTGCCAAAGGGATATTACATCGTATCTTCGTTTGTATTGATCAGATTTTGACATACGAGGCAAACCTCAACCTAAAAACCTAAACCAAGTCAATATTGCGCATAAGTACCTAATGACTAAAGAAGACATTCCAGTGAATATTGTCAAGTAAACATTGCTGTTAAACACCTCCTAACAGAATCTGGAAAATATACAGAAAAGGGACAAAATAACAATATTTCCAATGATTTTTTTTATTTAGATTAACGTGCATGTGACATCTATGGTCATTAGCGCAAGTTACGATTTACATCGTAATATCCTATAAGTTACAAAATAATGTAGTTAGCATTTAACATAAAAAGTTGTAACATAACATTTATATTTTGCTGCGCAGTTAGTTTTTGTCGAGCAATTTGATAACCTTGTTGATTTGGTGTGTGCTGTTTGACCTCTTTGAAGTTAGTACTGATATCGAGCTGTAGGCGTATTTTGGCATAAAAAGGGCATTCGATAAGTATATGCCTTATTCGAAGAGTAGTATTGCAGTGCTGACATTTTGGTTGTGGAAATGATGTCATCAGGTGGCCATGAGTTAGACGGGTATGTCCTATACGCAATCTCCGTACGATAGCCATATTTTTTCGAGATAAACTGGGATGGGTAAGAGGGTTCACAGAGGGTTTAATTTCATACAGCGCTAAAGTAACATTATTCCAGTGAATCTACTAGGTGGATAGATTAAGCTTCTTTAGTCTAGCTTTGAGATCGTTGCAAATTTGTATACTGATAATGGTGTCCGTAGAATGCCATGGCTGCGCAACCTGAGAGAGTGGTACGGATGTACATCAAATGAACTTTTCAGAGCAGCCGTCTTAAAAGTCCCAATAGCTATTATATTATAATTGCTGGCTCTTGAAGAAGAAGAATGGTGTCCGTAGATGATGCGGCTTTTTGGCAAGGCAATCAGCTTTTTCGTTACCACCAATACCAACATGAGATGGTACCCATATCAAAGTGGTAGTTGTAAGAAGCTGATATGTGTGATGAATATCTTGGACAATAGGATGGTTGGTGGATATAGCATTAATGGAGTGTATAGAGGAAAGTGAATCAAAGCATATGGCTATGTGTGTATTTCAATATTGTTGGGCATATTTGAACGCATGTAAGAAAACTAGTAGTTTACCAGTGTAGATACTACATTAAGGAGAAATTTTGAAGAGTTCGATAGGCTGTTGTAGAGTGGTTACAGAAAATCCAACACCACTTTCAGTCTTTTACGCGCCAGTGTAAAGAACTATGTTATATTTATTTTTGTTTATAAGTTCTAGAAAGAGAATTCTTAATGCCATAATACTGGTATTTCCTTGTTAAATTTGGAATAAAATAGAATGATGTGGGAGTATATTGGTCCAATAGGGATTATTGGATAACGGTAAAGTTCTGGTTTCAGACAAATTTATATCTTTTACTAACGATTGTAGAAGACTAGGAATAGGATGTATAATTAAGTTACATGGAGGATTGTTATGGGGTTGGTGTAATGATGTAATTAAATAATATACTGGATTGGACGGATTAAAAGAAATTGTAGCAGCAGAGAAAAGAAGAAGGTTTCCTTGCGTAAACCATAGAGGAGGTTCATTAGCTTCACAGTAAAGACTTTCTGCCGGACTAGAACGGAATGCTCCAAGACATAGACGAATAGCTGTATTGTGTACTGTATTTAGTGAGTTTAAGATTGATTTAGTACCAGACATATAGACGAAACATCCATAGTCGAACTTGCAGCGGATTAGTGATCTGTAAACTTTCAGTAACGTGGTTTCTTCCCCGACCCAATTTATTTATTTATTTATCGTATGACATGCAATAAGAACACGTAATTAAAAATCAATATAAAACGTTACATGGAGTATTACAAACGAACATCTAATAATGTATTATTAACATAATGTAAAACATTTCCGGTCGCTTATAAAAACTCATCGAAAACTACAGGGAATCGCCTTCGGGGGCATTCTTCAACAATGTGACGGACGGTCTGTTGTTGCATACCACAGTCACACTTAGGAGTAAGGGCTTTTCCCCATCTATATAAGCTCTCAGCACATCTACCGCTACTTGTTCTTATTCTGTTTAGCGTTGTCCACGTATTGCGGGTCAGTTCTAAGCCTGACGGTTTCTGATCGATACAGGCCATTTTGTGTGCTTCCTGTGGTAAGTCGCTCTCCTATTGTCTTCTTCAGGCATTGGTGAGGTTAAAATGTTCCTGATGTAAGGAGTTGGATCTTAACAATGGAGGATATCTGGAGCGCAGTCTGTTTATTTTGTTATAAAGCTTATCATAGTGGATGGGTAGCTGATGGTTAGCCTTGATTTTTTTATATTCTCTGAGAAGAGAATGATTTCTTCGCAGTTTCGACGATGCAATGTGACTCAGAATGGGAAGCCAATAGTTCGGTGTGGGTCTGACTGTATCTGAGATCATTCGTATTGTCTGGTTTATTTGGATGTCAATATAATCTTCGTATGTTTGCTATTGAGCCATACCGGGAAAGCATATTCAGCCACCGAGTATACAAGTCCGAGACCAGATGATCTGAGTACGGAGGCTGAGGACCCCCATGTAGTGCCAGATAGCTTTTGGACGATATTATTTCTCGTTTTCAGTTTGCTGACGTTCTTTGTAGATGTTCTTTAAAACATAATGTTCTGTCCAGAGTCACTCCAAGATATTTTGGTGTCGAGTTATGAGTGAGCAGTCTGTTTTCAAAGTTAATGGAGAGTTTTTTGTTGGCTTGGGCATTATTTAGATAGAAACAGCACACTTCGGTTTTCGTTGCATTGGGCCGTAGCCTCTATTTGCGAAAGTATTCTCCCATAACGACAAGGTCATCGGTTAGTATTGTTTCTGTAATATTCATGTTATTATGTCTTGCTGCAATGGCCAAATCGTCAGAGTAGCCAAATTTCTGCGAAGTTGTCCTAGGTAGGTCCGCGATGTATAAATTAAATAGTAAGGGTGCCAAAACAGATCCCTGTGTCATTCCATTGCTGAGTTCCATTTGGACACTTTCAAAATTGCCCATTATGACTTATAAACGTCTGTCAGTGAGCATGCTATCAATGAGTTTAGTTACCTTTTGACACGGATTAGTTTGCAGCTTAGTCCTTGTCTTCAGACAGTATATTATACATCTGATAGGTCAATGAAAGCGACGGATGTTTTTTACTTTCTTTGAAAACTTACTTCAATATGTGTTGTTAGGGATAGGATTTGGTCTGTGCAGTTGCGGTTAGGTACAAACCCTGCTTGCTCAATAAGTATTAATTCAAATAAGTTTCTACTAATTCTGTTGTAGATTAAGCGTTCCAACAATTTATAGACACAGTTCAGCAGTGCAATCGGTCGGTAGTTTTGGAGCTGATCATTTGCCTTTCTTGGTTTTAAAATGGCTATAATGGAGGCCTTTTTTAGTGAATGGGGGATTTCTTCTGATTTTACCATATCTGTGTAGAAATCAGCCAGCGAGTTCCTAGCATATTTGTCACAGTGGAGTGAAAATTTTGGATGGATTTGATCGGAGCCGGGTGCCTATACAGACTTAATTTCTGATATTGCTGAAATAATTTCTTCTGGAGTAAATTCGTCAGAGTATTCAGATGTAGGCGGGCATGCACACTTAAGTATCTTTAGTTCTTGTTTTACTTTAGTAGTGTGATCACGATCTCTAGGTACTCCTGAGGTTGCTACAATGTGGGAGGCTACTCTGTTGAGAGCTATTGGTACTTTGTCTCGAGTTAGAAGTCTGCAACTACCAACTACAATTTACTAAAGTCTAATTTTTCCACAGTTTCCATCAATTTTTGTCGTCTGGCTGCATCCAAACTGTGCAGTAGTTCGTCTGCAATTTCTTTGTCTTGGCTTTTGTTGTATTCTTGATACAATTTCTCACATTTTATCCCATGCTGGGATATCCTCTCGAATGTACTCGCATTTACTTCTACTAATATTTTCTATATTTAAATGGCAGATTCGAATGCTTGGCCCGAGTCCTTTTGTGTTCTTGAGGACATCTAGAGATTCTAGATAGTCTGGCTGCCTGTTGCGCTAGTTCATTTAGCATTACCCAGGGTGCACGTGTAGTGTTCTACTACGGACGCGAACTAGCTTTACACCCCAATGATAATGTGAGAGTGTTTCGATTATATTTTACCTTTTTAAGCAAACTCCTTTAAGTTCATGTATGTGTTGTTTCCAGGTTAATCTTGAATCCAATATTAGCCCTAATATTTTGTAATTATCAACAACCGGTAATTTTGAAGTTGATGATAGTGATTTCAGGATTAAAAGAACTCATTCTTTTGTTAAATTTAATAACTTTGGATTTAGAGTGGGAGTGGGTAAGTCCTAGAGAAGCTACTTTGTTTTGTAGGTTGTTTACTCCTAATTGTAGAATTTTACTAGTAGTTGCGTTATATTTACCATGACAGTACATTATTAGGTCATCAGCATATAATACGCATTTGATTGGTGGAGCTATATTTTCACTTAACTGGCTAATCGAAAAAAAAATAAGGATGTGCTTAAAACTGAACCTTGAGGAACTCCATCATGTTGGATGTGTGGAGAAGAAAATAAGTTATTGAAACCCTGAACGATCTAGATGTTTACATTTAAAAAGTTTGTCAAGGATTGCATTTCCAGAGATGGTATCAAATGCGCCTTCTATATCAAAGATAGTTGCTATCAAATGTTGCTTGCAATTTATTGCGTTGGAGATATGGCTTTGGAGTATCACCAAATTATCTCTTATGGAGCGGTGTCTTTGGTAGCCAGATTGTTCCTCTGGAATAAACTTGTGTTTTTCAAGATACCATAAAAGACTTTTGTTAATCATTTTTTCCATTAGCTTGTGGAATAATAGTGGAATGCAGAAGATTGTGGAAAGATAGTTGGTTGATTTGGCTTGAGTATTGGTATAACAATAGATTTGCTACACTGAGATGGAAATTTATGGAAACTTCAGATTATATTGTATAAATTAAGGAGTTTTTTAAGACCATAATTAGACAAATGATTTAGGAATGCATAAGGAATATAATCAGACCCAACTGCAGTGTTTCTACTATTAGAGATAAGGCAGATATTAGCTCATGGATAGTAAAAGGAGAATTAAGGAATCTATTATATTCAGATGATATCATATGATTTTTGTGTGAATATAAGTCATGATGAGATAAAGTAATATTATTACTTTTATTCCTGAATTTCGCTTCGAAATGTTTGGCAAAAGCGTTAGGAATAAGTTCATGTGAAGTGATATCTATATCATTTTAAATTAAACAAGTAATTTTATTATTAGTTTTGTGACCTTGAGTTTGTCGTATTTTTTTCCAAGGTTGGCTAGGATTGGAGTTTTTATTGATAGATGATACGTAATCTTCCAGGATGATTTTTTACTTTTTTTAACTACGTGTTTGGCTTTGGCTTTGAATTTTTTATAATTTATTAGATTTTCAAGGCTTCTATTTTTTTGATACTTATATATAGCTTTTTTGGATAGACTAATCGCTTCCTCATAAGAAGAATTCCACCAAGGAATTGCTTTATGATTTGAATAGAATGATGTTTTGCCAATGTGAGTCTTAGCAGCTGAAAGAATAGTGTCTGTTATTGACGCTAACAAAAAATAGTCTACATCCTTGATTATGAGATGATTACGAGCGAGCCAGAGAGTGTTAACAGCTTTTGAATACTCTGGCCAGTTAGCTTTATTTAGGTGCCAATAGCTTTTGGCAGAGGCAGTCCCACTACAATTATTGGAAATTATTATAGGATAATGATTGCTATCAAAGAGATCGTCAGCTGTTTGCCAGGTAAAAAAAGGTGCAGATTTAGGGTCACTAATACTAAGATCTATAGCAGAGAAAGATCCAGAGGAAATATTAAAATAAGTATTAGATGCTGTGTTAAGAAAACCTGAGTTTGTGCAATTAATCATATTTTCAACTACTTCTACCCGTCCAAATGGTAATTGAGAACCCCACATACTGTTATGTGCATTAAAGTCTCCTGTGAGTATAAACGGCTGTGCAAGTTGGAATATAAGGTCTAAAAGCTCTTCTTCTTTTAGAAAATGGTTTGGGGAAATATATATGGAACAGATGGTAAGCTTATTAGGTCAATATGTAGTTATGGCAATTGCCTCAAGATTCGTTATTAAAGGTAGCATTTTTGAGAATATTTTACTGGACGCAAATATTGATGCCCCTCCACTAGCTCTAAAACAGTTCGTCCTAATGAAGTGGTACCCTTTAAAGGATTTGGGCTGAGGAATATTAGTTGTATTAAAATTAGTCTCTTGAAGACAAAGAAAATCTGGATGGTAAATTGATATAAGATATTGAATATGTTCAAGGCGCGGACAGTATCCGTTGCAGTTCCATTGTAAAATAGTGAATTTAAAAACTTATTTAGTTAGTAGAAAGAATATACCTTGTACTCATTACGTAATTTAAAAAAAAAAAAGGAATTTTCTAGGAAGATAGTTATTTGTAATGCTAATAACGAAAATTTTTCTGGATTAGTACAAATTAATTTTTCAATACTTGAATGGACAGATGGATTAATTGTACCAATTTTTTTGTGATCAGTTTTTGTTTTCTTTTTATGCGCTGATTTAGTAGTTGCGAAGGTTGTTGTGTTTGGTGTGTTATTAGAGTTTAAGTTTATGGAGCTATCGGTTACCAGTAAAGAAGGTGATTCAAGACTTGTGTCGGTGGAATGAGTTCTTTTTATGGCAGAGTTCGAATGGACAGATACTGGTGTTAGAGACTATTCATTTGGAATTGTTATGTCAGTAGGTGGGTTATTTGAATAGATTTCTTCTTTTGAGGAGGGTGAAAGAGGAGATATACTAGAAGGAGGATTAAGTGGGATTTAGCTAGAAGTTGTATTTGGAGAGGAATTGCTAGATATTTCTTGAAAGTTGCGACAGGAGTCTGCAGTGTGTCCAGATTGCTTACATAAAAAGCATTCAAGTTTGTCCGAAGTAATAAAGATCCTATATTTTGTATTTTCATATGAGATTACAATTAAAGTGTTTAACTCAAATTATTCTTTATCTGGTATCACAAAGACTGAGCGTCGAAAATTGAAGATGTGAGGATATTCGTCTTCAGGTGAACTACATCGGATAAGTGAAATAGGCGAAACAAGTTGTAATCCAAGTTCATTTTTAAGTGGTTGCTCTATGAGTGCATTCGAGATCGAAGGACACATGTTAGAAAGTAATAGCCTCTTTGCAGGTGTAATAAGTCTGCGAATAGATATTATTTGATTTCTAACAGAAATAGTCGGATTATTTTTAACAGATTATCTACTACGGTTACGGAAGAAAGATAGATGCATATACGCTGGTTAGAAATACGTGAAGCAAAGGTTATTTCTTTAGGGGTAAAAATTTCGC
The DNA here is from genome assembly GCF_040954645.1 of Diabrotica undecimpunctata. Lineage (NCBI taxonomy): Eukaryota > Metazoa > Arthropoda > Insecta > Coleoptera > Chrysomelidae > Diabrotica > Diabrotica undecimpunctata. The sequence goes on from NC_092806.1 coordinate 99,846,486, forward strand.
CGATTGCCTTTATGTAATCAAATAGCACTACGTCTGGGATAGCGTTCAGAAGAATGGCTTTAGTTCTACTGGGACATGATGTTGCTGTTATAGATTTTTTCTGTGTGATGTTGGTTACTGCAGCGGAACGAGGTTGAGCTGTTTGTAATGATGCAATAATTTGGTTTTAATATTTTGGCCAAAATATTAAGTATGGCCAGAAACAACTGGCCTAATTTTATTGGTCGAAAGTATTTAAGTGATATCGGTACCAATATTTACTTGATAAACAATTACATTAAACTAACAAGTTCTTATTAAAAATACTATTAGTAGAAGCCTGATGTTCACTCGTTGGCTTCTTAAATAGGAATAAAACCAATGATTTAAAAACAGTATTAAGTGAATATTTAAATATCAAAAACTTAATTACCTTTCTTAAAGATCCATCTTTATATAATTTAATATGCAATATCTAATATCGCTATTGACTCAGGTGGTTAATGCGTCTATTGTTTATAAATAAAAGAAGAAGTTTTAAAAACCTCGAAATTGCAAGGAAGAATAATTTGTTAAAATAAAATCTTTAGCTATAGAATTCGCTTGATTATAAAAATTAATAAATTTAACGATTAAAAGTTTACTTTTCTAGTATCAATTTTACCATTACTAATTCATCAGGTGAGATTTGTTTTTCCTCTTCATTGTTACAGAATGGAGTACATATAAAAATAGTGTGCGAGAGTTTTTCTGATACTTTTTACATTCATAGTTGGATAGCCTTATGTTACTTTCAAATGTGCATGTTTTGTGTTTTTGCCTTTTTGGTGCTCTCTGCCATCAAGTGTTTTTGAAAATCAATGCTATAAAATATTTTCAGTATTTTTTAAATGTAATGGAATAAAAATTCTCTTTATGGATTGTCGAATACCCAAGCACAGGTTCGTGAGGGAGTTATTTTAGTAAGAACAGAAATGTATCACTTTTTGTGATATATTTCTGTTCTTACTAAAATTATTATATTTAACAATTGTAAAATATTTAATAATTAAAATTACTTATTGAAAAAAGTGATAAATTATCGCAAAAAGCCAATGATTGGACATATTTTATCACTACGGAAAAGGCAATTCAAAAATAAATGAGCTGGTATATCCAACTTAGTAAAGATATCAAAAAAACGTAGCAGTCATGACATAAAATTCGTAAGATGACACAGTTTTTAAAACCAATATAACCAATATTTACAGCACATATTAACAATACTGAACGTTTAGAGAAATTATAGTTTTAATTTTTTATTGAGCAAAATATCAACCCTTACATCTCTTGAGCTAAATGTTGCTGTTGCCTATAACACCGTAAGCAAAAGTAAATTAACCTCCAATTTTGTTGACATGGCATAACCTTGTCAACATTATCGGCGGTGACACCATCTTTGATTTTGTTATTAGTTGTATCTCTATCTTAAATCAAGTAAGTAACGAGAGGCTAATTCGCCCAAGTGATGCCGACGTTGCCAAATGGTGATGTGTTGGTCTTCTGTCAGTCACAACCACAAGGCAATGTGAAATGTGAAGGTATGTGATTTAATTTGAAAAAAAACAGACTTTGAAAACTGGAAATGAGAAATCGAACTTGCAAAAAATTGCTCTGACATTTTAAAAAGTAAATGTAACAGTACCACTGTAGAAATACTTTATTTTAATTGTAATAGAAGTAAATCAAATATGTTAAAATATTTAACTGAATGATTAAATATTCATAGATTTATTCTTTATAGGTTATGTCCCAAAAAATACAACAAAGATCTAGATTACAAAAGGGTCAAAGATCACGTAAGATAGCAATTCATGTACAAGTACAATTAAAGTAATTATAGGAAACAACACAATTCTTGTAGAATGGCAAAAACATCATTATGGTCATACCAGAGAATTTCTTTAGTCATACTTTTGATTCACAACATATTAATTTAGAAAAGAAAGATAAGAACATAATAGGTTCAAAGCTAATAATCGGAGTCAAACAGTGAAGGTAAAAAAATTGTCTTTCTTTTTTTTCTGACTTACAAAATTCTCTCCGAGTGTATTAAACATTTATTTCTGGTCGTTTTAGAATTCTAGAAACTAAAAAGACATATTGATTCACAATTCAGATTTTTTCCATAAAAAAGAAGAGAGTGCAAGTAAACTTCAGTCTTAGTAAACTCAGCGACATTAATGAAAATTTATAATATTCCAATGAAGAATCATTTTTTATATTTAAATCTATATAGCCATCACGACATGAGTATATCAATATTAAATATATATAGTTCATCCCAAAACCCTTCTTTCAGTGCGTCATAGTTGATCGAATTCTCTCTAACACATTAAGCTAGAAGTGACAGAAAAAAACGTGAGTCAGTGATTATTATACATAGAACTTAGAAAATGATTTATCGTAAAGCTAATTCTACGGATGTATAATTGGTTGGTGTTTAGAATACGCTAAATAGATATCCAATCAACGATGCGCATAAATATAATTTGACGCAGATTGTCTCGATCGTGACAGTACTTTCACAATTTCAACTGATAAAATAATAATTGTCATTCCAGGTTAGTATTATCAGAGATTTTACAGTGAAAATTTTGTATTTATTGTCATAAAAATATTTTAAATATACCGAAATATATCGAGAAAGAACAAAGACTAATATTAAAATTATTAAATTATTTTCAATTAGCAAAAGAGAGGTTACGATCCTACAACTGTCAAATTTAACTAAAATGTCATGCAATAATTCTCAACATTCTTAAAATCCTATATGACGTCAAAATTAGTGACGCACTGAAGGAAGGGTTTGGAACAGACTGTATACATTTTCTAAACTGTGGAATTTTTATTGTGTTGCAACTTGCAAATTAAAATTTCTTAAATATGTAGAATTGTTGTGTAGTTTTTATGTACGAATGTTGTAATTTAATACACTAATTATATTTTGCAACAGTTGCTTTAAAATAATAAAAAAATGTACAATTAATTCTAGAGTCAAACAGAAACGTTAGGAAAATATTAACCTTTTCCTTATAATAACAAATAATAACATCCTAACCATCAATATAAAAATTTTACAAGTGAAGTTTTGTTTTAAATAAAGTATGTATTCCTTGCTATTAACGAATCAAATACTCAAAGTATTTATTTCTTTTAAAAAATAACTACAAAAATATTTCATTCTTTTATTAACTGTTGCCGAGAGGGGGCATTTGGGCCTGTAGGACCCATCGCCGGCTCTGCGGACTTCTTCCTGTCCTCGGAATTAGACCGGGTGTTGACCATCTTTGCTTGTCACTGATAAAATGGTTTAATACTTCCACTGGTATAAAATAACGGTTACCGTGACAAGTATCTGTTATAGGTAACAGTTCCAAGGAGCAGTTACAAAATAACAGATCAAAAATAGAAAACAGAACAGGTAAAATAGTCTAAGTATTCCTTGACTTACGGAAGGAATAACTTAGTAAACAAGAAAAATAAAATGGTATAAAAGTACAATGGAAAGAAAATGTTTCTAAGTGTTTCTTGACTTACGGAAGAAACAACTTAGAATAAAAAGTAAAATACACAAAATAAAAGAATAGAAAAGTGCAGAAATATTCTTAAGTGTTTCTTGTGTTACGGAAGAAACAACTTAGGACAGAAATACAGATAAATGAAATATGTAAATATGAAACAAGGTATGGAAATATTTCTAAGTGTTTCTTGACTTACGGAAGAAACAACTTAGAGTGAAAACAAACAAGAGAATCAAATATGGAAAAATAAGAATACAAATACTTATAAGTGTTTCTTGACTTACGGAAGAAACGACTTACAAATACGAAAAATCAAATACAGAAAAGATGTGGAAATATTGCTAAGTGTTTCTTGACTTACGGAAGAAACAACTTAGCATAAAATAGAAAATGAAAGAGACAAATGTATTAAGTATTTTCTTAACTTAAGGAAGAAAATATCTTAGATAAAATATCGGAAATAATAATGCAACAATGATTATGATAATATTTCTAAGTGTTCTTTTGACTTACCGGAAAAGAACGGCTTAAACGCACAATTAAAATAACAAGTCAAATATTCAGAGAAATATTTCACAGAGAAAGTAAGAACTACTTAGACAAAGTACAAATCAAAATATAAAATAGAAAAAGCAAGATAAATATTTCTAAGTGTTCTTAACTTACGGAAGAACAACTTAGACACAAAATACAAGAAAAATAAACAATCAAAACAAATATAGATCAATATATTATTCTAACCTGAAAAGGTCTGAATATACAATAATGCTAAAATAAAATGGTATATAAAAAAATCAGAAATAAAACAATAACTTAGTAGGAACAATAATAGCACCGACTAGGTCTACAGTAGAAGAGGCAAGCTCGACTGACCGATGAGAGAAAATCTACCTGCTTTTATGTAAAACAAATCCTTTGTTTTACGTAGCGAAAGTGGAATTTCCCTGCATCGAATCAATTAGAAATTTGGATTTGGCCAACCTTGGAATTCCCAAGTATTTTAACCGATATCCAAATTCCTTGATGCGTCGAGGACATCCCCCCTCCTCTGAAAGACCTAACGGTGCTAAAAAAATTTATTAAAACAATAGAAAAATACAATTTAAGAATCAAAAAAAAATACAATAATAAAATTTTTACCCTAAAAGAATATAATGTAAAAGACTTAAGATAAAAAAAAACTAAGATATTGTACTTAAGATATTTGAACTTAATTGTATATGGTCCAGTAGGCCCAGGTGGTCCAGGTGGTCCAGGTGTGCCGGGTGGCTCGTCTGCTTCCGTCAGGGCTACTTTATTCACCCTGAGGAGGTCCTACGACGTCGTGAAGATATAAGGCTACTCAATTCACCTTGATATCTCCACGTGTCGTAATGGGACCTTATCCTTGTTCATCTTTGGCGGTCGGCTGCGCTGTGGTTCCTTCATCCCGTCCGTCCGGAGGGGTCAGGGTCCTATGGTCAGCATCGTCCACCATCGTGAACTCTTGGAGGAGATTCTCTTCAATCTCGCTCCTGGGTACGTCTTCGGAGGTTTGCTGCTCGCGTCTTCGAAGTCGTTTCTTTCTCTTGTGTGTCCGGTGACTTCTCCGGATTTCCTCTCGGAATGGTATGTCGACCGGACCGTCGAGGATGGGGTCGGTGTCCTCCTCCTCGTCGCCGTGCTCCATTGTCTCTATCAATAGAAGGCATTCGGCGTCTGGCATGTCATCTGCTGTCAGGCTAGGTTCTTCCTCCTCGTCGACGTCCTCCATCGTCTCTAGCTATTGAACGCCGTAGGCTTCTTCTTCTTCTTCGGGTGTGCCTGTACTGATGTCCGCTGTTTCGGTTTCTTCAGTGGTCGGCTGACGTGGACGGTTGTCTAATATTTCATTGTCCTCTTGGGTTGACTGCTCTGCTTGTTGGGATGGGGTTAGATGGAATTCCAGCTGTTGTGGTTTGGCTTGCCTTTCGGCTGGGGTCGCCCAGTAGATGGTGGTTCGGCAGGCAGTACCAGCGTGTAGACATTTTCGGGGTATGTCTACATTGGCCTCTTCCTGCTCCAACCAAGGCATCCCTAACACAACGTCGTGGTTCAAATCCTCCATAACCATGCAGTTTACAGTCGTGTCCAGAGTGTCAATGTTCATATTGACTGCAGCAGTCCCTAGGGTGCGGGATGTGCTGCCCGTGCATGCCAGCTGAACCAGTCCTGGTCCTCGTTGCAGGTCCCGTCTCTGGATCAACCTCTGGTGAACGAAGTTCCCGGAGGCACCGGTGTCGACCAAAATCTTCACTTGCTGCCCGTTGATCCTTCCATAGAGTTGGGGGAGGCCTGCTGTCGAGGGTTGTACCTGAATAGGATTCAGTTGGGGCACCATCTTCACAACAGGGTTCAGTTGGCGCCCCGATTGGCGTTTCCCTGGTTCTGTGGGGTTGGAGGTGGTGGTTGGTCCATTGATGGCATCCTGTACTGTCCGCTGGGGTTCCTCCATTGGTCTATCGCCTCAGGGTGTCGTGGAGCGTTATCCTGACGTAGGGGACGGTACGGCTGTTGTTGCTGCTGCTGCTGCTGGGGTTTGCCGGTCCGGCGGATGTCACATTCAATGCCCTGGGCGATTGTCAGAAGGTCTTCCTCGGTTCTGGGGATGTTCGCTCTCAGGCAGATCGCGATGTCGGGTCTCAGTTGGTTTACGATGGTGATACACCTCTGGTCCTCAGGGGTGTATGGTGCGAGACGTCTGAATAAGGCTGCTTTACCGTTGATAAAGTCCTTTGTGGGTTCATCCTTCCGTTGATGTTCTCCATGAAGTTTCGACGTGAGGGCTGAGAGCAAAGCGGGGTCGTTGTACTTCCTCAGGAGACGGTCTCGGAAGGTGTCGTACGGTAGGTCTGTGTGGGAAAACTTCTGGGCCCATTTCTTCGCGTCGCCGTAGAGTGAGTTGTCGATGAGGTAATCTATCCAATTGTCCTCGTCCACGTCGTATTTTGTCAAGAAGGTCTCGGCTTTGGTTAGAAAGCTGAGAGGGTTTTCAGTGTCCCGGCCTGAGAACTGAGGGGGCTTCATATATGAAATCCTGGGGTTCGGTGGCTCAGGATGAGGCATCTGGGGTGTGGTGCCTTGAGTGGTCGATAGGGCCGTCATCGCTTGCATAAGGGCAGAGATGAAGTCAGTTGTGGAAGGCTGGCTCGAAGACGGTCCTGGGGTCGTGGATTCGGTTTTAGTAGGTTGGGCGCCATGTTGCCGAGAGGGGGCATTTGGGCCTGTAGGACCCATCGCCGGCTCTGCGGACTTCTTCCTGTCCTCGGAATTAGACCGGGTGTTGACCATCTTTGCTTGTCACTGATAAAATGGTTTAATACTTCCACTGGTATAAAATAACGGTTACCGTGACAAGTATCTGTTATAGGTAACAGTTCCAAGGAGCAGTTACAAAATAACAGATCAAAAATAGAAAACAGAACAGGTAAAATAGTCTAAATGTTTCTAAGTGTTTCTTGACTTACGGAAGAAACAACTTAGAATGAAAAGTAAAATACACAAAATAAAAGAATAGAAAAGTGCAGAAATATTCCTAAGTGTTTCTTGTGTTACGGAAGAAACAACTTAGGACAGAAATACAGATAAATGAAATATGTAAATATGAAACAAGGTATGGAAATATTTCTAAGTGTTTCTTGACTTACGGAAGAAACAACTTAGAGTGAAAACAAACAAGAGAATCAAATATGGAAAAATAAGAATACAAATACTTATAAGTGTTTCTTGACTTACGGAAGAAATGACTTACAAATACGAAAAATCAAATACAGAAAAGATGTGGAAATATTGCTTAGTGTTTCTTGACTTACGGAAGAAACAACTTAGCATAAAATAGAAAATGAAAGAGACAAATGTATTAAGTATTTTCTTAACTTAAGGAAGAAAATATCTTAGATAAAATATTGGAAATAATAATGCAACAATGATTATGATAATATTTCTAAGTGTTCTTTTGACTTACCGGAAAAGAACGGCTTAAACGCACAATTAAAATAACAAGTCAAATATTCAGAGAAATATTTCTAACAGTTCTTTGACTTACCGGAAAGAACTACTTAGACAAAGTACAAATCAAAATATAAAATAGAAAAAGCAAGATAAATATTTCTAAGTGTTCTTAACTTACGGAAGAACAACTTAGACACAAAATACAAGAAAAATAAACAATCAAAACAAATATAGATCAATATATTATTCTAACCTGAAAAGGTCTGAATATACAATAATGCTAAAATAAAATGGTATATAAAAAAATCAGAAATAAAACAATAACTTAGTAGGAACAATAATAGCACCGACTAGGTCTACAGTAGAAGAGGCAAGCTCGACTGACCGATGAGAGAAAATCTACCTGCTTTTATGTAAAACAAATCCTTTGTTTTACGTAGCGAAAGTGGAATTTCCCTGCATCGAATCAATTAGAAATTTGGATTTGGCCAACCTTGGAATTCCCAAGTATTTTAACCGATATCCAAATTCCTTGATGCGTCGAGGACATAACAGGGAAGACTTCATTCAAAACAATGAAAACTTTATTCAAAACAAATCAATATTTTGAATATAGTCTTCATAAAATTTTTTCATTTTGATGGTTAAGATGTGTTTCCCTAAAGAGGATATACGCGTAATACGCCTCCATTATTTAAAAATCGCGCTAAAATCTAGGTAAAGAAAATCTGGCAACGTCGGCATCGCTTGGGTTAATTAGCTTCTCGTAAGTAAGTATAGTAGCATCTCTTTTTGGCCAGGAGAGAGCGAATAAGGAGTTTAAATGCGATAGAAAGAGACAGATCAAACAAAACTGTAAAATATGTTGTCGTCACTGCCCGTTGTTGGCATCCTCGTTCTATGTTAAAATATCGTCTATGGGTTATACCATCTAGTTAGAATCTATGGAGAAGCTATAAGCCTATTAACGTGTGTATTAAAAACGGCGTCAGTAGGTGTGGCTAACGATCATACCAATATTTCGGTGGGATCAGGGCCAGACTCAATAATAATAAAACTACTATACAAATATGACTAGTTATTCAGAAAATTTAATCATAATCTAAAAAAGTGCAATATGTTTTTAATAAACTACGATTTATTTATCCCACAGTAAACATTAAAAACACGACATATTATACATAAAGATAAATTAATACAGTCAAATAACAAGTTGTATCTGAAAGAGATAATAATATAAATATTTTAAAGGGTAAAATGGATATACGGTATAAAATAAAAGAAATACGTTCATTTTACAACTTATATATTTGATAACTACAAATTAACTGACACTTAAAAATTTAGTTCGATTAACAAAGTTATTAAAAAAACAAAATTAAATATCTGCGGAATATCACAATGGAAATACTGTGTAGAAATAAAAATAATTATGTTGCAGTAGTTAATAAGAAATTTTAAGATATTTAGGATGAACATATTTGAGTATTCTCAAGCATAGCACGATCTACCTTACTTATAAGATTTTTCATGAATACTATTAATTTATTCTTTAAAGTACGGGCCATAACTTTGTATACATACTAACCTGTGGAACGTTATTCCTGAAGATTTTTTATTAACATTGCTTCTGCTGCTGCAACTATGTTGAAAACAAGAAACCATAATTATGCACTATCATAATATAATATTACAGTTTTTATAAAAGTATTATAACTAGACTTCGGCAAATATGCAAATAAAAATGTAGAAAATATGCGCATAAATATGCACGTGTTTACCCGAAAATATGCAAATATTTTACAAAATATGCATACAAATAAATAAAAAAATCGTAAAATAGTAACAATTTTATTTAAAAAAAAAAAAGTGTACAAAACTAAATATTTTCTACTATTCATTAAGATTTACATTTATTTTAAGTAACTACATCATTTTTAAGTATGAATAAACTTATTTAGAATTATGGTAACAATAAATGACCAAGTGGTGTTCAAAATTTTCTAACAAAAACTTGTGGCTTCTGTCTGAGTACATATATTTATATATGGAAAAACTTCGTTCAACATCAACTGATGTAACGGGAGCATTTTTCAAACTAACCAAAACATTTGGTTCTAAATTAATTGTTTCCGAAATATTTCCAGCTAGAACACTGACTACTTCAGAAAGAATATGGTAACCTTTATTTTTTTCCATAGTAGCTTCAAATTTTTTTTAAAATATCTTTTCCAATATTACCTCTAACGTTCCGACATGACGCAAATTCTTTTATTAATGCTGTACTTTCGAACAATGACAGTTTTGGTGATTCTAACTGAGTAATTGTTTTTTGAACAAAACTAAAATTTGATTTTATAAATGAAAGTTCTTGTTGAAGCAAGTTACTCTAAAAAGTTTGTTTAGAATCCAAAAGAGATTGGGAACTTTCATCTGTTAACATATCAATTATGTTCTTTATCTTAACAAAATGATCTGCATAAAAATTCGCTGCTTCTAACCATGTTCCCCATCGCGTTAAAATAGGTTGTGGTGGAAGAGGAATGTTAGGTAGCATTTCTTTATAAAGTTGAATTCTTATAGGAGATTTAAGAAATACTTTTTTGACACTGGATATCATGATATTTACAAGACTAAACTTTTTTCGTATTTCCTCTGCAACTCTGTTTAATCCATGCGCTACACAAGTAACATGTATTAAATCTGGGAAAAATATTTTTAAATTTTGTCCTGCTTTCACCATATAAGGAGCAGCATCCGATAAAATAAGCAGTAATTTATTAGAAGGAATAGTTGTCGGAAGAAAAAAAGTTGCTAATGTTTCTTGTATAAAACGCGAAATTGTTAAAGCATTTGTTTTCTCAAGTTGCTGGCATGAAATAAGATGAGATTTTGGTAAGGTATCTTCTTTAAGAACACCAATCAATAAATGAGCAATATACTTTCCTGAGGAATCAGTGGTTTCGTCTACAGATATGTAAAAATACTTATCTGCAATTTCTTCCTTAATATTAATTAACACCGACGAGTATAGCCCGTTCACATTATTTCTTCTTAGAGACCGATCACTTGGAACATTAAGTTTGCAATATTTTTTTAGAAACGAACTAAAATTTACATTTGCTAATTTTGAAAGCGGTATGTTTGCAGACACTAATGCGCGACACAAGTCTTCATTAAAAGTTTCTTGCTCATCTAATTTTTTTGAAGTAGATTGGAAACATTTAGCCATTGAAGTTTGATGTTTTCCTCCTATTTTTCCTTTTTTTGCAATGTGTGAAGCAGTTCTCACATGTTGGTCTATCTGAAATTTCTTCTCACATGCTATCTATAAATAAAAATAAAAACCTTTATTTTAACCCAACCTTTAAAATATAAAAATATACAAGGTGTTTTTGGGTAATCAAATAACTGGTTTGGAAGAAAAAAACACTCGCTAAGTGTTTTAAATGCAGTATTAATCCACAAATTAGTTTTTGATACTAACCATTAGTACATCATATAACTTATTTTAAAATTCAACAAAAGTTTTTTTTTTTGTTAATTCAATTACAATAAAAATAATTGTGTTTTAGAATAGCTGACTTCATAAAAAAAAGTAAAGGTGAATAATTTTTCTAAATACACACCATTGTATTGTACCATGGACAATTTTTTCTCACTAAAGGAAGCTATTTTTCATTTAAAAACAACCTACGAGTACTAAATTTCAAGTAAATACGTTTATTGGTTTTAAAGTTATTGTTGTTATTAACTAAAAGAATTTAATTTTTTTAAATTTTAACACCCTCTATCTCAAAAAGTAAATAAGTTTGACCCCTCATTAACTATATCGTTTTGTTCAATTTTTCGAGAAGTATCTACAGTCAAACGTTGTAAGTGTCATTTGGAAACACCCTGTATGTATGAAATATTAGATATTTAATAGAAATTATTAGACACTTACAATTTTGCCACAGACTGAACAGTAGATTTTTCACATATCCATAGACAGCTCTTTATAAGGTTTAATCCAAGTTGAAGCACTGGTTGTTTTAGGCATTATAAAATCACAATCTTCCTTTTTGTTACGCACAACGAGTGTTTACGCTTTGAATATCAAAACAAAAATGATTTACAAATCTGAGCATCAAATTAGAAATGTTTAGGTACCTAATTCAATAAACTGGGAGATTTTGGAAAATCCCTAAATTAGGAACAAAACTATTAGCCGTTTACCTGCTGTTAAGATACAATAAATTGTAGATAGATTTGGGGATTAGATCATAAAATGCAAATGAGCGAACCCTTAGCGATTATCCAATAACTGAATGCCTCAGTGACCGAGACTTTCTAAGAATGTTGAGGGCTACTTAAATTGATCTTCTTTGAAATTGTAAATGTTTTGTACCTGTAGAGATTACGTACTTAGATCATTTCTTGATTAAAATGACTACAAAATTTTATACAAGAATTGAAATAAATTGGTATGTTTAAAAATTTTCAAATACAGTATAAAAATCTGAACTTTTATGCACTTTATGCAAACTTTTATACAAATATGCCAAAATCTGAAATATTTGCATAAAATATGCACAATATGCAAAATATGCAATATGCATATTTGCCGAAGTCTAATTATAACACTTAAAATATTCCAAAAACAACAAACGTAAACAATCATACACGATCTGTCAAAACGATCATAACAATATGGCCGAGGTGAGGTCGTTTTTAGTCACGTGATGCCCTCTCCATAGATTCTAACTCGATGGGTTATACACACCGTTTTTTAACTAAATTATTTAATAATCTTTTTTGAGAAGGATTTTCAAAGTGGACATTGAAACGTCAATTTTTTTAGGTAAAATGTAATTGACATTACAATCAATTGTGGCTTATTTTCATATAAACATAGTGTTTAACTTAGACATACGACAAGAAATCAGTTTTAGGATCCTATTAATCTATAAAACCAAAAAAGATGATGAATAGGAGAATATTAAAAAAGTGTCTTTGGTGACCATAGGGAAGAATAAGAAAATATTATCCAAATTAAAAGTTAATTAAGTATAACATAATCGTTTTTTTGCAAAATGATAAAACAAATTATTATAACTGAAAATGTACCACCCAATTGGAAGTCCTTATGAAAAACAATTAATACAATACTGTTCGTTCTGTGCAGCTGACGGTAGGGGATACACATTACGGTTAAAGCGCTCATATCGGCCAAATTTGTCACCACCGTAAGGTCCGCTTGTCATTATGCTAATTTCAGTACTGATTTTAGTACTAAAAATATTAGCTACAAGTCGATTTAGTATGAAAACTGTGGATTTGTGTTTGCAACTATGTTAATTTTAATTAGCATCTACGCATACGCTCTACCAATTTTGCATTGATATCTTAACAATGAAGTTTGTTTTATAATTAGAGTAAACAAAACACACAGATAAATAATTATGGTAAAAAAGAAGTTAAAATTATGTGTAAATTATTTTGTCATATTTCACCGCTACGCACGCTGGCATCGTTTCAAGGTACCCCTACCATGGTCACGCACGGAGCGAATAGATGTTTTCAATGTATAAACCTTGATGATATACCAATAGAGGGCAATACTTGTTCAATGTGGTATAACCGTAATAGTTGTATCAAGGAAAACTTACAAAAACAATCTTCATATGAAATTAAACATATACTGTTACTATACATATAAACATAATATATGAACTAATAGGTAGATATGAAGGTATGACTATAAAGGTATATACATTTATATTCAGTAGGTATGAGAATCGGTCGTGATCTATTTTTGAAGTTAAGTTCTATACGCGCGCTCCACGTTGGAAATTTGTATGGGAGTGAATCTGTGAAATCATTACATATGTAAAATAATGAGTAAGAGAGAGACAGAAGATATATTTTCGCTCTCTTCCTCTCTCGAAAATAAAAATGTTCCTTTTGTATATATATTTAATATCATATATATATATATATATATATATATATATATATATATATATATATATATATATATATATATATATATATATATATATATATATAAATATAATATTATATATATAATAAAATATTTATTAATATTATTATTTATGTGATATGTTTTGTATTATTTATTTTTGTATAAGTATTTTGTATTTCAAAATAATAATCTCAATAAATCACTGTATGACCAAGAACTGTCAATTTTGAAATACGTTTGTGTCATGTCTAATTGCCAAATATTTTACGTGTTTGGTTCATACGCTAGTGTATCTGAGTTCGAATCCCAAAATGAATTTCCTTTTTTATTTTTGAAATATTTAAAAACCTCACGTTAATTTTTTTAAATATATAATATACGCAAAAATGCTAAATTTTAAAATAAAATAAAAATTTACATAATCCGAGTTGTTAGTTTTTGAAGTTATACTTATATACGCACGTTCGACTTTGGAAATTTGCACGGAAGTGAATCGAAAATTTTCACGGGAGTAACAAGCCTTGTTAGGCATGTTAAATTATAAAAAATTTAAACTTGTAAATATCTCAAGAAAGTTCAAATGTGTACTTATATAAAGAACAAACAACAATTAAATATTGTATATGTAAAAGTCAGATAAATTGACAGTTGCATTACCCAACAATATTTTTTAATCTTTTTGATATCTTAGATTATGTTTTGTCAAAAGTAAGGAAATCAATATATCCTATCGTGACACGTCATTTTTATACAAAGTTTTAAAGATCAGTCGGGGAGGACTTTTTTATTAATATTATTACATGGTAAATTAAACATATGCGTAAGTAGAAAAGTTATGTATATTATTGTCATTTTTAAATACTTATGAATATTGCATTTTAATTTGTATTGTATTATTATAATGAATTATGTTGCACTGTATTGTATTTTTATATTAATAACAAAATAAACAATGAATTTTACTGCAGAGTATGTGTAAAAAAATGTTTGCATTCAACTCATTTCATACATATATGAAAATAAAAATATACATTTTCATCAAAATATTGATTCAATCCTTCATTTACTATACTTCTATTACAGGTCAAATGTTGTTTATTAATTGTTAGTAAGTTATTAATTATTCTGTTTCTCTTTCTGCTATGTCTTACCTATAGCATTACATATGTAATGATTGTGCAGATTGACTCACAAATAAATTTGTAACGGCGAGTGCGTGTATAGAAGTGTAACTTCTACCGGCAGTCCCACTGGACTGCCACACCCATTTTTTTATATCTCTAAGGGTGGTAAATCCTTTTTATGATATAGCATTCAATAATACAGATAACCCTTAATTTTCACTCTTTTATCACCAATCCCTATTTTTGTATAGCGAAATTAGTATGACCAAGTTATGATTGTGTCACAGAGTCAGATTTTTATGAAACTTTATATGTATATCCTATTGAATATACTACTTTCAATTTTTTTCTAGACAAGTTTGTTTCATTCAAATCAAAAAAGACTTACTTTTTATATTTAACAACTATGACCAATACATATAATTCACCATCGAAGTAGAAGATAAAAAATAATATATTTCTTTCTTAGATACCCTACATTAGTTCGTTCAATGATAACATCAATATAGTAAATTGGTATATAAAATCAATAAGTTCAGGTAGATACATCAACTACATATCCTACAATTAACTTGGTAAAGCAAACAAAACATAGGATTCTAAAAATTTCAAATACGTCATTTCACCAGAAACATCTTAAAATACTTTATGATTTGTTTATAGATAATTTCTATCCACCACTTCTTTTAAAAGGACTGTTGCAGTTTCGCAACTGTTAATAAACATTTATTAAATATTAAGACTTTATGGTAGTTTTGATTCTCCCCGTATATCAAGATTTCATGTATAAGGGTGCATTTGGGTTAAAAACTACATGCTACGAGACGGGCAATCTGCAAAATGACACAGATGTGTATTGGAGATAAGCGATGCATCTACACAATCAGAGTCGAGTTTTATCTCTCAAACCACACACATGTGTGTGCGTTTGGGTTAAGAGTACCTTAAGACACTTGGCATCGGTCCTTTGACCGAGAAAGTCGTTTTGTGTAGAAAAGTTACATTATTATGAATTTTGTGGTTCCTGTTTTTCGTCCGTGAAGACATCTTTTGTGATAGCCGGGTATTTTTGCTATCTTTTCAATGGGTAAGGAACAATACACCATTAATCTATGTTGCTGGATATATCAAGTACGTACATTGGTATTGTTATTTGATATTTGTTTGGAACTTTATCAGTTGTGCCGCGATCGCGATTGAACTTGATTGAGAACATTTCATTACCTTTATGTAGATTTGTATATTTTTCATATTATAATAATTTCACTATTCGTTTTGTATATATATCACAGTGTTGTGTATTTTATTACCTAATATTAACTCATAATGTGTATTATGAGTATACTTTTGCATTGAGTTTAATAATTTGTTTTTATATGACATATATATTCATATTTTTTATTTTTTGTATAATATTTCTATCTATATCGTGGTATATATACAATCGACAGTTTTGTTTTGTTTATGGTTCTCTTTTTGTGTGTAAGTTTGTACTACATATATTCCTCTTCTTTTAAGTTTATATCCTTCCTTATTTATAGTTGTATATTGGGTTATGTGTATTTATGTTTAATTTCACCTTCTTGGTTAAAATAGAGTTTTATACAGTCCACTGGTTTCATTTCTTTTCTTTATTTGAATATACATACCCAATCTAAAAAGGGGGAAACCAGCGTGTTCTAGATTGAACAAAATATCTTCTCTCCCCCTTCAGGATGACCCCAATTGTTATATTGAGGTCATCGTATGTGCAGAACGCAACATATTGGTCCTTCGAGCCGGATCTTTCTTCTTCTTTTTCTGTTTTTTTGTTTGTTTAGGGTTCTCTGCTAGTAGATACCTTTTTTCCATGTGTATTTGTTATGTCTAGTTGCAGTTTCCTTGGGGTAGGAGCCTTGTCGGTTATGATAACCAGTTAATATGTCGTTGTTTACGGTTTCCTTATGGTAGGGACCTTATCAATTATGATAACCATTTTATTTGACTTGATCACGGGTTCCTTATGGTAGGAGCCTAGTTGGTTGTAATAACTATTTGTTGGGGTATTTCTTTTATCTAAAAAGTTACCCAGTCGTCTGCCGAAAGACGATACCTAGTCTGCTGAAAGACTATTTCTTTGTCGAGGTTCTCTTATGCTACAGACCTTATTGCGGTTATCACAACCATAGTATAGTTGGGGTATTTCTTTTATCTGAAAAGATACCCAGTCGTCTGCCAAAAGACGATACCTAGTCTGCCGAAAGACTATTTCTTTATCGAGGTTCTCTTATGGTAGAGACCTTATTGCGGTTATCACAACCATAGTATAGTCGGGTATTTCTTTTAGCTGGAAAAGATACCCAGTCGTCTGCCGAAAGACGATACCTAGTCTGCCGAAAGACTATTTCGTTGTCGAGGTTCTCTTATGCTAGAGACCTTATTGCGGTTATGACAACCATAGTATAGTCGGGTTTTCTTTTATCTGAAAAGTTGCCCAGTCTGCCGAAAGACATTTTACTTTTTACGTTGTACAAGGTTTATTTACTGTATACCTTTTTGCGGTTATCATAACTATATAGTCAGGTATTTGTTTTATGTAAAAAGATACCTACTCGTCTGCCGAAAGACGATACCTAGTCTGCCGAATGACTATTTCTTCTTTACATTCTTTGTTCCAGGTGCTCTTCTGACAGAGACCTTCTTTTCGTGGTTGTTATAACCATTTATTGTATATATAATTCTTTTCTACTAAAAGATACCTAGTCTGCCGAAAGACTATTTCTTTTTTTTACATTGCTTTTTCGAGGTTCTCTTCTGACAGAGGCCTTTTTTGCGGTTGTTATACCCATTTTACATTACGGTATATCTTTTATACTAAAAGATATCCAGTTGTCTGGAAAAAGACTATTTTGTACTTTACATTAATTAATTTTCAAGGTGCTCTTTTTACAGAGACCTTTTTAAGGTTTTTATAACCATCTTACATTGAGACTTCTTTTATACTGAAAGATAACTAGTCTGTCGAAAGACTATTTCTTTTTTATATACTTTATTTAAAGGTGCTCTTATGACAGAGACCTTTTTCGGGTTTGTATACCCATTTTGTAACACTGCCGTGCTACAATAATATTACAAGGCCAGAATCGCTCGTTGTCGAAGAGAATAGGGCGGGGTTATAGAAACTACATATATCGTATTTTAAATTCAAGCACAATTAGATAATATGAAATTATTATTTATTATTGGACGCCACCCCTGGTTTATCCTCGAAGGGGAAGAGCAAAAAAAAATTAAGATTTATTGAAAGTTTACAAGAAAACTATTCTTTATTATTTCTTAGCAATGAACAAAAAGAAAACATTAAAAGTTACGTCATCCCAAAGGGATTCCAAAATATTATTTTATGTTAACATTATCATAAACAAAAAATCTTTGTATCGTATTAAATTAAGAATTGGTTATAAAGAAAATGAATGTATATATATATATTAACCCCAAATTTCTAAATTTGTTTACATTGAAAATAACATAGTTATTTATCAACTAGGAACAATGAAGAAAATAAACCTTTAAATTATATTAGAACACTTCACTATATTTTAATTTTTTTTGAGTTCATAATCATTTCTGTTGTCTTGAAAGTAGGTATAATAAAAATTGGTACAACCTTAATCTGCTCTGTTTCTCTTCTTATTTAATCAGTCACCAAATTGATTCAGCTACATACTATATCAAATCACCACCATCCTAGATAAGAGGGGTTAGGGATTCCATAAAAAGATACTGCTACTGGGCCATGATCTGGAATAACTCCATAGCAATACTATCTTGCGACGAGTATTAGAAATATAATATCAGCATTATAGCCTCTCCAATAAGGGTCTAAAAAAATAAATATCTATCTGAAATATGGACAAGAAAAGGATTTATTAGCTTACCTCTGAATTGAGACGCACTTTGGAAACACGTCTTAACGGTTGGACGGTCTTAACAGAAAAGAGCGAAGCGCTATCATGGCGCCTGAATCTGGAAATTGGGCGTGAGTGACAAGTTGAAAAATATGCTCATCTACCGGATATATTTGGGAATTACAGAAGAATACTTGAGTCGGCTACAGGTAGGTACTTGACAGATAGATGGGGCTATTAGTTTTATTAAAAAAAAATATAATCGAAATATATAATGAGTTTCTTTTAAATCTTTTGAAACGGTTACACAGCCCTCCCCACGATTTCAACTAGGTACCAGCGTGGAATCGGACTAGGCATGGTGGCACACCATACTAACCTTTTCAAAAGTGGGAATAGATATACGGAGAGGTAAGACAAACAGAATGGACAAATATAGCTACAATCTGGACTCACAGAATCCTTCTTTCACAACTCACGTGGGAACAACTCAAAGATTTCAGAACAAAGCGAAACAGAACGCATAGAAATGACTCAACTATAAAAATGTAAACAAAAAAAATTGCATGCTCACTCTCAAAATTCATAGGGTATTTCACCTATAACCAATATCATGAACAAAGCGGAATAAAACAAAACATATCTACAAATCATTATTTGAGACCAAATGCTCGCATTCAATCGAAACAATATAATTAAGATATTATTATTTGAAATTTCATAAGTAATATAAAGCAAAACATACTAGTGTTGTCACCAAGATACAAAACAGATAATTTACTGCGTAGTCGTTATGAGACCTAACACAATAAAACACAAAAAAAATAATGTTATCGTTTGTTCGGAAGCGTAGAGTCTTTCATCTATGACTTAATCCACGAATAACATAAGAATAATAATACAATCGTATCATTAACGCCATAAGATACAAAATACAAATGTGTCATCGTTTGTTCGGAAGCATAGAGTCTTTCATCTATGACTTAATCCACGAATAACATAAGGTAATAACGCAGCGCGTCATTATAGACACATTTAGAAATACACAAATAAAAGGAAAGAGTTACTAATAGTTCAAAATTGGGTACATTAAAGTTCTACAAAGACAAGCCTTAATAAGTTTACTGGGAGAGGCAGACAT
This sequence comes from Diabrotica undecimpunctata, assembly GCF_040954645.1. NCBI lineage: Eukaryota > Metazoa > Arthropoda > Insecta > Coleoptera > Chrysomelidae > Diabrotica > Diabrotica undecimpunctata. The sequence goes on from NC_092806.1 coordinate 99,866,117, forward strand.
CAGAATTTCTGTAAGACACATCTATATTTAGAAACAAAAAAAGCTGATGTTTAGTTATTAGTATGACAACTAGAATTTGTGATAACTAACGTGTATCATCCGCCTATAATAGGGACAACATCGGTAGGTCAACTTCGGGTAGGGTTAACTTCAGGTAGGGTCTAAATAATTCTAGATTACATAACTAAACAAGTATTGGAGAACTAAAAAAGTTTCCTGACGCGGGAGGCTGTTATTCTAGATTTATTACTGAAATAAAATTATGAATGGCTTATCATTCCGACGAGTCAACTAGCGGGAATCCGCTTACTTCATCCCTAGCCTTCCTCAGTGTCTGGCCATTCAGAATATAGGATGTTAGACAGCAATAATCTTTTCAAACATTATTTTGGGGGGTTTCGAATAGAGAGTCGAAATTCGAAGGTCTTCACACTAAGAGTAAAACTTAGGCAAAATGAACAGATACTATAATGAACTATCATTGGTAACTAGACAGAGGAATCTTGATATCTTTGGTATAGATACCAAAAAAATTACTTGGATTTATAAATCCGTAAAATAAGATAAATTGAATTTTGTATCCACTTGAAGACAACTAAAGGTATGTACAATTTATTGTAATATAAACTAACATAAGCATAAAAATATCACATTCTACTAAGGCATTCTAAAAATAAAATGAGATTAAATTTTGCAAACACCCTTAAAATCAATATAGGTTCTTGGTCGGGGTAGCATAAACTTAAGATCTCGATCAATACAAACTAGAGAGAGAATAATACCGAAGTAGAATAAGATAAGATACAAATAAAATTTATGTCGAAAAGAAATACGACATATATACATATATATATATATATAGACATATTGAACACAATAAATGATCAATATTATAATAATAAAAAGTAAAACAGTTCAACGAACTGGGGTGTGAGCCAAACTGAGTTGCTCTGGAGATCGACGTGCGGAGTCTCCTACACTACTTCCAGAGGCTCGTCTCTTTGCGACAACATCTGAGATATACAAAATTATTAATTGGAATAGGGATAGGTCCACTAATCCACTTGACTATAGCAGGATGCTCCTTGACTAATAGTCAACACCACCGACATAAAACAAGGGTTGTCGAGACAGCTCAAAAAAAAATTGAAACTTGTCAACTTCCTGAAGGGAAAGAAGCACTAAGGGACAGATTTGCCGAAGCAAAGTGGTATTCAATGTACTAAGTACTAGGGTATCAGTGCTGTACTGACCCCACGCCAAAAAAATTTGAAAAGGAAACGAATCCTCTCCAGGATAAAGTTCGCGTTAGCGCAACTCTTCCTGTACACGGGCCACGGAGGGGTTGAATAGTCGCTGGAGAAGGTAGCAAAGATTAAGTACGCAAGACGTAAAGGGAATCAACTAAAAAATTAAAAATTAAGAATGGACTGAACATTTTAGAAGAAAGGCAGGATGGCCAATAGTTCCATAAGAATATCCGCTGGGATTGATCACAGTGGAAAATTTCCAAGCAAGAAGACTAGCAAAAGGACAAAAGAAGAAAATAAATCCAAACCGTTAATACACAATCTTGGAGAAGAAGAAAGAAAAATGGGTATATGGCATACAAGCCACAATCGCTACACAAACAGTTCAGTCTAAGACTGATGTTTCCAAAAGAAACAAAAAAAGAATCGTAAGAGTCTTTCACGAAACAAAAACTTACGATAAGACTTAAAAGGAACGGAAGAATTATTACAATCTTTCAAAGAAATAGAAAAATATTACAGTCCATCGTCAATAATAAAAAATCGTGATGTTGGATGTAACACACCACAACAATAAAAAAAGGTTGAACAGTAAAACATTTTTGACACCTAATTGAATCCAATATGGTCGTCATACAAATCACAAAGAAATGTTTACCATTCTTTAGCAGAACTCCAATAGAGTCAAAATAATATAAACTTTTAATTCTCAGTGGGTCATTTAACGGTAGTACCAGAACTATTTCAATTGTTAAACAAACGTGGTCTTAACGTCGACATAAAGATAAAAGATAAATTCACAATAGGCGGCAGCGGGTTGTTTCACCTCTGTATATACAAAGAGTCACAATAGACAACAGCAAACTACTTCAACCTCACTTGTACCATATCGTGAACACAAGATAATAAATGAAAGCTTTTGAGTCTTGGCCAAAAGTCTCAAAGCAAAAAGATATATGTGGTCTAATAAACTATTAGAAGACCGCAAAAATGTCAACGACAAAAAAAAAGAAAGCTGCTGGGTATACCAGTAGTCTGACATCAGACAAATAACTCAAGATACAATAATACAGGTCACGTGCCTGTACGTCCTACAGGACATCTCGAGAAAAGAAAAAGGTAAAACCACAAATAACAATAAATTCCAGTACCAAAAACATACTTCTACTACATCTGACCACACAAAGACATAAAATTAACATAACAGAAGGAAAATAACAATATTTCCGCTCTATATTCTCAACAAAGACGCCTTAGGCAGAGAGAAACGAAGTCATATCATTACTTCCTTATACATTCAAAACAAAAGAACCATGGACTGTAAAATATAGAAAGCATTTTCCTTTTCAGGAAATAAAATTTTCTTTTCAAAGTACGAAAAAGTTAAACTATGAAAAAATAATTTTTTAAAATAAACGAAAAACAAATTAAAAAGAAAATTTAACAGATAGCAGACTAAACATATTAAAAACATCCAAGATCAAAGAACTCAACTTTAAATCCTCGCAAAAAAATATTTCGCGTAAGTATTCTACAAAAATCCAGATAACACATTTTAAAATTAGGTAGGTCGGGACAGCCTGTATATACATATAATTCCCGGCAGTTTGCCGCAAATAGAAACCATGAATCAAGGTCAAGAAATAAAATTCACTTAATTGATTTTTCAAATAACAAACGCTAAAAGCCATTTCGTTCATTTAAAATAAACACATTGAGGAATATAATTATTATGGTTCTTATAAACAAAATAAAAGACTGAACTGCAAAGAAAATGAATTGAGGACTAGAATATAAAATGCTTGAACATATTAGCCGGAATAAATTCAAGGTTTCAATCCATACCAAACACTTATAAAGAAATAAACAAAATTCATTTTTCACTTATGGAATGTTTACCTTAGGCAGACGGGGAATAAACAGACGATTATCTTACCATTCAAAATACGACCATTAAAATGCACACGTAATAAACATTCCAAATACGTATTATGTATTTCACAAAATTAAAAATACGACGAGAATATTTCTACGCAATTTTACGAAGATTAAAAACGAATACATATAAATACTTTGCAAAAAATTCTAAAATAGTAGCAGTGTTGATTTAATGAAAAATTGGATAAAACAAATACACAATTTAACCAAAAAAATGGTTCAAAACATACAGACTTAATTAACCACATATACAGGGGGTACAAAACAACTAATAATATTGAAAAAAAACTGAAGATACAGGAATATTCAAAAGCCCCACACGCTGGGCGACATTTTGTAACGAAGGTACAAATGGAGCAAATCTAATACATGCCCCACGTTGGAGGGCGCCATTTTGTAACTCTACCGTGCTACAATAATATATACAAGGCCAGAATCGCTCGTTGTCGAAGAGAATAGGGCGGGGTTATAGAAACTACATATATCGTATTTTAAATTCAAGCACAATTAGATAATATGAAATTATTATTTATTATTGGACGCCACCCCTGGTTTATCCTCGAAGGGGAAGAGCAAAAAAAAATTAAGATTTATTGAAAGTTTACAAGAAAACTATTCTTTATTATTTCTTAGCAATGAACAAAAAGAAAACATTAAAAGTTACGTCATCCCAAAGGGATTCCAAAATATTATTTTATGTTAACATTATCATAAACAAAAAATCTTTGTATCGTATTAAATTAAGAATTGGTTATAAAGAAAATGAATGTATATATATATATTAACCCCAAATTTCGAAATTTGTTTACATTGAAAATAATATAGTTATTTATCAACTAGGAACAATGAAGAAAATAAACCTTTAAATTATATTAGAACACTTCACTATATTTTAATTTTTTTTGAGTTCATAATCATTTCTGTTGTCTTGAAAGTAGGTATAATAAAAATTGGTACAACCTTAATCTGCTCTGTTTCTCTTCTTATTTAATCAGTCACCAAATTGATTCAGCTACATACTATATCAAATCACCACCATCCTAGATAAGAGGGGTTAGGGATTCCATAAGAAGATACTGCTACTGGGCCATGATCTGGAATAACTCCATAGCAATACTATCTTGCGACGAGTATTAGAAATATAATATCAGCATTATAGCCTCTCCAATAAGGGTCTAAAAAAATAAATATCTATCTGAAATATGGACAAGAAAAGGATTTATTAGCTTACCTCTGAATTGAGACCCACTTTGGAAACACGTCTTAACGGTTGGACGGTCTTAACAGAAAAGAGCGAAGCGCTATCATGGCGCCTGAATCTGGAAATTGGGCGTGAGTGACAAGTTGAAAAATATGCTCATCTACCGGATATATTTGGGAATTACAGAAGAATACTTGAGTCGGCTACAGGTAGGTACTTGACAGATAGATGGGGCTATTAGTTTTATTAAAAAAAAATATAATCGAAATATATAATGAGTTTCTTTTAAATCTTTTGAAACGGTTACAATTTCTTGCTGATTTTTTCATAGTGCTTTTAGTGGAGTATTTCTTTTGTCTAAGCATATACTCAGTCTGCCGAAAGACATTCTTACTTTTACTTGTTTAGGGTTTTCTTATGCTAGAGACCTTATTACGGTTAGTATAACCATTTACATTGGGATATTTATTTTATGAAAAAAGATACCCAGTCTGTAGAGACATTTCTTCTTTTGTATTCGTTAGTGTTTGTGAGGGTGGAAAAAGTATTTTCGGTTATTACAACCATTTTTTTTTGTTTAATTTTTCCTGATTGTAGGGACATTAGTAACAGATTGTAATCGTTTTATGTTGGGATATATCTTTTCCTTGATAAGATACCTGGTCTGTGGAGACTGTTTTTTTTTTTATTTTGTTTGTGGTTGTCTTATTGTAGAAACCTGTTTCGACTAATACAAGTATCTCTTTGGTTTGTTTCTGTAAAAAATCCAGGGATTTACAATTACTCTTACTCATTCACAATCTTTTTCTTGTTTGTCTTGTCAGTTTTAAATATTAGCTGCTCCATTTTTGTCTAAACAATGGAAACCCTCAAATTCAAGAGACGGTCTGCAAAGAATGCAATTATTCGTCACTGTAATTGGATTGCAGAAAATGTTTCATTGGTCGATATTGATTATCTTTTGAAAGTTCGTCGTGAGTATTTACAGGTTGAATATGATAAATATGAATGCGCACAGGATGCAATCGAGAATTTATTGGTAGATTCCGCTGAAGATAGCGAGGATCGAAACATTGTAGATGATTTGTTTTGTAAGGCAATGGGACTTATAATATGGGAGCCCGTCCTCTCATCCTTTACGTATTATAAAGTAGGTAGTGCATCCCATTGTTCTTCTAGGTTACATGTGGGGGAAAGACCTTCCACACTTATTTCAGATTTATGCCATCTACTTAATGTAGTTAAATCTTCTCAAAATTATATGTTAAAAGACTCATCTTTTTCACAACCTCAACCTTCTTTCGAGAAATCTACGTCTCAAATACCTCGTGTGATGGCGCCTAGTTCGTCAGGTCAGCTATCATCGACTTCAGCTCATGTAGATACTGTCCCTAAGGCGTTACCTACGGGCCTTAGCAGTATTGCATATTCCCTTCCACCTGTTGCAGTGGTAAATGATAGTGAGTCCTATAAGACTCGTGACGCTCATACAAACGCGAGTTCTTCTACGGGGCTATCCTTGAATGATTTACATCTCTCTGGCCCTCAGGCCCATTCTAATATTCAATCTTTGCCCAAGGATTTTTCTTTGCATGATTTCCATGATGGGGTATCTGGTGATAACGCTGCCGATACAGCTTCGCGGGGAGCTAACCCCGATACACTTGCTCGATCGAAATCTTGGCATTGTGAGCCAAAATTCTTGTCGTCTTGTGACAGAGACAATTTTAAAGAATCTAATAACTTAGATATGGTGACCATAATTGGGTCAAAACTTCCTAGAGTGGCATTACATTCATCTCTAGATTTAGCATTCGGAGTGCATATGTTTAGAACGTACTCCTATCTTTCTAGTTTACGCCGAGTAAAGGCATTTGTATTTTGTTTCATCAGAAACGTTCGTAAAAAGCAAGCTGAATTGCTTATCGTTCAAGACTTAAAAAGTCTTTCGTTTCCTCGTATATTGGAATCGTTGCCATCCGGTATTGCCAATCCGGATAATCAGTTGGATATTCCGAATTTATTTCCAGAGGAAATTATTCACCGTACGACAGTTAGCGGTATGTTGAGGAATGCTACCATTCCTTATGTTAAAAAGCACCCTTTTCTTCTTTCTTCGAACAATCTAGTTGGTTTAAAGATGTTTAAAACACACGTACAGTTGGGCCATGTAGGGCCCCAAGGTACGTCCAATTGTAGACATCATTTCGGACTTAGTTGTTGCACATTTTATAATGTTGAGAGTCCCATCTATCATTGTGTTACCTGTTCGAGATTTCTTTTTATTGCCATAGATTATGGAATATATTTTTTGCTTAAAGCTTACATAGCTTTATCTGATTATATATTTGCGCCACGTTATATTAAACTAACGGTTTTAAAGTTTGGATAGTTATGACATTTTATAGTGACATTGTACGAATTCTTTAAGGTACAAAGAATTCTTAGGAGTCGCACCACTTTTGTTTTTCGTTCGTTTCAAAATTGTTTTTTTATGTAAAAAAGCCTTGTTTATTAAATAGTATAATGTTCGTATTTTATCTACTTTATCTATTTATAGTAATTCTGATTTATTCTAATTGACTAAGTCTACTACTAGCTTATTCACTGCCTTTTTATGAGATGGAGCTGAGTCTCAACCTGAGATATAATTTGCTTATTGTTGTTTAAATTATCATATTTGTCTTTTATGGATAAAGCTTATGGAAGAATATGGTTTCTTCATTTTACATTTTTGTCGTGATTATGTCTGTCCAGGTAGATTGCTAATATCTAGGGACAGTGTTACAATTCATACGACATTGCTTTTGCCTTTGCTGCTTATTCGTTTCGAATATTGTAGTGGCCATTTGGGCTACAATTATTCTGTTTGTTTGTCCTTAATTTAGTTGTTGTTGAGGAGAACCATTTCCCTAGGTTTGTTAACCAGGATATTTGTCTTCTCCCAATTCCTTGCTGTTCGAGAACTATTAGAAGTTTAAATAAAATCCTTTATAAAAAGGTATATAAAAAACCCAGTTGGGCTATGTTAAATTGGCAAAACGTTTTCGGAATAAGTATTCCATCATCAGTACCAAGTTAATACATGGATGTAGCCACTAAATATGGGGTTACAAACCCTTTAAAATTTGCTAATTGAAATTTAGTTTACATAATGTCTGTTTTACAATTTAGATGGTAAAGTTACCGTTGGATTGGTAACATGGTGACATATGACTCTGCAATAAGTTGCAAGTCCTGAGACGGTATGTCTACGAGGACTTCAATAAAGCAACTGATTGCTTTATTGAAGTTGCTTTATTGAAGTCCTCGTAGACATACCGTCTCAGGACTTGCAACTTATTGCAGAGTCATATGTCACCATGTTACCAATCCAACGGTAACTTTACCATCTAAATTGTAAAACAGACATTATGTAAACTAAATTTCAATTAGCAAATTTTAAAGGGTTTGTAACCCCATATTTAGTGGCTACATCCATGTATTAACTTGGTACTGATGATGGAATACTTATTCCGAAAACGTTTTGCCAATTTAACATAGCCCAACTGGGTTTTTTATATACCTTTTTATAAAGGATTTTATTTAAATTTTTAATATATGGTATACAGCCAAACACAGGAACTTAGTTTCCTTGTGAACTATTAGAAGGTTATTTGTAGTATTTATATTGAGTGCCGTCTCTCATCATGTGTCCGAGACTTTCTGATTATTGCCTTCTAATCATATACATCACTTTTCTTTCTTTCCTCGTTCTTTTTTATACGGTCCCGTTGGTTAACTGGTCCATCCATGATATCCTGAGGATTCGCTTGTATAGCTACATCTCGATGGCTTCAAGTTCATGTATTGTATCCTAGGATAATAGAGGAATGCACTTCCTATAAGAGAGGAAATCTGTTTTATGTATAGTACTGAGAATTGTATAATTGTAGTGATGTATATTTAGTATGTAGTTATGTATTTGTAACCTATTATCGTTTGTTGTATAAGTTTATTGTTTTATGTATAAGTTATTGTTCTTTGTAGTCTTTTGTAAATGTATAACTTTTCGTATTCTTGTAAGTGTGGCGTTCGTTTCGTAACCGAAGAAGTGTTTACAGTTTCAGAATTTGTACAGTGCGTCGGAAGTGCAAAGTACAGTTATGTTTTATTGGCACGTATGCCAACGCGGGGAAAATGTTGCAGTTTCGCAACTGTTAATAAACATTTATTAAATATTAAGACTTTATGGTAGTTTTGATTCTCCCCGTATATCAAGATTTCATGTATAAGGGTGCATCTGGGTTAAAAACTACATGCTACGAGACGGGCAATCTGCAAAATGACACAGATGTGTATTGGAGATAAGGGATGCATCTACACAATCAGAGTCGAGTTTTATCTCTCAAACCACACACATGTGTGTGCGTTTGGGTTAAGAGTACCTTAAGACACTTGGCATCGGTCCTTTGACCGAGAAAGTCGTTTTGTGTAGAAAAGTTACATTATTATGAATTTTGTGGTTCCTGTTTTTCGTCCGTGAAGACATCTTTTGTGATAGCCGGGTATTTTTGCTATCTTTTCAATGGGTAAGGAACAATACACCATTAATCTATGTTGCTGGATATATCAAGTACGTACATTGGTATTGTTATTTGATATTTGTTTGGAACTTTATCAGTTGTGCCGCGATCGCGATTGAACTTGATTGAGAACATTTCATTACCTTTATGTAGATTTGTATATTTTTCATATTATAATAATTTCACTATTCGTTTTGTATATATATCACAGTGTTGTGTATTTTATTACCTAATATTAACTCATAATGTGTATTATGAGTATACTTTTGCATTGAGTTTAATAATTTGTTTTTATATGACATATATATTCATATTTTTTATTTTTTGTATATTATTTCTATCTATAACGTGGTATATATACAATCGACAGTTTTGTTTTGTTTATGGTTCTCTTTTTGTGTGTAAGTTTGTACTACATATATTCCTCTTCTTTTAAGTTTATATCCTTCCTTATTTATAGTTGTATATTGGGTTATGTGTATTTATGTTTAATTTCACCTTCTTGGTTAAAATAGAGTTTTATACAGTCCACTGGTTTTCATTTCTTTTCTTTTATTTTAATATACATACTCAATCCAAAAAGGGGGAAACCAGCGAGTTCTAGATTGAACAGAATATCTTCTCTCCCCCTTCAGGATGACCAAAATTGTTATATTGAGGTCATCGTATGTGCAGAACGCAACAAGGACTTCTGTGTAAAACACCATTGGAAACAATACCTACTAATATAATCACTAATACTGATATACATAACACTATGACTACCCAAACTCCTCCAAAATATTTTGTGTTACCTTTCATACAGCAACTAACACCTAAGCTGACAAGAATTTTCAGAGCCTATGATAATGTGAAAATAGCCAATAAAGTAGTTTTAACAGTCAATTTAACTTCAACTATTGAACCCCAAAAGAACAGATATTTGATGTAGTTTACAGCATTTGTTGTAACGATTGTAACAGTACACAGGTTGGTCAAACTTATAGACGTCTCAAAGACTGCATCACCACTTGTAGAAGTGACTGTAAGCTTTATCATGATCAGTGTTTAGAAACTAACCTTATTTACACCCAGAATCACAGAATTAATATTGCGGATGTCAAAATCCTCCAGAAAAAAACATCCATTCATAGAAGACAATTTTTGGAAATGACTTACATTGCAACAACTGATAATGTTATTAACACAAAATCAGATATACAACATCTAAGTAAAATTTATTTCTTTCCGAGAATGCTAGTCCAATCAAGTTAATATTATCAAGTTACTAATCAAGTTAGTATATTACTCTCTTTAATAATACCATCTTGTCTTATTGCATTTTTCTAAACCCTAAATATTAAAAACCAATTATTAATAGTTTACTTTCTATATATAACAACCAATTACATAAAAATAATTTGTCTACAATGGATTTTTACATAAATTTCATATTTTAAATATAACTTTTCTCCTAAAACCGAAAATTGTCATTGTTCTCTGACAGACACTTTCGGATCTGACAACTAACAGACTTCCATCACCTTGAGGTATTTGATATTTAATTAATTGACCATGTGACTTCAATACCTACAACTTCATAATGTGTTCGTCCTAATATGTGTATTTTAAGAATGGTGTGTCCTGTGTCCTTAAACGTTTAAATTATATATTTAATTAACAAATTTTAAATTGCCACATTAGATATATACACTAAGATTTTCTGGGTGGTGTATAATTTTGAAAAAGTTTTACACAGGATTTTTGTCCACTTTTTTTTATTTATTGACTACAATGAACATCTCAAGACTTTTTTTCTGGACTTTTTGCTGAAATCTCACACAAGTGTTTTATCTTATACAGGGTACACTTTGGCTTTTAATATTCAGCTGCTAAAACTCTCCTGACAAACGAAGACCGGAGATTCCTCAGATAATTTTAAGATAATTTAACTCAATTCACCTAGTCTGAAAATGCTTCCTAAGGGAGCTAGAGGTCTTTGAAAATAGCTGCTTGCAATTATTTTTTTAAATACCGCCAGAAGGCTTCTATTTATAAAAACAACAACTAGTACGATTATTTATATACTAGAGTTGAATCGATTGAGTTGAGTCAATGGTTATTTTAACGCATAACTTTTTTGTTTTTAACTGTTATGCATTTTTGTTACTGGGTTATTAGATTTGAATATAATAGAATAATGAAGAAAAAATAGGCTTTAAAGCCTACATACAAAAAGAAAGAACAAATGAAAAAAACATTAATCTAATTATTTCAAAAACAAAGTGTGTAAATGTGTACGAGAAGTCAATAAATATCAGCGCATCATCAATAATGAGTAAAAAGATATAATTTAACACAGGTCGTGTCACTCTCAAATGCCCTCTCTATTCATTGTAATCTTAAATGTTATCTTTCCTAGTATTAAAATTGAAGATGTAAAAAACTAATCGTTGTGTTGTTAAAATTTGTCTTTATATAAAAAAGCTTATCGACCCTTTATGTTGTAAAGCACACACAACTAGCGTTATAGGAGGTTTCTTTTTAAATATTAAGTTAAATTCGTCCCAAGGCAGGGACCATAAAAAATATCTCGCGTATGATAAAGGGGCAGAATGGGTACGGTAATTCGTTAAAGTATTTTTTATATGGCCCTGTCGTATGATGCTTCAAAGTTTAAGCAAAATAAAAAAGCATATTTATGAAAAATTATTTGCAGAATTACAAAAGAATAATAAAAATACTTAGTTTTACTGACTAAAGAACTACAGCTTAATACGTTATACAGTGTGTAAAAGTCAAATGGAATAAATTCATTATTTAGGTTACTGTACATATTTATAAAAAATCCTGAAACACGTCAAATTTAAATTATAACTTGACATTCTTTAACGTGAAAATGCAACCCGTACCTTCAACCCCCTTAGAATGACAGGTACAACCCCCAATTTTTAAAATAGGAAGTATAGGCTTGTGATATATCGTTTGAAAGGTCTTTTCATTCTTCATTCAAAAATGTTGTCGCTTTCAAGTTTATTAAGATTAATTAAGATAAAATAAATTAAAATCATGTGGTTACCGAAATTCGCTACAATACAATCAAAAACTAAAATGTAATGCAAAACGTAATAAAATGTAGAACACGAAAAAGAACTATGAATGTTAATGAAGTAGATGTTCAAAATGTTTACCGCGAACGTCTTGGCAACATCCTAATCTCAAATAAAACTGTCTTCTAACATTATTTAACATAACAGGCGTGATCGACCTAATCGCAAGCGTTATTCGTTCTTTTAAGTCATTTAAATCAGAAGGTTTAGTTTTGTACACATGGCTCTTCACATATCCCCATAAAAAGAAATCTAATAATGTAAGATCAGGTGATCGCGCTGGCCATTTAATCGATCCTCGCCTCCCTATCCACCGATTGGGAAATATTATATCGAGGTACTGCCGGACATTAAGTTGGTAATGTGGTGGTGCTCCATCCTGCTGAAACCATATCGTATTCGCTGGAACTTGAGGGTTTCCTGGATCAGGATATAAATTTGCCAACGTTGGAATGACATCATTTTGAAGTAGTGCCAAATAATTGTTGCCATTCAAGTTGCCCTCAATGAAAAAGGGACCAATGATATTGTTTCCTACAATCCCTGCCCAAACATTAACCTTTTGAGGGTATTGAGTGTGTTCTTATCTCATTAAGTGAAGATTTTCCGTGGCCCAGTAGCGGCAATTTTGCCGATTAGCATGACCGTTAAGTGAAAAAATGCACTTCTCAGAAAACATAACGTCTTCTAATTGGATAATATTGTTATCCAACATGTCCATCATTTGCTCACAAAAAAAAGTTCTCCTATCAAAATCGCCTTCCATGAGCTCCTGTGTAGGTATCATCTTATAGGGATGCAATTTATTTTCTTTTAATATGTTTACTATCGATGTATGGCTAGCATTGAATGTAGTGGATGCCTGTCTACTCGATGTATGTGGATTTTCCTGAAACTCAAGCAACACATCTAATTTGAGTTCATCACTCAGTGCATTGGCAGCTGCTTTTTTTATCTGCCTTACATGACCAAACTCGCGAAACTGCTTCTCTATTTTACTTATTGTTCCTTGGGATATAGGCGGTAAATTAGGAAATTTCTCATGAAATAGTTACTTCCTGTTGTGTTCGGGTGTTTTCTCCATAACCAATCATTTGTAAAACTGTTATTTTATGCATTTCCGTTAATCTAACCATTTTTCAGAATTGAATTGAACGAACTTTTTACTTAAATTAAAATACTGACAACTTAAATAAAACAATTTACTAATGCGTGTTAAAATAACGTTGCCACGGAAATTCTTTAAAGTTTTTTAATGGCTACCATCTAAAAACCACATTGCTATGGTTTTTGACGTGACAACGTCTTAAATTAGGTTGTGGCTCGGAGTCACTCATGAAAAAGTGTAACGCCCGCTCACGTCTGTTACGATGAGTCACCGAACGAGAGAGAGGCCCGCCGGACCGGCGAATGCCTTGCGTCTCTCATACTCAAACATGATCGGTCCGCTGCGCGCGCAGCACTAGAGAATTAGGCGCGTTGGAAATTAGTTAAGTTTAAGTTTACATGTACAATGTTTTAGTAAACAAAATATATTTCTATAGTTAAAATTTGTGCAATTCTTATTTTCATTCAATTCCTTGTTCCTATTGTGCAATTTAATAATATTCATATCAATAAATATTCTACCGAGAAAAAGACGATGTCACGTAAAATCTTCGCCCGTAAAACCGACTTTACAGGCAACCGATTTTTTGTTCACTTTCTCATTATTAAGACCTAAACAGGAAATAAGTTTTGAGTATATTTTAGCGAATTTCGGTAACCACATGATTTTAATTTATTTTATCTTAATTAATCTTAATAAACTTGAAAGCGATAACATTTTTGAATGGATAATGAAAAGACTTTTCAAACGATATATCACAAGCCTATACTTCCTATTTTAAAAATTGGGGGTTGTACCTATAATTCTAAGGGGGTTGAAGGTAGGGGTTGCATTTTCACCTTAAAGAATGTCAAGTTATAATTTAAATTTGACGTGTTTCAAGATTTTTTATAAATATATACAGTAACCTAAATAATAAATTTATTTCATTTGGCTTTTACACACTGTATACTTATTAGTCGTACGTAATAGGTTTTATTAAAGTTGAAAAATGAGAATGGAATAACGGTTTCGTTGTTTACAAACTTTTACAGTATCTTCAGGCCCTTAAGAAACCAATCATAATACTTTAACAAATAATAAACCTCCATTTTATATTTTTTTATTTTACCACTGTCAGACCAAACAAGGGCTAACGACGTGCATTTTATTGTGGATCTTTTATTATTTTTCATATTTGTGTTATATGTTTCGAATGTTTTAGTCCCGAGAGTACCTGAAGGGTAGAGGTTATGCAAAATCAACTTACTAGAATATATAACACTGATTATCACGTTAAATTGGATGTATAGATTAGAATTGTACGATATTCTTAGTTTCTTGAGAGCCTGAAGATGTTGCAAAATTTTGAAAATAGCGAAACCGGTAACCCATTCTCTTTTTTCAACTTTAATAAAATATATTTAGGATTTTAAGTAAAAGACATATTTCATAACATTCTTGAATATGTGCTTACATCAGCAACCTTTTGATAATTTCATAAAGAACAAATTAAGCATATAAGAAATTAAAAAAGTAAATTGGATTAAACAGAGAAAGAAATAAAAATCCCGGCAAACAACATAACGTCCCTTATATTGCAAAATCTCGTAGTTAAAAATAGGCAAAAAATTAAATTTAAATTTTTTGCCTATCTCCAGTTGTTATGTATAAACACCCATAGCGTAAAATATAACGACGTACCTGCCCGTTACCGTACAAAGTCCCGTAAAGATAGCAAAGCTTTGTAAAACAATAGCCCATCGTTCTTAAACTCGCATTACAACACTCAAGCCTTGCATTTGACTCAGGAATAAATAAAAACCTAGAATCCATACTTGAAAAAGTATTATATCCAAAGCAAAATGTTTAGTTTGTAGGAAGTAAAGGTGCAAAAATAAGTATTTAAAATTGCAAGATAAAAGTTATAATAGACTTATAAAATATCAGGACGGTAACTACTAATTAAATAACTCTTTCTCGGGTAAAATGGGCCTGGCCGTCGGTTGATACAGAGTTCCGTAGGATATGATGGCCACTGCTGTCTTATTCAAAACTCAATTGCAGAAGAAGACGGTTGAAGTTGTAGTTAAAAACTTCCATTGGTAAAGTCTGCTGTTGTAAAAACATTTTTTTTTCAAAAATTTGAACTACCTACGGTTGCGTTATTATTGATGAGGTTACGTAACTGTGTATGGAATTGCTTAGTGTGTAATAAGTACATATTTATGTGTTTAAAGATTCACTACAGTAGGTATACGTTACAGTTAGATATAGTTATATGGTCTGTAATGGGGAAGGTCAGACAGTGATATTTAAAAAATATTATCGGGATTATATTTTAATTACTTTAGATGGCTTTCAAAAGAAATAGATACTACTACCAAGAGGAAATACGGTTGTTTGAAAAAGTTAACACAGGTGATAAAAGTTTATGTTTTATAGCTCAGCTTGTTCAGGTATAAGTGATGACAAATACATTCCAAGTGAGAACGTAGAAAGTAAAGTAAGTGGCAAAGCCGGAACAACAGAACATTATTTAATGACAGAGTAGAAGAACAAAAATTCTGAAGGGTTAGAAAATGCTATAAACAATGAATTAATTTGGGTTTAAGGTGTAAAGCATATTCCACAGTTTAACACTAATCTTAACTGAACAGAAATTAAAATTGATATTTCAATTCTCAACAATATGATATGTTTGAGAAGATGTACAGTAATGGTATTTTAAAACGACTCTTTACATTTTACAAATACATATGAACATAATTTCTTACAATAGTCTCGATTTTACATAAAGTTTACCAGAATAAATACATGGAAAGACGTTGAACTGGGTCAATTGAAAAAGATTTTGGGACTGTTTATTGCAATGGCAAGTCAAACCAACATAAACACGAAGTATCTTTTCATACGATACTTTATTGATTATAATATATTTACTGCAACGATGTCTAGTAGGCATCTTGAAATAATTTTAAAAACAATAAACTATGAATCTGAAGAATTAGACCCAAGCGTTTGTTTAAGAAACATTAAGACGTTACTTGATATTCTGCTAAATAGTTTTCAACGTGCCATATATCCAGAACCAGAAGGAAGTCTTTTTGGCAAATTATATATAAATAAACTGTAACAACTGTTTAATCCTCCAGCGGTCGCACAAAGTCGCGTGGCGGCTTTTACACCGCATTAGATAGTTTCGATTTTTAGATCTTTAAATAAGACATTTCATTGTTTTCTTCAGTATTTACAAAAAAAAAGTTTTTAGTTTCTAAATTTAATTTATTACCATTACAAACAAGTTACCTATGATTATAAATAAAACATACTCATCGCTATTTTCCATTTACTCATTATTATTATAATGGATACATTTAACAGAGATGTGGCTATGTTTCTTACATACGTTATTTTTCACTGCTGACAAATTGCTTTCGTGCGATTATTTTTGTGTTTACCGTAAATGTAACAAATTCCAGGTTTGACAATGTCTTGCACGGTTTCTTTATTATCTCTATATTTTTCCAAATAAACATAAATTTCTTTAGGAAGATTTTTTAGTGTTGCTCTCAATTTTAAATGGTCATTTATAAGTTCATATGCCAAATCTTTGAGAAATACTCTTCGTCATTTGTTAATGTCAAACTTATTAAATTTAAAAATAACATAGGCATTTATTGCTGCTATATCTAGATGTCTATAAAATAATGAAAGAGGCCATCTCCGGGTAATTCTGGAGCTGCTATAGGATGAACACATCTGGTCGACGCTATCTACCCGTCCTTTTGTAGCATTATAATCCAAATTTACAGCAGATTTTTTGGTTTCTTTGTCCATATGATTGTTATCATGGATCGTGGAAAGAAATAGTATAATCTTGTTTTTTTTTTGGTCGTTGAAACTAGACACTTGTCATATTGGAAACCAAATATGCTCGATTGAAGATCTCTGGATTTAGTTTCTAAAAATTCACGCGGTATTTTTTTCTTATTTTCTTTTAAAGTTTCCAAAAATGTAAGACCTTTTTCTAAAAAATATTCCGCTAACGGGAAGCTACTATAATAATTGTCAGTTGTCACATTTCTATTAGATTTTTCAATTGGTACAACCAATCTTTTTACAACATCAATGGCTCTATTTGATTGTAAATATGGCCCATGAACTTGTTTTTCGCAATATATTTCAAAGTTGTATGTATAAAAAGTTTTTGCATCGCATTGTGCGTAAATTTTAATTCCATATCGAGCTGGCTTGTTCGGAATATACTAAATGATATGTCAAATTCGCTGGAGTTAAAATGAGAGGTACAATTCGTGACAAATTGATTATAAAATTCTCGTATGGGTGCCAGTTTGTCAGTCTTTTTTTTTTCGCTCGTCTCTAGTACGTAAATCATCAAATCTTATTGCTTGAAGTAAAAATAAAAATCGGTTTTAGCTAAAAAGTGCTCGCAATAGATTCATTCCCAGTCCCTCTGTGTCTCAGAGCTCGGCACAGTTTGTGTGTGCTCCTTTTTTAACACCAATAAGAAGTAATGCTCCAAAGAGAGCCTTTATTTCAGAGTTTGATATTTCTCTACAATCCCTGGCTCTTGAATATTAGTACAATTTTAATGTGTTTGTGTTAGATACAATGTTTTTTATCATTTTATGAGTGATGAATGGGCTAAATGCTTCCACACCGTTTGAAGCGTTACTAGCTAACAATTTTGTTCCGTGTAATATTTTAACAGTATTTTTTGACTCTGTCTTACCTGAATTAAGAGGTTTGCTTATAAAAACATTCTTATCATCTCGTCTAATAAAAAATCTGTAATCTCCAGAAAGGTCTTGAAGTCTCCAGGAAGGTATGCATTCTTTATGATCATCTTCATTAGCAGATTGCTCGGACTCACTATCATGATCTTCTCTCACTATACATTCTACTTCTCTCGCTATACACTTATGATCGTCAGTGTCTATTTAACTTTTACCGTGCTTTTCTTGTTCGTTCAGCCTTTCTTCTTGTAATTCTCGTGAAATTCTTTCTGCTTTCCTTTCCAAATCGTTAGGTTTTAGACTCCTTTGATTCCTAGAACTAAAAATCGTTTAGAATATCTTAAAAATTGTAAAAAATAAAACACCTAGGTACATTACAAACACACAAAAAACGTATTATCAACGGACTTGATGCGATTTAAAATCTGACTGCACTCCACTAGTTGCTCGTGCATACTGAAAGGAAGGAATACCTAGCACTAATAGTTGGGCATTCATCGCTTCTTGTATTATACAGTCTGAAACAAATTGTGCGGTGTGTTTGCTGCCAGCGCAACTACCGGAGGGTTAATAAAAGCGAAAGGAATGATATGTTTAAACGATACTAGACAAATATCACAGAACATGTAAAGACTATACATTAACGATCTTGTAGACAAGGAAAAACTGCGAACTACCAAAAAAATTATATCCTGATACACAATATAAAAGGCACTAAAAAGCTACGGGTCTATAAGAATATTTTTCTGTGTTTTCTAGGTGTTAACGAAAAAAGTGCTATGAAGTACAGCAGTTAAAATTTTGGAATACATTTAACTAACAAGTACAAGAATGTAGAAAATAGGCAAAAGGAATATTATAAAACAAAGAAAAGAAGTATTGATTCTGATTGAAGATAAATTTTTATATTATATACCAGAATTGCTTTCCTTCTATTCTCAGTCACATACATCCAGACTAGTGTTTTTTTTTTTTTTTTTATTGTATAATGGCTTTGGCATAGCCAATTAGCCAGACTATTTGTGGTAATTACAATTTTTGATTTAATTACCTAAGCCTATTTATAATATAAATTTACAGGAAGTAATATGTTGGTATACACATTCAATTTTTGACATATTTACAAGTTTTGATTTGAATACCTAAAACTAGTTATAATTTAAATTTACAGGATGTTATGTATTCGTAGATACATTTTAATATCTGCTTATTATTTGAAAAAATAATTGTATTTAAATTGACAGGCAATGAACAATTTAACCCAATTAGTTTTTCATACATCATTTTGATACTTTGTTTGTACTGTCCACACTCCAATATAAAGTGCTGCAGATCTCCCACTTTACCACAGGAGCAATAGGGGTTATCAGTAATACCTATGCTGTGTTTGTATGCAGGAGTGAGTGCGTGGTTTGATCTTATTCTGTTTATTGTTTTTATAAATAACCTATTTGTCTCATATTTGAACCATCTCTCATTGGGTATTAGTGGTTGGCAGGCTCTAAAGTTTATTCCAGTTGTACTTTGGTTGTATAAACATTGCCATCTTTGTTTGCAGTTGTTTCTACTGATATTATCTATGTCTGCTACTGGAAGAAGTATGTTGTTTATATTATGTTTGGTTAAAGCTGCAGATTTAGCTAATTTGTCGACTTCTTCATTTCCTAATATTCCAGAGTGTCCTTTTACCCAACAAATAATAATCGAGCTACCTGCGGAAATAATATCATAATGTAACTTCTTTATTTCTATCTCAATATGGTTTAGGTTTTTTGTGGTTTTGATAGAAGTGAGTTTGTCCATAATGCTTCTACAATCAGTCAGAATGATATAATTATTTATACCATTAGAGGCTATATATTTTAACGCAAGAAATAAAGCTGATAGTTCGGCAGTATATATTGAAGCTTCATTGGGCAATCGACATGATTCTTTGTAATCAGAATTCCAGTGATATATTGCACAACCCGTTTTATTTTGAATTTTAGAGCCGTAAGTAAAACTATATTGAAATGCAGGCCACTTATCTTTAATTATTTTATTGATCATACTTCCTGGAAGATTTGAATCCATATAATATGTTTCTATTATTCTAGAGAAGAGAGTCTTAGGAGGTTGTGTATAAATTGGTGGTATTTTATTTTGATACAATTGTTCTTCAAATATTGTTAGTTTCCTATAACTTTCAACGTATATGGGAGTTTTTTTGTTACGCCAATATTTATGGTTTAAGTCTAATATATTCAAGTAACGAATATTTTTTAAATAGCTGGAGTTTTTTGATATAGCTCTAGCTACAAACTTATCTGTACAAAACTGTCTGCGTAGTGTAAGGGGTGGCTCTTTAGCTTCAATTTCAATAATACTAATAGGAGTAGATTTTAAGTAACCAAGACATAGCCTCAAACATTTATTCTTCTGGGTTTCAATTTTATTAAGATGTTTTGTTGGCGCAGACCCATATAAATGACAACTATAATCGAAAATTGGTCGAATCATTGAGCGATAAAATAGCAATGCAATATTCGGGTCAGCTCCCCAATTGGTTTTACAAAATGCTCTAAGGATATTCATGGAGTTTTCCGATTTTTTTATAATAGAATGAATTTGATCCTTCCATAACAGTTTACGATCCAAATATGTGCCTAGATATTTTACACAATTTTTGATTGGAAATTCTATTTTTCCTAATTTAAAGTTACCTTGAGGAGTTTGGCGTTTTTTGGAAAAAAAACAAATTTTAGTCTTTGTAGTTTATATTGATAAGCCTAGAGAATGGTAATAACTTTTTACACAATCTAGTGTAGATTTGAGTTGACGTCTACAAATGTCAAGGGTAGTATGAGAGGTATACAACACAACATCATCTGCAAACTGCAATATATTAGAGTGTGGAGGTACTATCTGTTCTATATCTATATTATACAATGAAAAAAGAAGTGGACTTAAAATACTACCCTGTGGTATACCTATATTCGTTAGCCTTGGCGTTAAAAGTGTCTCATTTATTTTTAAGTAAGTCCATCTATTCTTGTACAAGGATATAATGAAATCTGAAATTTTAACTGACATTCCAAGATATAACAATTTCTTATGTAGAATATATAAATTTATGTTATCAAATGCAGAGGTTACATCTATAAATGCTGCAGCTGTTGATTCTTGATTTGTGAAATTGACCTGAATAGAGGAAACTAGTGAAGTGAGAGCATCCTGTGTAGACCTGGATTTCCGGAAGCCATATTGAGATTTGGGAAGGATATCTTCGGATTCAAGCCAGTAATCAAGCCGATTTTTGATTAATCTTTCTAGAGTTTTTAGTATACAAGAACTTAAAGATATAGGTCTGTAAGAATCAACGTTGTTATCTGGCTTTCCTGGCTTCTTTATAGGTAATACAATATAGTCCTTCCATGTTTTGGGAATTAAATTCTCATTTTGCCATATATTGTTAAAAATTTGTAATAATAATGATTTGTATTCTGTGGGTAAAAAATATAACATAGAGTATGATATACAGTCCATCCCTGGAGACGAATTATTATTTTGTTCGAGTCCATAATTTAATTCCCACAATTCAAATGGTTTTTCTAGATTTGAATATTCTCTGGAAACGGTGACTGTAACTTCGTTTATTTGATTTGGTACCCAAGGAGGTGAAATTTTCAAGTGGAAATCTTCTATTCATGCGGCTTCGCAGTTTATCGGGAGTTTATTGGACTGTTTTCGATTTTTGTAGCGATGTACTTTCTTCCAGACGTCGCTGATTGGACTGTGGGAGATAAGGCTTTCGCAGTAGTTTATCCAACTTTGTTTTTTTCTATTTTTAAAAATTTTCTTTGCTAATGCATCCAGTTTTTTGTATTCAATTAAATTATGAATATTGGGATTTGTTTTATAACGTCTATAGGCTGTTTTACGGTTATTTGCAGCTGTTTCGCAGTTATTATCCCACCATGGTTTTGGAATCTTTTTTGTAGGGTATATTTTGTTTTTTGATACTTTTGGAATAGCAATGGATGCGCATCTATTTATTTCATTGACTAATTCTTCATAAGTTTGAGGAAGCATTTCTGAAGAAAAGTTGGATGAATACAGATTCCAATTTGCTTTATTTAGATTCCATCTTTTTTGTGTATTGTTACCAGGTGGTGTTGCTTGTTTGGAATTTTCTAAGGAGATGGTCAAGGGTAGATGGTCAGAACCATGTGGATCTTGAATAACAGACCAAGTTAATTTAGATATAATGTCCTGGGTGCAAATTGTTATGTCGATTGCTGATTGACTGGAACTCAGTGCAAGAGTTGGAGAACCATCATTTAAGTATATTAGATTACATTGTTCTATCGCCTCTAATAAAACTTTACCGTGAGTATCATTAGTTTCACATCCCCATGCCATATTGTGAGCGTTGAAGTCCCCTCCAATGATGAATGGCGGAGGAATGTGTTGAAAAAAATGGATCCATTCTTCAACTGTTACTCTAATACGTGGTTCTTTGTATATGGATATTATATGTATAGGTTTATTGATACAAGAAAGTTTAACAGCCATGCATGTGTAAGTAAAATTATAGTTATCTAATAAATTTATTTCTTCTGCAATTATTTTATCTTTAATTAAAATTGCTGTACCTCCATAGCCATCTGAGCGATCAGATCTAAAGCAATTATAACCAGCGAAGTTATAGAATTTTTCTGGTTTAAACCATGTTTCTGATAACATGGCCACATATAAATTTTTTTGAATAAGTAAGGCTTCTAAATTTGGTTTATTAGAAACTGCTGAGCGGCAGTTCCATTGTAAAAAATTTATAGGACTAGTTATGTCTGAGAAGATGACGTTTGTCCATGTAAGTCTTCTTGCAAGATCGATGCCGTACTTAAGTATTTATTAATTTGTTGTATAATCTCTGTTTTGATGCATCTAAATTTTCAGTGAGTTTTAATGAACTAATTATATTAAGAACCAATTCTAAAATTACATTATTTAAATCTAATGATACTCCTTGTGTCTGCAAATTTGTTGTATTTCTATTCTCTGTATATTTAGAGGTATTATAAATACCATCTTTTTGTCTAGGGATATTTATTGGGGAAATTATTTCTTTTCTAGCTGATTCCAAAGGATCGGGAGTACTTGGACGTTGTCGTTTTAAATTTGAGTTTTCTGGACTACTGCTGGTATAAAACATTTGTGAAGAGAACTTTTTTGCGAACGAACCAGTTTGATTTGAAGTTACTTGATAGGACTGATCATTGGTATTAGAGTTGGTTGTCAAGGAAGAACTATTATGTCTGGCGGCGATATTGGCATATGATTTTTTCGGTATTTGTTTACAGGCATCAAAGAAATTTAAATTTAATGATGACATTGTATTCTTGATTTGTTTTTGCCTAGAGAACTCAGGGCATGCACTTAGGTGTGTCGTAAAATGATTACCTTGGCAGCTGAAACAGCTAGGAGTATATATATTTACTGTACAATCTTTTGTGTTATGAAAATCATGACATTTATTGCACCTGGGACGTGCTTTGCATTGAGATCCAAGATGTCCAAAACGAAGGCAAGAGAAACATAATAAAACTTTTTGAACATAGGGTTCGACTTCTTTAATTACTTTATTAATTATGATATATTTTGGAAGAGTTTGAGCTTTAAAATTTACAATACATGATTTGGTTGGAACCTTGTCTATTACTGTTTTATCTTCGATATGTGTTTCTACCTTTCTATTTATTCTTCTAACTGAAGCTACTTCAAACTTACAGTGCATATCGTATTGTTTAATTTTATTTTTGATGTATTCCTCAGAAAATTCAGTATCTATATCTCTAATTATACCCTGTCTATGTAGTATAAACTTTGGAACGTAAACATCAAAATTGTTGTTTGTAAATAATGAGCAAGTTTTTTGATTGATTAAAAAATTGGCCGATTGATAGTCTTTTAATTTAATTTTGATTCTATTCTTGCCGATTGAATCAATACTAGTAATTTTGTTATCTAAATTTGGAAAATTTGATAGTATAATATCACCGATTTTGATGGCATTTATCTAACCTTTAAAATCAGGAGTATTATTTTCTATATATACATGAAAAGGACCTGTATCACTGCTCTGATATAGAAATTGTTCTCTTACATTTTCTGTAGAATTATTAGAAGTTTTACTACTTACAGTTTCTCCGTTGTTTTTTGAGTTACCGTCCCAGGTGTTGTTTATATTGCATTTTATTTTTTCTATATTAACATCTTCCTCCATCCGGCTAATATCTGGAGGTTTGTCTGGTGGTCTCCCCGCATAATCCATATCAAGTTTTTAATAACTTAACACTTTAACACTTTGAATCTATCTTACACTTATGAACACTTATCGTATCCAAACAGTAACCCCCAACGGGGGTAAAATAAATTCAATTACACTGAACTTTTATATTTTTCTGAGTCTTCTACGTTAATGTGCTTCGAACGACAAAACAACTTCCTCGTACAAAGGCCACAACTGTACTGAGGACTTCTTAAATCACAAAAATTCACGGAGAACTTTTAAATGCGTAATTTAACTTTGACAGTTATTTTGACACGCAGACTAGTGTTAAAAGTGAATAAAATCTTTATGAAAAATAAAAAATATGCTATTAATTATTAATGTCAATTAGAAAAAAAAATTTAGAAGAAATACTAATGACTTAGTTTAACTAGAAGAATATAAAGCAATATAAACCTACAAAAGATTAGTGTCATATTTGGAATGGACACAACATTGAGAATATTACACCGGTGTGTATATTTCTCACCAACAGCGAGAACAGATGGCAGTATCATCTAAAGAAGAAGATATAAAATTATGCTTACAAAGTCAAGGAAGAAGTTAGTTTTTACTGTAGTCATACAAGAAGTGAATGTGTTACATATTTTTAAGACTACTGTCATATAATGTAAATTAAATCTCTGGGTTCACTATTACATATTCTAAAATCTGATCAATGTCAATGTTACTTGGGATGAAATCTATGATGGCCTTGAATTAAGTATTTTTGCCTAACTACGCTGACAGACTAGTTGTAAAACTCTCTCTTAAAATTTTTCTCTTACTGTATTCAGTGGAGAAGCAGATAAAAATATTTTAACAATGTTTTTACAAATTTCACGGCCAAACGAAAGTCGTTTCCATAAATAACACTAGGTATGGGGAGAAAATGAAGAAATAGAAACAGTTTTTTATTTACTTACTACATCCCTTATTTGTCATGAAACACATATTAAGAATCTTTTTTTATTTACAAAAAACCCGCTTTAACGTAATAAGGTTATTAGCGGAACGGTAACAATTCCTTACACTTTGCTTAGTAAATTAAAGTCTTTTAAAAACAAAAGTAGGTTAAATATAGTGTGTTTTGAATTTAAAATGTCTTGATTGTTTGGTATTTACTTCTGCGACGATTGAACTTTTCGCACTTTTTTACTAGCTCATGTTTTACCGTAAGGAGTGAACTGCACTCATTACAAATTGGACATTCAGCAATTGAATATAAACAAATGAACGGTCAGGGCACTATGTAGTGAAGAAAGCGAATTACGGTAAAAGTTTTGTTTTGACCGCCGCACGAATCACAAAAAAATATTAGATGAAGTATGTTTGTGTCCAAAATATGCAAAAGAAATAGTCCAGTTACTGTGGCATTTTCCCTTTAAATTTTTTATAACTGCACCGATTTATCTGAAATTTTTACAGTGGGTAGTAAATTGCTCAAAAAACATAAGTTATATGGTGCCGATGTGTGCTATTACCCCTGGGGTGGTTGGCACCCCATCTAGGGGGTTGAACTTTTTACACTCAAAATAACCCCAAGAATTAATAGAGAATGAAATTTTAAACAAAAAATGTCATATAAATTTTTTTCGCTAAATCAATACTTTTTGAGTTATACGCACTTGAAAAAGTGAACTTTTCGCAAAAAAGAACATGTTTTCCAATGATTTTGTACGAATAACTCAAAAACAAAGCGTTTTATTGAAAAATCTACAATGGACAAAAATAAAGCTTATAAAAAAACAAAGAGATTGTTTTTTTTATTAAGTTTTATAAGTACAATACTAAGCGATTTATAATTGTTTGAAGATGACTTTTTATTTTTGGGATACTATACTCGATGCATTTAACATCAAATATCGGAAAATGAACATCTTTTTTGATAAAAACTTATACAACACTTTTTAAAGAGCTAGAAAAAACCTTTAAAATGAGCTATGTTAAAAGCCATTTTGATTAAAACAAAGCGAAATACGAAGGTAAGAATTTGAATTACTCTAGCGTTAAAAAAAAACGAGCAGTATAAGTAACAGTATTTCGATCAGAATTGAAATTAAAAGTATATCTTCTACAATTCATTTTTTTTAGTTTTATTTATAAGTTTTAAAAGTTTAGCCTGTTTAAAATACGTATTTTTTGAAAAAATCATGTTTAATTTAAAAAATCTTTTTTTTAATTATCTAAAAATTTACATTTTTTCAAAATAAATCTAGATAAAAAACTCTAAGAGAACGTGAAAAATGGTTTTATACCAAAATGTAGTTTTTTTCTTAAGACAAATTTGGATTTTTTAAATTTTGTTGTAGCTCGAAAAATAATAGAGATATAGCCAATTGAAGTTTGAAATACAACGGTTGACACACCTGTAATCAGCACTTTGGCCCTTTAATATTTAAAAAGAAAAAATTTTAACATATTTTAATCTACTTAGTCTTGTAGCTTTTGAACTTACCTTCAAAATATTTTTTTAATGGACACTGTAGCTTAAAAATTAACGGAGTTTAAAAAAAATTTGGAGCATGTTATTTATATTTTGGAGCATCAACTTATTTTCTGTATATATAAATGCTTTATTTAAGAGTATATTCGAAAAACTGAAAACAGACACACTAACACTCACACAAATATGTATATAATACATAAATACATACATATATATATATATATATATATATATATATATATATATATATATATATATATATATATATATATATATATATATATATATATATATATATATATATATAATTTAGCTCTCAAGGCCTAGAAGGCCCATGGCTTGGGTTACTATTCTTTTCCATTCTTTTCTGTTTGTTGCTTTATTTTTCCAGTTGGGTATTTTAAGTTTTCTATGTCTTTTTCAACATCCGTCTTCCACCTGGTTTTCGGTCTGCCTTTCTTCCTTTTCCCTCCTATTACAAAATATATTTGTAAATATATTTTGTATACTTTCTAATGTAAAGTTTTTTAATGCATAATTTTTTACAATAAAAACATCATGAGTATACTTAATTTTTTTATTTAGACATTTACCAAAGGGGAATTTTTTCATGAGCATAGAGGTGGTTATTAAGGGTTGAAAATAAGCAACCAATCAAAAAATGTTTTATTGATAAGAAAGGAATTTTTGAATATAAATGTACATTAAAAACTTTTGAAGTTGTTTAAAAATATTTTTTTATTTATTTTGACATAGGGGGTAGTTTTTAAGAGTTGAAGTGTTGCAATCAACCAAAATTATTTTATATAAGTAGAGAATTACATTGTAGATGATATAAATGCACTACAAAAGCGTTTTAACCTGTTAAACGATTTTTTACAATTATTTTTAGTAAAAGGGGTGGTTTCTAAGATTATTTAAGGGTTGAGAATGTACACAATATCCATTATTATAATTTACAATATTTCAATTACCTAATTTAACACGATTTAAATCCATAAAATTCTTTAATATAAATTTTTTTCATTATTTTCAATAAGGGGTGATTTCACCCCTTAAAAATAAAAAGCTCACCTAGCGCATATATAACTTTTGAAGAGGGAGGTAAGATAAGCCTAATTCCAAATTATTAGCAAAATCGATTCAGTTATAAAAAATTTGGAGTTATTGACCTCTTTTACTCCACAGTGACTGGAGTAAAAGTGTTTCAACATCGAACAAACATCTTCAGCACCTATTCGCACAACACCTTCGTCATACGTATAAAACACTGAAGTTGCATTTGACAGAACATAAACATTAAATGATAAATGAAGTTAAGTTGGCAACGATAGTAAACATCATATGTTGAGATGTTAGGAGTGGGGAGGTTTTTTTCGTAATCCATCGTTATGGCTTCCATTGTCTCGTTTTTTGGTGATTCTTTTCTATAATTTTTTTTGGGAGTCAAACTCTTCAGTAAATGGATTGTATTCTCACGCACTAGTGTCTGCAGTGCTGTTGTCAATGACTTTTTGTTTTCTTCATCAAGTGAATGTTTCTTTATGCTTCGAACACGGCGATTAGTAATGCCGTGCATAGGCGCACCGAGGGGGAATTGGGGGTTAAAACCCCCCCCCCTCCCTCCAGGACCCTATTCCGACACTGTTACTTACACATTTTAAGGACTCAAAATGGAGGTAACATCATAAAAAAAATTGGTGACCAACCAAAACCCCCCTCCCCCCAGAGGCAAATTCTAGGTGCTCTACTGATGCCGTGTAAAGACATAAATGCTTTATAGCAAACAACAGTATCATGTATCGAGCCCATCACATTTACCCAAACTCTATAACTATAGGAAAATTGATTAAAGCTTGCTTCAGCTTCATGATTTCGGCTTCTTCGTTTACCAATAGGTACAATCGTGACAAGACCTGTTAAATATTTGTTTGAAGCATTGTAGTCCCTTTACTCATCAAAATAACCAATTAATCATTATCTTTCGTTCAATGGGATGACTTTAAAACAGTTGTAACGAATGCATTTGCAGTCTTCCCTGACCTCGTGAGTGGTGGCACGTAATTTTTTCATTATATTACTCATTTTGCTGACTTTTTTCCGTTTTTAAACCTCACTTGACATAAATTTACTCAAAAACAAATTAGCGAAAACTGCGAAACAACAGCGGTTCGCTTAGCGATAACAGAATAGAACTGATATTTATAGAGAGATGCCAACGACAATCTACGTTTAGTTTGAAGGTCGTCCGAACTTGACCGTTATTAGCCGTCAGCGCGAGGAACCTAATCATTAAAGCTCGGATTATAGGCAAAATGCCATTTTTTGCCTATTTTGCCTAATATTATTGTTTTTTGCACTTTTTGCCTTTTTTCGTAAATTCCGCCTACTTGTGCCTTTTTTAAAATTTCATGGTACTACCCATGATATTATTCTATTACTAAACCAATCTACAATAAAATTTTGGGTCAATAATAAAATATCAATGGTTTGTTTGTATAACAGATTTCTAGGAAAATGTACCTAATCGAGACTTGAGGGTTAACTATTTGGAAATCCTTAAGCTTTATTAGTTTATTATCAGTTGTACAGTCGGTTACTGTATCAGAGTTTAGTCACAAATTACTATATCCTAGTTTAGTTTTGTTGCGTATACATATAGCAAAGAACACGTTTTAAAACGTTTTAGACATTTGTGTGAAAAGATGACATCTAAATTAAGGCTATGGATCGCACCTTATTCGGAACCTTCTCTAGAAGGAGATGGAGCATTTTGTAAACCATGCGGCAAATCGGTACGTTTTATTTTTTCTCGTCCCACAACATAACTAAATTCTAAAGCGGTTTTAGAATTATAATTATTTTTTTTAATTCTCAGATTTAAGTAGAAAAAAGTACTTTATTGACCAGCATTGTGGAACCCCACTTCATAAACGTAATTTGAAAAATTAAGTTCCTCTAAGTTAGCCCAAATATCTCTGCGGGACAGTTGAAGGCATTTAAATTTGATTTATGCCAGATGATGATTGCATCCAACATTCCTTTATATAAAGTTAATAACCCTAGTTTTAAATGCTTTTTCGAAAAATATCTTAATAAATCCTTACTGGACGAGAGTACATTGAAAAAACATACTGTGGAAAAATGTTATGTGGAATGTATTTCAAAAATTAAGCGGGAGCTAGAGGGCAATATTATCGTGGATGAAACGATAGATGTATGCGGCAGGTATGTAGCTAATTTAATGATTGGAATTTTAAACGAAAACTTTGCGAGAAAACCTTATTTAGTTGCCGTTAAAGAATTGGAAAAAAAACAAACAATTTAACAATAAGTCGATTTATACAAGATAGTTTAACAAACCTCTTTTTACCCAACGCTATACCAGTAAATAAAATAGTTTTAATACTTTAAGATGCTGCGGCATATATGTTAAAAGCTGCTGTTAATTTAAAGATTTTTTATCCTAATTTAATTCATTGCACTTGTGTAGCCCACGGGGTAAATAGAATTGCTGAAGAAATAAGAAATCTATTTCCGTTGGTAAATGATTTTATAAATTTTATGAAAAACGTTTTTGTAAAGGCTCCGTTGAGGGTACAAAAATATAAAGAAAGACTTTCCAGTGTCCCTTTGCCACCTTAACCAGTAATTACAAGGTGGGGAACCGGGCTCGAAGCAGTTTTTTTTACTTTGAACACTGCAATGAAATAGAATTAGTTATGTCAGAATTTGATGATGATATTTCCGAAGCCATTTGAGAAGCAACAAAAATATTAAAAAATCCAAAATTGAAACAGGAACTCGCTTATATCAATGACAATTATAAATTAATAGTTACCACAATTACCTTATTAGAAAAACAAGAGATAAATTTATGTGAGTCAGTAAAATTAATAGATAATTTAAAGACGAACATTAAATCGGCACCTGGAAGTAACGGTTAATTAATTAAAAAAAAATGAAATATGTTTTCGACAAGAATGAAGGTTTTTCGTTTTTATCTAACCTTGCTAAAGTTTTGAATGGGACATTTTCCGAGGAATTTCAAATTATGCCAGATTTATTATTCGCTCTGAAATATGTTCCAATTACATCTGTCTATGTCGAACGTTCGTTTTCAATGTACAAATTAATTTTAAGTGATCAAAGACATAGTTTTAAGACCGAAAATATTGAAAAACATTTAGTTGTTTCTATTAATGATAAAATTTTAAGTGGTTACAATGTTTAATTATTAATTTACAGTTATTTAGTTACTAGTTTATTTATACTAATGTTATGCCTATATTTTGCCTAAATGTTAATATTCCTGCCTTTTTTAATAAAAATCTTTGCCTATATTGGCGCCATTTTTTTCAATTTTTGTTGCCTATAAATCCGAGCTTTACTAATCATTATTCTCCGTTAGGTTATATTCTTCCCTGTTATTATTTTATGTACAGTGATCGTCATTGTACAAACAAAACCATGCTTGGGTTCTTTCCACAAAAAGCTGAAATATGCCGTCAATTTCTAAATTCCGACTAAAAACAAACTCTGATTGTTTTTTCCCGTGGCCCTTCAAATGTTCATGAGAAAACTGGGTATGTCCAAGTCGTAAACGGGAAATAACTATTTGCTTGCGTCTTAATAAATTGGGTAATTTCCATGGTCCAATCCCATTTTTTGTCTTCTGCAGCTTTGATGATGTGGATTTCCATAATAATAAGGAGAATGAAAGAAGATGTTTACGTATAAAAAAAAGTTTTTTCAAACTAATCGTAAACTGCACATGTAAAGTAAGAATGATGGCAAGATTATAACATACACATATTTTAGCATAATTATCATCACTAATCGCTGTCACTAATGTACGTCCTACTTCTTCTGTTTAGTTTGTGATCCATCTTTTGGTCCGTATTTTTTAATGTAGAATCTAGGCATCTGTTTTTTAATTTTTTATAGTATAATTAGACTTTAGTATTTTAATGGCACCTGACACAGATATAAATGACATAAGTTCTGTAGAATTTGCTTTAAATAATGTCCTACGGTTCTTTAAACAAAATATTCTTTTTTCTCCAGGACTTATTGTATTATAATATAATAAATCATTTTGACTTTTAACAAGATATGATTTAATTTAATCTTTTTTTTTTTTCGCAATCCAGGATTTTATTTGACGTATTATTATTAAATATTTAGTATGTATCTTGTTTTAAATATTTATTTTAGAACTGTTATAGACAATTTTGGTGGTGATATTTTCTCCTTTCCTTACATCACGATCGATTTATTTTCTGTATATTTGTGTAATCCTATAAATGAACGGGCGCTTTTAGAAATGTAGATAATTATGTTTAGTCTACATTTTCACTTTATTTTTAGCTTCTTAGCCTGCCAAAAATAATTGCTATTCATGTTTTTTACCTTTTGACCTTGATATTACTACACAACAATATCAGCAGGATATTAGGTTATAAGTGATTATCCTACCTACCGAAAAATTGCTACAGTTTTTTGTTGTTTGGATTTAGTAAACTACATTTAAGTACTACGGTATTATATTTATATATTGAAAATTATCAATATTTTTTGATCCGTCAGTTTTTGCATGCCCATAAGCAAACCTTATACGATGCTTTCCTTTCATATTAGATTTAGCCGTCGAATATAAACTACAAAAAATGTATTTAAATTTATAATAAAATATACAAGGAAGCTTATAACAACGTACCGATACTAAAATAAATTCTGAGAACCAACAGGCTCTTATGAAGTTCAGCCCCTCAAACAAGGATGCTTTTTGTCTAAAGATATTATTCAAATTATATGCAGAATATGGACTACTATACTGAAAACAATGTCATATAATGGATGTGCCATTAAATAATATAGATATTTATACACTACAATTTATACATTACTCGACTATTTTTATGCAGAAACGACTGTGGAATATGTGACGAGAAAGTTAAAACAGGAAAACGAAAAACCAGCAATATTAATACACTTATACTTAAACAAAATAAAGTAACATCATAAAATATAGTACAGATAAGTAAAGACTTCTGGTGTATAATGGTATATATTAATAAAAATATTTAAAATTTATCGAAAAGGATTACAAATCTTCAAAAAGTTTTCAGTAAAGTCGGACCATCATCAGTGGAACCTGGAAGTATATTTCCACATTAAACTGACACAAACATAGGTAAAATTTTGACTGTTTAATTATTAATAATGTGGAAAACACTTGGCTGACTCCTATTCTTCTTATTTCTAGGTTTGGTACTTTATCTCCAATTGTAATATCATGGATCTTTCCATAGCGTATTGTACAACTCTTATTTTATTTATTGTTCCTTTTGTTAGGGTTAGTATTTCTGCACCATATGTAAGGATCGATAAATACATTGGTTAAAATCCTTTCTTTTTAAACAAACCGATATATTAGACTTGAAAATATTGTTCAATCTTTAATTTTAGTGTAATATAATTTCCCTATAATAAAATAATTCAAAAAAGTTAAGAAGTGCACTAAATTAGTGGAAATTTTTAACATAAAACTCAATATAAAATATAAAAATCTAAAGACAAGTGTGTTTAATATTCTGTGTTTCATCAAGCAGCACTAATTACAGCATGACACCGCCTTGACATGCTTAAAATTAAATTATCTATTTCATTTTAAGGCAATGGGATCCATTCATATGTAAAAATATTATGAAGAACTTTTCTGGTATAAACATTGTGCAGATAAGAGGGAATTCGTCTTTGAAACATATCCTACACATGCTCGATGGGATTAAGATCTGGTGATTGTGCTGGCCATGGTTAAAGTGTAATATCTCCATTACAAATCCAATCTCTTATTGCTGCTGTAGTATGTGTTATTGCATTATCCTGCATGTAACGCAAATCAGAACCTACAGTATTGATTTAAAATATGTTAAAAAAAAAAACAAGAACCAAAAAATTATTCCAGCCCACATAATAACTTGTAGATCACTATATGAACGAATACCCTGTACATGCTTGTGTCTCTCTAGTCGACCTGGCTCTCTTCAAACTCTTACTCTTTGTGATTAAGGGTAGAGATAAAAACTAGCTTCATGTATTAAAACATAAAACTCTATTTTTGTAAACCCCAATGCACTGTTGTTGTGCCCACCTTTATCTGAGTCTACGATTTTCATGACGTAACATGGGAATCCCAAATGAACGTCTGACGTGTATGTCAGCTTGACGTAGTATATTCCTTAAAGTTTGTTCACACACAGTAAAGTTTTAATTATCTTCTAGGGTCCCATAGACTTCACGTGCAGTTATATGCACATTTCGACGAGCTAATCCAATCACATACTGATCCTGTCGATGGGTTGTTTCACGGTGACAATTTCATGTCTTTCAGCGACACTACCAAATTCTTCATATTGACGCCACAATGACGAAATCCCGTTCCGAGATACGTCAAAATGACAGCATCATCAGTTTGTGAAAGACCAGCCTCAATCATATTGACTTCACTTACCATTTGAACATATGTTAAATGCCGACGCTTGAATACTATCATTGCGTTTAAAAATCTGTTTTAGTTATTGAAAAAAAAAGTAGAATAATAGTGGTGTTCCTAGATATGTTTAATGCGTTTAGTTAAAACTGTCTACGAAACTAGGCTTAAAAATCTTTGAACTATATGACAATCATGGTTAATTGTAATATTATCATGATTTGAGGTCGATGTCATAGGATTTCACATAAAGGTAACATACATCTTCCCTGCTCGAAAGAAGAACGACTTTGTCCAACAGTTAGAGACAGCCATCTGCTAGGTCAGAAAGGAAGTAAAATTAATTAAAAATTGGCAGTTCCTCAATACAGTGGATAGTGGATTTTTGGCGACCATTCAAATAACAGCCCAATATAGGTATGGTGTGTTATAAAATTGTATTAAGTTATAAATTATTTTATTTTAATAATAAAATTTAAAATAAATGAAAATTGAGTATTAAAGGTAAATTAAATTCAATTTAATTGTGAAAATTATGTTAGTTATTCTAACAAAGTCAAGTTAATTGCTTGAATGAAGGTATTGCATGGTCTTGCATTTGAGCAACGGCATTACTTGTTTGGTTGAAAATGTGTTGTGTGATAATATGATAAGAAGGTAAATTATTGCATAATAATAATAATAGATTGAGTAAATGCAAAGTGCCACTAAGCGATAATATTTGTGAATTTGTTTGCATATGCAGACAACTTTTAGCTGATTTAAAGAGAGTGTAGTAAGGTTAATTAAATTAAAGATTATTCTATATGAGAAAAGGTAAATTGTATGTAAAAAGGAAAGTTGAAGAAACATAAGTGTGAATGTCCAATAAAGACAAATCATATAATTATATATGTATAAAACTGTATCTCAGTGTATGATACACTGTTTTAAGCTGGTTGTTGATAAATTTGTCTTAGTGAAAATAAAAATTAAGATATGCAAAATTATTAATTTTTAACACATTGGGTTTCTATAACGTATAATGTTTCAAATATAATAGTCAAATGTCTTGTTTAATTAAATCAAAAATATTCTATGCAGAATTAATTTGATATTATAACTGCATTGAAAACTGTAACATAAAACGTTTTAAGACGCACAAAAGTGTAAAGTTTAGTTTTAGACATTTCTTGAAACAACCGTGTACTACTAGTTACAACATTGCAGACAACATAATTAATGATAATACGATACAAACGTACATAATAAAACTGGTTGTGCAATACAAAAATAACCAAAATTAATACAAATAAATTACAAAATATTACAACTGTTAATCAACAACGCAAATTTAGATTTTAAATATAATTTACAAAACGTAAAAATTGCAAAAGTGGATTATAAAACGTTGGTTTATAGCACTAGGACGGTCCGATAAGTACTTAGACTACAAAAAAAAAACACGAAAGTTTTGGAAAAGTGATGACTTACTTCTCAATATAATCCACTTTTAGCTCGGTACACTTGACCCAGCGATGCTCCAACTTCTTTAACTTGTCTTAAAAATGCGTTTTCTTGAGATCTGAAAAGTAGACTTCCGTTGCGTTGATGACCTCCTCATTTGACATAAATTTCTATCTGGCTTGTGCCCTTTTCAAATTTTAAAACAAAAAGAAGTCGTACTGGGCCAAAAATTTAGAGAATACGATGGATCTGGAAATAATTCGTAGCCCAATTTGACCCATTTCGTCATGGCGACGGCAGAGATATAAGCAAGGGCGTTGTCATGATAAAAGAGCATTTTTTTCTTCGCCAAATGGGGTCGTTTTTTCGACATTTCGGCGTTAAATCGACCCAATAATTTGGCGTGTTAGAGCCTTGTGGTCGTTTTGACTTTCTTTAGATAGTCGATGTAGATTATCCCTTGTAAATCTTAAAAAACTGTGGTCATCACCATTCATGCCGATAAGGCAGTCTTCGCCTTCTTCGGAGCACGTTCGCTGGGTGCCGTCCACCGTTTCGACTGTTCTTTGGTCTTTCGTGTGTACCAGTTGATCCATGTTACGTCGATACTTACAAAACAGCGTAGAAACTCCTTCGGATTCTGTTTAGATATTGTAAAATACAGCTCTGAACTGATTTCACGATTGCGCTTATTATCCGAAATAAGCAAATCGAATCATGCAGTATATGACATACGCG
Source organism: Diabrotica undecimpunctata (assembly GCF_040954645.1). Classification (NCBI taxonomy): domain Eukaryota; kingdom Metazoa; phylum Arthropoda; class Insecta; order Coleoptera; family Chrysomelidae; genus Diabrotica; species Diabrotica undecimpunctata. The sequence goes on from NC_092806.1 coordinate 99,902,445, forward strand.
GTCTTTTAAGATGGCTACTATCTCAACTATCTTGTACACCTTTGGTTGAGATTCTACCAATAAGAGATCAGTGATTTTTCCCACGTTGTCCTCAATGGTTGCCATTTTCAAGGCACCAAGACGTAGCTTATACAAAACCAACATGGGACATTAAATCTTTAACGGCTGCTATAAAAGGACCAGAGTCACCGTAGACATCATCCAAGCACTCTCTGATTTTACTGCACGATTTCTCTTTTAAAAGCAAAAATTGAATCGCCGACCGATATTGCTCTTTTTTCATTTTTCTAAAATCCGCGGACACGCCCACTTTTACAAGCGGACACGCGGTCAAAATAAAATTATAAGTTCAATTCAGCTGAAATTTTGACATAAGCCGTCTACGAAAACGTATAATACGATAGTATATTTAGTGGCACCATCAAGCGGTGTGGTTAAATACTTATCGCACCGCCTACTAGAGATGTGTAGTTCACCATCGAAATAGTTCAAATGAACGATTCTTTCAACTGAACTAATTGAATTAGTTCATTAATTTTCATAGAACTAGTTCACTGCGAACGATTTGCATTATAAATTCTGTCTCAACTTTTAAAGAAGAAAATAATGAATGAATGAGATCATATATTTATTATTTTGTGAATGGGATGGACTGACTAGTTTAAAAAAAGAAGTGCCGTTTAGCCTCAGATAACAGATCATAATTCTTATGAACGTGACAATAACATAAACAGTCTTATCTTAATATCATCATAGTTCGGATCTTATGCCCATGCATTGGCTTGAACGTTGACATGCTGTGTCGTTTCTTGTATTGTAATTTTGAAATAACAATTTTAAGTTGTGGTTAAAATGATTGATGCATTTACATAAAATATAATTTTATGTAAAAGTGAAAATGAAAATGTGTTATTTAATGTTCCTAAAAATTCACTGAATTTTTTTCGTAAGGTTCTTTTAGAAATAACCTAATTATAGGTACCTATGAGTTTAAATATACGCAAATATAAAAATAAATCATACGTGAACCATATTTATATTTAAAACGGTTAATAAAAAACAAATCTTAATCATTTTTTGCAAATAAAAAAAATGTTATTTGGAAAACATTTGAGAAATAAATTAAAACATTTAAGCCTAAACATACGATCGAAAGAAATGGTTCCGAACCCGAACTACTTGTATGGTAGTGAAAGAGTGAAAGACTGACTGAAAACCGCGAAGAAAACGCGCGGCCGGCGCCGAGCTTGTGTGATGATAAGACGAGACATCTGGCAACCAGTTATGTTAGGGTTGGCTTTCGATTTCGGTCCTACAAATAGTTCCTTCGCGAACTAGTTCACTGAACTAGTTCATTTTTGTGAAATAGTTCTCTTGAACTAGTTCGTCTAAAAGAACTAATAAGCACACCTCTACCGCCTACATACATTTCTCGTAAACACTTTGTTGCTATCTATCAACAATTTTGCTTGTAGTGGAGTGTCCAAAACTGGAACTTTAATATTGCATTTCTGTCTTACCCTTGAAAAAGCTGGCCGTGACCAAACACAGATTCCGGCACAAAAAATCCCAACACATTGCAGAGATCGTCACCTGCTACAAAAATAGTAGTAGTTTTTGTAGATTTTCGTTACATACAGATAGAAACATTTTTGATATTTCTTGTACTATTCGAAAACCGTTATTCTTTGTGGGTATACTATAAAATTTATCTAATATTACGATACCAGTATCACCTGGAATAATTTTCAATACAGTTTTACAGTGTTCTAAAACAGAAATTAAATCTAATAAAGGCAGGTGATCAGTATCTGCAGACTGGCAATTAGTTTAGAATATGACAGTAAAAATAATAGAAAACCTCTGAACTTTTTAATTGCATTGATTTTTTTTAAATCTGAACAATAGTTAAAAAATAGTTCAAAGATCAAAATCTATGCTATATCAATATGTGCCTTTTCTCTGGGTATGGTTGCCACCCCAACTTAGTAAAATCATGGTAGTCGCTAGAACAGTGAATTTTAAGACAAAAAATTTTCTTTTAGAGTTTTTTTCGGAAAGTCAATTGTTTTTGGATTATTAGTGACCAAAAGTTCACAAATTACACGTTAAAAAAGGACGTTTTAAACGGTTTTTATCAAATAACTCAAAAAATTTAAACTTTATCGGGAAATCTATTTGGATCTAAAATAAGGCTTATAAAAAAATTCATTTTTTATTATTACTGAAAATTTAATATTAAGAAAAGTATGACTGTTCAGAAATAGACTTTTATTTATCGAATACAAAAATCCAAACATAGGTATGATGTTGAATAACTGGAAAGATGTAACTTTTTTTATGGAAAACTTGTTTAACATTGAACATAGAAACTTGTTTAACAATGGTAAAAGTTATCTTTAACATAACCACTGACAAAAGTGATTTGCATGAAAATTAAGGTCAGTGATAACTAAAATAAAGTCTGCTTATATTTTTTGAGACGCAGAACGTCACAAACTCACCCCCACCAAAAACACCCTGGTAGAAACGACTTGGAACCATTTAGAATTTACTTCAAGTAGATAGAAACTAAAATTCTGAAAGTTTAACTGGTTTAGAAGGGTTAGTTTTTAGAAACTCCGAGTTTAAAGTAAATACACTCTTTTCGAAATTTCTTAACAAATTCCTTTTTTTTTAAATAACTCAACAACTACAACAATTACGAAAAATGCCAAATTAAAAAAAAAAACTTTTTAAATTAAAAAAAGGTTTTTTGACGTGACAACGTCTTAAATTAGGTTGTGGCTCGGAGTCACTCATGAAAAAGTGTAACGCCCGCTCACGTCTGTTACGATGAGTCACCGAACGAGAGAGAGGCCCGCCGGACCGGCGAATGCCTTGCGTCTCTCTCCCACTCAAACATGATCGGTCCGCTGCGCGCGCAGCACTAGAGAATTAGGCGCGTTGAATCGGTGCGTGCTTGTGTCTCTGTCTTTCTCGAGCGTTCTTGGCGTTGGAAAACCGAGAAAGCGTCATAATACAAGTTCACACGTGTGGTTAAAGTATCGTCAGCTGTGTCTGTAGTGAAAATGTATAGTGCTTAGATTCGTCATTTACAACAACTACAACAATAAAGGTAAATAATTGTACACTAATATTTCATTATCGTAAACTATGATTGATTGATTAATTGTTAGATTGACACAAAAGTTGAGAAACTGAGTTTATAGGTTATGTCATACTATTGACAAATATTGATAGTGTTAAGTAAATTATTAGTTTAAATCACTCTGCAATCAATCGTAATTCAGTCGATTCAGTCATATCAATAAATATTCTACCGAGAAAAAGACGTTGTCACGTAAAATCTTCGCCCGTAAAACCGACTTTACAGGCAAGCGATTTTTTACTAAAAATTCAATTTATTTTGTATCTATAGACTAAAAATTAAACGAGGTGAATATTCAAAGGTTGTGTTTGCATCCGTTTAGCACCATCTTTAAGCCCTTTCAGCTGAACTTTTAAAAAAAAAAAATGGCTTGAAAAAAATTTAGTGTACATTAGTATTGTAGCTTTTAGAATAAACTACAAAATGGTGTATACTCATTCAATTTTTTTCAAACATTACGTTTTAAAAAGAGTTGCGCTGGAAGGGCTCGAAGATGATGCTAAACGCATGGAAATACAATCTTTTACCAATCATATCTTTTTTAATTGTAAGTCTGTATAAAAAAACAATTAAATATTTGATAAAAACAGCTGTTTTTTTGGAGTTTAGCATTTTCTGTTTATCATTTTAAGGTATTGAGTTTAAAAAAAAGAGAGTTTTTGGGAGATTCCGAAAATAGTCTCTTTACTTTAAACTCGGATTTGTTTAAAACTAAACCTTTAAACCAGTTATACTTTCAGAATGTAATGATTAAATATAAATAAAGCAAACCTTAAACCAGTGATTCTTAACCTGTGGGACGAGCTATTACTTATGTGGGGCGTGAGCATATCCAAGTAAAAAAACACCAATAAAATTAAATAATTTACTAAAACCAAAGCAAAAAATAATTCTGATAAAATAAAAAACAAACTACACATAAGCACTAATATATTATTCAAAGAGCGATTTATTACTAAAATGTTTGTTGATTGCGGCATTTGACGTTAAGTCTATAAAGGTTTCTTCGTTAGCAGTAAAGAGCTCTTCGGTTGTAATTTAAAACGGATTACTAACCACTCGTAACTAATTACTAATTTGTCGTTGGTAAAAAAATATCTTTTAAAATTGTTTGTCAGCATCTCTGAAATGATTTTAAGTGGTTACAAAAACAACATTTAGTTTTTTTAAGTTTTAACACATTCATCCACTTTTACAAACGTTTCTAGGTTTTTTTCTTTTAAATTTCTGATGTACAATTCAAATGTTCTCCAAAAAGCATAACTTTATCACACGTATCGAATATATGTCTATTGGCTCCTTCAAGATGAAGATTCAAAATATTTAGTTTCTCGTTAATGTCAACCAAATTGCTTAATTTAATTAAAAATAAACCAGCTTGAAACTTCTAGCAAAATGGCGATTTCATGTCTTCATCTTTTCATTCAAAAACACTTTGTAAAAACTTTATACATAATAACTATCTTGTTTCACAATAAAGTGAAGAATGTCTTTATTGAGAACAGAAAAAATTCTAGTTTTCAAAGGTCTCTCTTTATGTAATTAACTACTGTTACAACCGTAGTTAGCACAACATTTTGGCCAGGAGAAATTTTTTGGAAGCCAGATCTTCTCTGTTTTCCAGTGTGTCCATATACACATTGAAGACTTTTGTTTTACAAACCGTTTGAAATACTCCAAACATTGTAAGAGCACCATCGGTGCATATTCCGATGCAATTCTTCCACTCTATTTTTGCATGATTTACATAATCATTCAAGATAACAACACATACCAGCGATATTGCTTTCAGTTCTATTGGTTTGCAGAAAAGTAGTTCTTCTACTACTGATATGACATCACCAAATCAAATATAGGCAATAAAATAAGTAGCTTTATTGCTATCTGTTGCCTCATCAAGCTGATTTGAAAACAATTTGTCGCGATACTTCCCCAGTAACTGATCTTGTACATCTTTAGCAATATCACCGATTCGATGGTGAAGAATATCATTTAATATAGGTAAAGACCTCAACTTTTTGGAAAAATTATCTCCAAAAATAGTTTTTATAGTGTCTTTTATAGTGTTTATTGCTAAAATTTGTGAGCAAGTAATACACAAAGTCCTTTCTTCTTCAGTTACTTCAGTAAAGATAAACCCAAAATTTAAGTATTCTTGGGAATATTTTCTTGATTTTATTTTTGGAACCACTCTCGCCTGTGCCCTTGTTGATGCTTCACTAGTATCAAATGCTCGCTTACGACCAGTTAAAAATTATTCCATCATTGTTTATAAATTTATATTTACTGCGTGGGATATTTTAATACCGTGAACTGCAATTAGCAGGAAAACTTCAACATACACATTCACAATAAATTAAACAGATAAAGAAGGACTGACTCGACTAGGGCTGGTCAGTACACACAATTTAGAACACATGCAGATGGTCGTGAATGTTCGAAATAACTCGAAACTTCTCGCAAAGAGAGACGTCGGTTCCGGATTGGTGTTGCCAAATATTAATAAATTTATTAATTCCCGGTAATTTGGTAATTAATGTTTTATTGTAAGTTTAGCCTCAAAATACTTAAGATAATTACATTAATATTGCATACGTGTATTGTTGTTCTACGAGAGGGGGTCCCGTGAAAATAATTATGGAAAATTGGGTCGCAGATGGTAAAAGCTTGAGAAACGCTGCTTTAAATAAACAACGAATAAGGTGGTTTTAGCAGGGGTGAGTTTGTGATTTTCGGTGTCACAAAAAATATAAGAGGACTTTATTTTAGTTATAGCTGACCTTAATTTTCATAACTTTCATAGAACTCACTTTTACCAGTCATTTAAAAGATCTTTAAAAAAGTTTCTACAAGTTTATTATGAACCGTTTTCTGGTTATTCAACCTCATGTGTTTGTATTTTTGTATTTGATGAATAAAAGTCTACTTTCCACAGACAAAATATGCATGTTTGGAATTATTTGCTAATAACCGTTTAAAAACATACTTTTTGACGTATTTTTTGTGAATGTGTAGCATAACAAATTTCTTAGTATACAATTTTCTAAGACGCCCCTGGCCCAAGTATGAATATTTCCCCAATTCTCTATTTACATCTATGGTGAAAGGAAAAAATTCCAAAATCCAGTTTGTAACTGCGACTTTAAATATGGTTTTATTGATTTGTACGTGTTATTTCTACAAATGTAAAAGTAGTTTGATTCAAGGTTATTATGCGATATTGTTGAAGCGGTTTGACGAAAAACTTGGGTTAGCGGGGAAGAAAAACTGTTGGCCCCAGCCGATATCGCGGGTCGAATGATTCAAGTTTTAGGTTGAAGATGATGGGCTATTGAAGCAAACGTTTTAGTTAGTCGGTAAAGAAACCGACAAAATTTCTTGAAAATAGTGAAATATACTCTAATAGAGTGACTAAATGGGTGGCACTGGATGCAGCCTGGAAACGGCTTCGAACGAAACGTGATTTAAAAAATAGAAATAGTGATTACTCTTACAAATTTGACATATTACATAGTATGTATATATTACTATACTATTATACTATAATATAATAATTTGTGAATTGTCAACTCTCGAAAATGCGTATTTACGCATTTTTCAGATTGGTTTTAAAACGCTTATAACTCAAAAACTGTCAACTTCAGAGAAAAATGATAATTAACATTTTTTATACAAAAGACACAAAAAATCTAAAAAAGTGTTTTTTGGAGCAAAATATGTGATTTTTTGAATTTATTTAAAAATAATCTCTGTCCAAAAATTTCGCCTTGCACCCTTCAGATTCGTTTAAAGGGGACATTTTTGAACAAGAATCCGCAAAGACACCGAATCAGAACATTTTTCCCTCGTTAACAGTCTCACAACATGGACTAGAAACATAATATGAAGCTACGCGCTTGTCTACAGTACCGCCTACTCTATCACTTGTTTATTATTAAAAATGATACGACCTGTCACGGTTCTAGTAACGGGCTAATGTGCATCGAAACTAGTTATCTGAAACCAGGTTAAAAATATAATTGGCAGCGGGACAATCCGAAAGGATCTCTACAGTAAAAAATTTTTTACGATATCATTTTTATTAGCTAACATTGAAAAACTAATTATACTTCTGTATAATATATATATATATATATATATATATATATATATATATATATATATATATATATATATATATATATATATATATATATATATATATATTAGTGGATTTTCTTGGGCTTAGGTTCATAAAAAAATTTGATTTAATACTAAGACATTTTCATATATTTTTTCGACGTTTCGGCAGGAAATCCATGCCTTTTTCAAGAAGTAATATTGAATAAAAAAACATTTTATGACAGACATAATACGGTTTAAAGTAAAAGTTAAACTTTTGACTTACCAAGCATGTAAAAATTCGGTACTAACAAGTAGACGTCACAATTAAAATAATATTAAAAACATAGGACATACCCACTAAGTCACTACATGTAAAATGTATTTTAAATCTAATGTGTTGTTTATTGAAGTTAGTTTATCGTTTAAAAAACCAGTTATTTTAACATCATAGGCGTTCTGAGATTGTCTTCTTATGTGTTTTTAAATTAAGTTAAAATATATTTTGTTCAAATTTTTGACATCCTTTTTATCATTTATTTAACATGAAAACGAAAAAAACATAAATTTGATTTTGAGAAAACCAAGATCCTAAAAAGTGAACCCAACAGGAAGAAGAGAGAGCTTCTAGAGTCTATACAATTAAAAAAAATAATAATGCAATAAATGATAAAAAAGATGTCAAAAATTTGAACAAAATATATTTTAACTTAATTTAAAAACACATAAAAAGACAATCTCAGAACGCCTATGATGTTAAAATAACTGGTTGTTTAAACGATAAGCTAACTTCAATAAACAACACATTAGATTTAAAATACATTTTACATGTAGTGACTTAGTGGGTATGTCCTATGTTTTTAATATTATTTTAATTGTGACGTCTACTTGTTAGTACCGAATTTTTACATGCTTGGTAAGTCAAAAGTTTAACTTTTAAACCGTATTATGTCTGTCTTAAAATGTTTTTTTAGTCAATATTACCTCTTGAAAAAGGCATGGATTTCCTGCCGAAACGTCGAAAAAATATATGAAAATGCCTTAGTATCAAATCGAATTTTTTTATGAACCTAATCCCAAGAAAATCCACTAAAAAAATATGTATTAAGGTTTAAAAACTAAACTTAAACTATATATATATATATATATATATATATATATATATATATATATATATATATATATATATATATATATATATATATATTATATATATATATATATATGGTTTGAGTTTACTTCTTGAACCTTAATATATATTTTTTTATATCTCCATATATTGTAATATGTTTTATTTTAAATAATAAACTGTATTAATGTAACTTTTTCTTTTACTTGGCTAATTATAAACATATTTTTAAAAATAAATTAATATGTAATTGTTTATAGTGTGTATTGTCTTTTGGCTCTGTAGTTTTAATTTTTTTGTTTGCTACCCAAACTTTTCTTTTAAAGAATTAAAAAAGTTTTTGTAAAGTTTGATAGAATTGTTATTTTTATTATTTAGAATTATTTTCTCCGACCTGTTGCGGATGTCTCTTGGCCCATATATTCTTCATTACTTTATTCTGTAACATCTGGATGATGGATTATACCGCAAAATCCGACACGTTCCTTGTTAAGGAGGTCCATGTTAAAATAAGTATTTTATCAAGATCCGTGTTGTCTCGAATTCCTACATGACGTCTGAGATTAAAAAGTTGAAGTGAACCAGCTACCGGCGATACGTGGCGTAGTCGTTTATCAAATTTTTTCCACAAAAATACTGCGTTTTGTTAGTTTTTACAATTCCTAAGGTAAAAAGAAGACCTTTCTTGGTTACAAGCATGTGAGTTGAATCCGAAAATAGGACATATATCATCAACTTTTTTGTTGAGTATAACTCTTTTTTGTTTTTCATTTTTCTTTAAATTTTAAACATTTGAATAACTTTTATTTGGGACTTCATATAATTAATCATAATTCATTTTTATAAAGCCTTATATGAGAGGTTTAGTATATAAAATTAAAAAATTGCTTCATATTTAAAGTTATCGAAATTTGATACTACCATGGCTCATAACTTGAATGACATTAAAATTTTTAAAAGCTTGATGTACCATAAAATAAGTTGCGTTAACTGACTGGTCACCAGATGCCTCAAAAGTTTTAGGAAAACATGTAATAAAAAATAAAAATCGGGTATTATTGTTATTTGTTTGTTTTTTTTTTAATTATTCTTAAATTATTTCTTTAAAAATTTAAATTTTTAAGAACTGATATATTTTTAATAATTATTTCTTGAATAACATCAACACATTCTCTCTATGCTTGTGAATGTGAGAAAATCACTATGGAAACATAGTTTCCATTGAAACAATTGTTTATTTGTGTAGTGTATGAGAACCAATGGTGATAAATTTATTTTTTGAGTAGTTCTGTTGAAAATAATGATAAGCAGATTTACAACATTTTTGAAAATCCCAACGACACGTTGATTTTCGATTACGAGGGGACACATTTTTCCGGTATTTCAGCTTATTTTACTTTGACACCTAAGCTTAGGTAAAAATCACTAAAACATTTTATAATTACAATGAGTGATAAATAAAATATGAATTATATCCCTTGCAATTCCCTATTTATTATTCTTTAAATAATTAAATTCGTTATTTTATTTATTAAAAACTTTTAACAAAAAATTAAACTTTTACACAACTTTTTAAGACAAAACGTAAGTTATATGACATGAACACATAACAAACGTAAAAGTAGAGGATCCTCTTGTAAATATCAGTTGATAGCATCAATTGGTAGTTTTTGAAAATTCTCAAAATTCCTTTTCAGGAAACCTAGTTTATTCCATTTCAAAGATGGTAGATATAATTTCCTTATATTTTGTAAAAAAAAAACATTATGCCAATATCATATTTGGTCGGTAGTTTAATGAACCACACCAAGTTAAACATGTCAGTAGAAAGTATGTTTTGGATTTAGTAAAAAAAAATTCAGGAAACTATGAATGTAGGCTGTAACCCTTGAACGACCCATTAGAAACGGTGAGTGTCAAGGGATAACAATATCTTCTTCTTAAAGTGCCTATCCGTTCCGGATGTTGGCGATCATCACGGCTATCTTTACTTTATTTATTGCAGCGCGGAACAGTTCAGTGGTAGTCGTGTTATACCACTTTCGTAAATTTGGAAGCCAGGAAATGCGTCTTCTTCCCGGTCCTCTCTTACCATTTACTTTCCCTTGGAGAATCAGCTGGAGAATCAGTATAACAATATACCTACCTCTAAATGTGAGCAGCTAATCTACCACACAAAGCAAATCTTGCCTATTTCTTTACTTAACCCTTTCAGTCTTGTTGGGTATAATTGTATCTATTAATTTGAATGCATATATAAATTTACAGGAATATGTAACTTAAACCATTTTAAAGAAATTAACATTCTATAAGTATTAAATTTTTGCGTTTTGTACTCCGATGGAGCATCGATGGTTTTATTTTAACAGAAAATAAATGTTAAAAGCAATATGGCAGCAATTGCATTGTTTGTAAGAGGTGTACAAATATCAGTTTGAATAAATGTCAATCGCCGTTTATATTTCAGTGCAAAGTTGAAAGTAGTGTTACTTTTTACCAATTGTGAATATATTTGATTGAAATTTGACTTTTTACAAATATAGAAGTGTACCTAAAATTCAGAAGACACAACTGGATTAAAATGACAGTATTATTTTAATTTTTAGAGTAAAATGTATACAATAAAATATTTAACGGAGAAGGAACTGCTAGAAGAGCTAGAAAAATTGTCCGACATAGAAGGATGTGTTAGTGATGAAAATGACTGCTCAGAAGTAATACAAGTAAGACAAAAATTGGCCATATGATAGATGATGTCTTAGAAAATCAAAACGAAGGAAAGGATGAGAAAGATGAAGAGGATAATGGGAATGAAAAGGAGGATAATGATAAACAGGGCGAAAACGATGGTAACTACAACTGATAACTTCATCACTCTAAAAAATATGTAAAATGGTTACACAATGTTTAACGTATAACACGACAATTACCTAATACAATAACCCGGATGTCTAATAAATTTTTTTCTAAGGAATATCCAATTAAATATTTTTTGAGATATTTCCCCAAAAGTTTATTTAAAAATTACGTTCAATACACAAATATGTATACTTTTCAAACTGGAATTGAGAAATTTGTACCATGTAAGTTGCAACAAATAAAATTGTGTTTTAGCCTTAGTATTCTAACAGGCTTTTTTAAAGTTACAAGACTGCGAATCTATTGGGACAAATGTTTAAGAATTGATATTTTTCTACACACAATGACATTGAACCATTTTTTAAAACTTCGCACTCAGTTACATTGTGTTGACAATCTGGAACCAAGACAGAGCAATGACAAACTATGAAAAGTTCGACCAGTTTTTAAACCAGTCCTAAAGAGATGTGGAGAACTGCATATAGAAACAAATGTTTGCATAGACGAACAACTCATGCCCTTCAAAGGGAGATTATTTATCTATAAAGCAATACATCAAAAACAAATCCAATCCATGGGGAGTAAAACTGTATTTATTAGGTAGTGAAAGTGGATTGATTTAAATTTTCTAATCTATTAAGGTAGAACCACAGAAATAGAACATTCTTATTTGAAATATTGACAGGGTGTAGCTAGCGTATTGCAATAATCAAAAGTACTTGAACCTAATAAGCATGTATTGTACTGTGACAATTAATATTTTACGAGATATAACCTTTTACAAATTCTCAACAAAAAATCAGTACTTTTTGCTTGTACTGCAAGGATCAATAGATTTTCTAAACGACCTCTAATTGATGTAAAAGATTTTTTAAAAAACGAGAGAGAATTGTAGTAACCAGATAGTTACGCCAAGCCATTGATAATGGTATTCGACTTCGTTGGGGTTGGTACAGAAGATGTTGCAAAACGTTGGAATAAAAAACAAAATGTTTCAATAACGTAAGTCGACCGGAAGTTATACAAAAGAATAATAAGTTCATGGATGGCATAGATAAAATAGATGCACTTATTGCGTTTTACAAAACAAAAAATCATTGCAGAAAGTGGACTGTTCGATTAATCTTTGATGCAGTTGACATGGACCTAACAAACTCTTGGTTACAGTATAAACAAGACATACGTACTTTAGGAATTCCACAAACAGATATATTGAACCTTTTATACTTTAGGATAATAGTTTGTGAAGCCCTTATAAAAGTCAACTCTTTTAATAAGCGAAAACGAGGAAGACCTTCAAGCAATACATCTAGTCCAGTAATAGCTGCAACATGTCAAAACATTGAAATTAAACCTTTAACTGAGGTGCAATTTTATAATATTGGACATTTTCCAGAGCACCCACAGCTACCTTTACCTGTAAGATGCAAAAACCTTAGTTGTATAGGAAAATCAAGATGGAAATGTCAGAAGTGCAATGTCCATTTGTGCCTTCAAAAGGAAAGAAATTGCTTTTTTATGTTTCATACTCGCTAGTTTTTTAGATTTCTCAAGTACTTTTTGGTACAAATAATGAACCCATAATATTCTTTTTATATATATACACGTTATATATTTTTTAATGTCTTAAAAGTGTTATATAAACTGTATTAAGTACATTTTAGGCAAAAAATATTTTTTAGTTTGCTGAACAAAAAAAAAGGTAATGAAAGGTTTAAAAAAGTTTTAAATGATACTTATGGCTTCTGATGTTATCTTCAAGTAGTTAAAAAGGATTGCAAAATGTAGTGGTTAGTTGCTGATGTAGCTAAATCCAGATATTTTTATGTTTGTGTCTTCAAGTGGAATTGCATGGTCAACCAAGTGTTGTGGAAAGTCTTTAACGAGAATCTGGAAGTTTCACCTATGTAATTTGGATATGTCCCACCAAAAGGTGGACAAGACAACTTTATTATTAAGGTAAATAAAAAAACTAGAAAAAACTAGAAAAAAAAAACCTTTTGGTATCAACTACATATGTTTAAAATATTTTTTTGCCACATAACGATTCAAAATAATTACAATTTTAAATAGCAAATTGGCAAGGATAAAATAAATGTAATTATTAATATATAAATTAGTTAAATTACATTAAAGATAGTAACTGCATATGAGACGAATTATAATGTGCAAAGTAACATGTACAGACGAGATTAGGTATAAATGTATAAAAAATGAAATTATAAAAAGACTGTTTAAAAAATTGTCTAAAAATATTAAATATAACTAACCTCACAGAAAGATTTATCGATATAAATGAATTTTAAATATAAATAAAGGATATTTAGGATAAAGGATACGAGGAGAAAGATATACTTTTTAACAACTAATACTCGAAGGGAAGATAGAGGGTAGGAGAGGTCTGGGACGTAAAAAATGTCATGGCTGCGCAATATTCGACAATGGACAGGAATCCACAGCTATGAAATGCTTCGCAATGCTGCTATAAACAGAATTATTTAACCCTGACTATTTAACATCTCACCTGACAAGACGATGTACGGTGGACGTCTACGCAGAAATGCACGGCACCTTAAGAAGAGAAGAAAGAATATTTACAAAAAAATATTCTTTTCCTATTTTAAAGTACTGCTGACATGACAAAAGTTAGAGAGTAATCAAATGACATACTTTTTCGACTGAAGCATTGCATAGAAATTTATGTATATTGTATCAATTGATAGAACATAATAGGGTCTGCATATAGGAGTTAGAATATTTAGTAAAAATGACATTAAATGACAGAATATTTAGTAAATTAAAAGTTGATGGAAGAGTTGAATTGAGCGCCAACGATAGAATAAAAAATAGTGAAATAAAAGTTTACATTTTATTTTACTATTTTTTATTTATCTATGTTAATAGATGAAAAAAATCAAAAGACATTGAAATAAAATAATTATTCAAAAAAAATTACAAACATGTGACGATTAAAACGTTATAAGGTAATAGAAAATAAGAAACTGAAGGGACTAAAGCTACTGAAGCTAGTGAAGTTGCAGTATTAGGATATTTTCACCTAGATCTTTTGTTGTACGGTGCAAGTAACAGCTGTATCTAGAATCAACAGAACTAGCCAATGTCAAACCATTTTGAACAACAAAAAAATCCATTTACAATAAATATACTTATTGCAAAAACTTGATGATAAATATTATGACCACCGTTTACAGTTTTGTGAAATAATGAGTCAGCGAGCATGGATCGATCCACAGTTTCTCTTAAATATAGATAGAATTTCCGATGAATACGCTGTTTCTGTGTTTCTATTTTTCTAACCATCCATTCTTTCTACGTATCCCTACCAACATAGTCATTTATTTCGTATTTGTTTTGTGATATTTGTTCTATTAACATATGGTATTTATTTCGCGGTTCATTCTTATGCGCCATTCCCAATTCTACTGCATACGTCCATATATTTCCCTTCAAATTTTTCTTTCTCATCTAAGAAATTATTATGCAAAACTTATGGTTTCTACATGAGGGCTGTCCGGCCCACTTTAGCAGGAATGTAGGGAACTTTCTTGATAATACTTACCAAGACTACTTGATTGGAGAAACTGTCCAGTAGCTTGGCTAGCAAGGTCGCCTTTTTTGCAATCCTTGCGATTATTGTGTTTATTCTATTCTAATACAAAATCGTACCCAACTCTGGGTAAGGATATAAGATGCTTGCAACGAATTTAAAAAATACCTTTGGAATTTTTGCAAGAATTCGGCGTTCTCTAAGCATAAGGGCAAATTTATGTATAGAGACTTATTGACATTTGTAGCGTTTTAAATTTGGTGGAATATTTTCGTTTTTCTGTTTGCAAATGAAATTTAAAACGATCAATATATTACGGCATTTTAAGTTGAGATTCTAAATATCAAGTTTTGGTATTCAGCTGTTTTTCTCTTTCGTCGTTAAAACGCAATAAACTGGAATATTTAAAAGTTGTTTCGAGTCCCCTAATATAATATTGCAAGTCAGGTATACGGTTTTTCTAAGACGTATTAACTGAGAATATTTTTGTTTGTCTTTGTTTACATTAATATTCCCCTATTCTCTGTATGTATTGTGAGGTAAAAAATTTCCAGTTAACCAATTTAAAAGTAAATAATCAAGAAGTTTTTTTGTTGGTTCGTTGCTAAGAACGAGGTCAAAAAAGGGTAAATTGTTTGTTTTAAGTTTGTAGGCAAAAACTAGCTGTGAGACGTAAAGGGAAATTTATTTTGCGTTGAAATTTGTAAAATGTAAGGCATTGAGGAGTCGACATTTAAACCCCAAGCAGAGCAGACGTGCTACAATGGAGTGAAGCAAGAGATGCCAGAAAAGATGTTTGAGTAATTAAGAATCGCGAGTCGATTCAAATTCTTTGTGTTATGTTTTAAGACCGGTTAAGGTGATAATACTATCTGCAATATGGCAGTTTAGAACATAGTAATCACCATAAGATTTGTGAACCGGCACTGAAGAAATTTGGAAAATTATTATATAGGATGTCCCCGTTGTCAGTTTGCTTCCTCCACAGAAAATAATTCTACATCTCTTGATTGTTCGTCCCTGAGTATGGAAATGGTTTGCTTTGTCCCTGTTGGAGAATATGTCCAGATAGAGTCCCATAGATGTTAACAAGTTTTTTTGAAAGTTAAGTGCTAAACAGTGAAATCAAGGTAACATTTAACATATTAATTTTAAAGTAAAGACAGACATTATTTTTGATAATTATTAATAATTGCTTTCGTTAAAATTTAAAAGGATTTTGTAATAATTAATAAATTGTGAATTTTATGGTTTAACGTAGCTGTCATTTTAATTGTTTTTTTTTAATTTAATGTTAACTAATGACAGATAGTTTTATTTGTTTCGATATTTATTTGTTTTGTTTGTTTTAAACAAAGGTTAATTTCTGTGCGGTAACATTTGTAAGTTTTTGTAGTATCTCCAACCCCTTTGTAAACGGATTTTGTAAACGGATACATGTAAGTTTTTTTTATTCTGTATTTGGCAACTATTTATATAGTATATATTGTTTATGCCATTTATGTGTTAATAACTGTTTGTATGAGACAAAAATAAACGTTTTGATTTGTTTCTCATATTCATTGTTTGTATTTATTTTAGAAAATCTCCTAACCTTTTTGTATGTTTACTTTTTAGGAAGGAAGAGCCCTTGTCTTCTTTCCCCCAGCAAATTTAGGATCCTTCAAAGCGGCGCCCTTGTTTTAAATTGCTAGAAGCCCTTCCTTGTTGTTTTATTTGTCCAGTTGCCCAGGAGATTTATGTAAGTAACCCCTTTATTTTATTCATTGTGTAGATACCCCAATCCGACCCATTTATTTCAACTTATCCACGACCCCAGCTCTTAAGCAACCCCCTGAGTGCCGTTCGCATACGTAACGATTGTTTTGCTTGCCCTATCTTCGCCCCCATAGTTTCTGTCCCCTATTTCTACCCCTATGTTTTTACCCTGAGGTAGGCAAAATATTATCGTTACACATTAACATCGAGCATATTTGGTAACTATCTATTTTTGTTACTTATTCTTTTATATTAGTTTCGTTTAGGTATCTAGTAATTTAACTTTCATGACAAACAAAATGAAAAATTTTTAAATCCATTTTTCTAGAAAACAGTGTATTCTATCGACTTAAAATGAGAGAGTACCTTTTAGTACTAGTATAGGTATCTAACACTTCAGTAATTGAATGCTTAAAAGATAAAGACACAAAAATTATGCGTTAAAATAACCGTTGACGACCCAAAACGAACGCCTATGACCGGTAATAGAAATTCGCAATTGATTAAATCGATTTAACTCTGGAGGATAAATATTCGTACCATTTTTTGGTTTTTCTAAATATAAGAGATCTGGAGGTATTTAACAAAAACTAATTACAAGGCACCATCTTCAAAGAGCTCTAGCTCCCTTAGGAAGCATTTTCAGACTAGGTGAATTGGTTTATATTGTCTTAAAATTATCAGACTAATCTCCTGTCTTATTTTGTCAGAAGAGTTTCTGTATACCCTGTATAAAATATAAGAGCTAAAAATCAACAAACACGGTAATCGTCGATGAAAATCGATTATTGTTGATATTTCTCGAATGACTTATATTGTTTCGAAGTAAGCCCTACAAAAACATAAGAAGATCAATGCTAGACGTGTATAATAAGATTATAACATCAATAGTTGCATATTAAAAATTATATTTAGAATGCGTTTTTTAAACAGGTAATGTAACTGTTTAAATTTTAATATTTATCAGCTTATATATATATATATATATATATATATATATATATATATATATATATATATATATATATATATATATATATTCAGCATACTGAATATCCATTCGCTTATGGCCAGCGGAACATTCCTGACGTTGAGCTGTTGGGTGATAGTTGGGAATGTGGTTTTATCAAATGCTCCCTCAATGTCTATGAATATACCTAGGGTGGATTCTTTATTATCCAGCGATCTTTCAATTCTTCCCGCTACATGATGCAGTGCAGAATCGGTAGATCTTCCCGAAGTATATGCATGTTGATTTGGGTGAAGTGGGTTATGGTCCAGAACTTCATCCCTTATATACCTCTCGCATAGCCTTTCCATCGTTTTCAACAGAAAGGATGTTAGGCTAATTGGTCTGAAAGCCTTTGGTAGGGTGTAGTCCAGTGTAGAGTCAGGAAAGAGGACTAGGGGAATGAACTAAATGAAGGGTACGACATTTTAAGATTTTAGAAAAGTTAAAGTCTGTCATGGCTCGGACATGTTCAGCGACAAGAAGACACGAAAACGACAAAGAAGATGTTACATCGGAAGCCGACAGGAAGGCAGAAAAAACGAAGGCCTAGGACGAGATGGATGGATGACGTGGAAGACGACATGAAAACCATGAACATAGGACAGAATATAGACAGGCAAATGCCATCGAGTTAGAATCTATGGAGAGGGCATCACGTGACTAAATACGACCTCACTTCGGCCATATTGTTAAGATTGTTTTGACACTTTTGACAGATCGTATATATTTGTTTACGTTTGTTGTTTTTCGAATATTTTTAGTTTTATAATACTTTTATAGAAACTGTAATAATATGTCGTAATATTAATGGTTTCTTGTTCTCAACGTAGTTGCAGTAGCAGAAGCAATGTTAATAAAAAATGTTCAGGAATAACGTTCTACAGGTTAGTATACAAATATGTAAATAAAGTAATGGCCCGTACTTTAGAGAATAAATTAATAGTATTTGACTATTAATTTATCTTTATATATAATATATCGTGTTTTTAGTGTTTACCGCGGGATAAATAAATCATAGTTTATTAAAAATGTATTGCACTTTTTTACATTATGATTATATATATATATATATATATATATATATATATATATATATATATATATATATATATATATTCTGAATATCTTATGATTAAATCTTCTGTAGTTTTAATATTATTGAGTCCGGTTATGATCCCACCGCCATATTGGTATCATCGTTAGCCACGCCTACCTACGCCGTTTTTAATACACACATTAATATGCTTATAGCTTCTCCATATATTCTAACTCGATGGCAAATACCCATCCTGGGTTATGATGCCAAAAGAAGAAGAAGAAGAAGAAGAAGACTGATGTAACGAATGCTTTTCTTCTTCTTCTTCTCGTATCACTACAACCTGGGGTGGGTTTTGACTGACTGCACAACTTGCCTCCATTTTGAACGGTCGTCCATAATAGTTGGGTCAGTGGGTAGCCCCATTGTTTTTAAATCTGACCATATATTGTCTCTCCATCGCATTCGTGGACGCCCTAAAGGCCTCTTTCCTGTGGGGGCTTCCTCTCATATTAACTTGGCAAGGCGGTTATTAGGGAGTCTATGTACATGGCCAGCCATCTTAGACGTTGGGATTTAATCTCTTGGACTATATCCCTCGCTCTATATATCTGCCTGACCTCAGCATTTGTTTTCATTCGGTATTGGTTGCTATTAATGTCGTGATATGGTCCAAAGATTCTTATGAGGATTTTTCTCTCAAAACATCTAAGTTTTTTTTCAGTTTCTTTGGTCAGGGTCCACATCTCACACTCATACATAAGCACCGGTCTAATCACCGTTTTATATATTCTAATCTTTGATGTTCGTCTTAGGCTTTTAGATTTAATCGTATTGTGGAGGCTGTACATATATCTGTTTGGTGCCTGAATTCTTCCTTTAATCTTTTCCGCAGTTCCGAATATAGTTATCTGCAGTGATTGTTGCTGAGATATTTAAAACTCTCCACTCTTTCGGAATTTGGGCGAAAGTGGTTCATTTCGTCCTAAACAACTTAGGCCAGCCGAAAATCATTACTCTTATCAAGAAGATAAAGCAATGATTCGCGTTGGCGATGATTCTCAAATAAGTACAAGACAAAGCACGTGGTGTTCGTGTGTATTAAGGTATAAAAAAAGTGCTTATTACAAGCTTTATGTGTGCTTATTTTTATTTTAAGAAGATCTTTTCGGAATTAAATCATTCCATCTAAAAGAGAGAGTAAAAATCAGTTAACTAAAAGAGAGAGTAAAAATACCAATATTAAAAAAACACAAGTTAAAATTTACATATATAGAAATAACACGTTGGTTTTTTACTACTTACATAAAAAGTTGTTAAAAACATTGTATGGCCACATAAAAAACTTTGGAAGGACATCCGTATTAAAATATAATCCTCATGGTATTTATCAAGGTAAATGCAATAGACTTAACTTATTGATTATTAAAAACTGAAAATGGGGGCATCTTACATGACCCCCTGTAGCTGGTGAGGTTTTTTCGACTTACATTACCTCTGATCTGTTCTGGAGTCTTGGGCTAACTGATATAAAGATGGTATGAAAAATCAGTTAGTACCCATCAATGTCAAGTGGAATGATGTAGTAGGAGCAAAAGTCATTGTGCTTAAGTTTGTGAATAGGCAGTTTTTAGTGAAGAATTGTGTTTTGTGTGTAGTAAGATCAATAGCAATTTTTGGTATTTTAAAAAGGTGGTAGAATGTAAAACAACGAGTGACTGTGACGTAAAATAAATTTGGTATACCAGGGTAAGGCAAAATTTAAGTTAGGTAGTTAAAATTAATAAATCATTTTAAAGGCGGTAAAAAGAATGTTATTAACTAATTGTTTCCTTGTATGAAGTAGGTATAGATAAAAGTTGGTTTGAAATTTTGTGGAAGATGAATCTGTGATAAGAGATTGATAGATGTAGTGTGAGTATTTGTAAGAAAACCTGTGTGATTAGTCAGATGGTAGTTATTGGAGAGGATGGGAAATGGGATATTGGAAAAGGGATGTTAGTGTATTAATGGTGACAAGAATAGAGTTAAGTATGGCGGATTATATAAGGTGATAATAAGCTATAGGAAAATAGAAAGAAATGTAGAAGTAAGTAAAACTGGATGTGTAGTTAACAGAAAGAAAGTTAGATTAGGAAAATAATTGTCGATGAAGTGGAACAAAGTCTCTGTTGATGCTGTTGTGACGATTAACACAATTGGGACTGTTTTTCTTTTCCTTGACTATTTCCAAATCCTCAAAAAGGTCAAGTTTGAGATAATCTCTAACTGGGATGTTATGAAGAAGAGAAATATCATCTGGTACCTTGATTGTGTGATTGTGATATTTGAGATGATGGGAAAAAGAAGAAGTGTTCTCTAACTTAGAATGTTCTATGGCCCTGCTTACTAGAGATCTACAATTTCTACCAATATAAGTGGCATCACAGTCAGAACATTGAAGGTTATAAACCCCACTGCGTTTGCTGAAGTCAATAGAGTCCTTACTATTGCATAATGATCTACTCAATTTATTGTTAACTTTAAAGGAAATCTTAATATTTTCAACAGAATTCAGGATAGTGTTTTTGATTGATTCGGAGAGTGTTGGACAGTGAAATGGTAATGAGAAGTAAGATGGGGAATCTGAAGTAATATTATGGTAAGCTGATTGTTGAAGCAATTTACGTTTCTTTTTATAAATGAGTTTATGGATGATACCTGGGTTGTAGCCATTATTGAAAGCAATCTGTTTGATTATGTTTAGTTCTTGGTTGTAGTTAGTGTTGGATAATGGAATGGTTTCTAAACGATGAATGAAACTGTTGAATGCAGATAATTTGTGTGAAACAGGATGGTTAGAATTGAAATGTATGACATGATCTGTTTGTGTGGGTTTTCTGTAGATGCTATAATCAAAGACATTATTAATTCTATTGATGAAAAGGTCCAAAAAATTGATGGAGAAGTTAGATTCTAATTCCATAGTGAATTTGATATTGGGGTGAATATTATTGATAGTGTTTAGTAAGGAAAAAGCTGTATTTGAGTTACCTCTAATGAACACTAAGCAATCATTAACGTAACGGAACCAGTGTAGAATTGTATTGTTAGTCTTGTACCTAAACTTGAAACTATTCAGTTAGTCCACGACCTTCTCACATCTAAATCAACTAATCCCTCAGTCATCACACCAATAATAGAGATACTTTCCTTTTGTTTATCACAAGATTATTTTTCTTTTAATAATATTTTTTATAAACAACCTGATGGCTTGGCCATGGAAAGTTGTCTTTCCCCCTTTTTAGCTGACCTCTTTATGAATCATCTAGAATCCACTCAAATCATGACTAACAATACAATTCTCTCTCCGAATCAATCTCCGAATCAATCAAAAACACTATCCTGAATTCTGTTGAAAATATTAAGATCTCCTTGAAAGTTAACAATAAATTGAGTAGATCATTATGCAATAGTACGGACTCTATTGACTTCAGCAAACGCAGTGGGGTTTATAAACTTCAATGTTCTAACTGTGATGCCACTTATATTGGTAGAACTTGTAGATCTCTAGTAACCAGGGCCATAGAACATTTTAAGTTAGAGAACACTTCTTCTTTTTCCCATCATCTCAAATATCACAATTACACAATCAAGGTACCAGATGATATTTCTCTTCTTCAGACCATCCCAGTTAGAGATTATCTCAAACTTGACCTTTTTAAGGATTTGGAAATAGTCAAGGAAAAGAAAAACAGTCCCAATTGTGTTAATCGTCACACCAGCATCAACAGAGACTTTGTTCCACTTCATCGACAATTATTTTCCTGATCTAACTTTCTTTCTGTTAACTACACATCCAGTTTTACTTACTTCTACATTTCTTTCTATTTTCCCATAGCTTATTATCACCTTATATAATTCGCCATACTTAACTCTATTCTTGTCACCATTAATACACTAACATCTCTTTTCCAATATCCCATTTCCCATCCTCTCCAATAACTACCATATGACTAATCACACAGGTTTTCTTACAAATACTCACACTACATCTATCAATCTTTACATTCATCTCCTATTTCCTTTTCTTACTTTTTCTTTTATTTCTTTTTCCTCGATTCATCTTCCACAAATTTCAAACCAACTTTTATCTATACCTACTTCATACAAGGAAACAATTAGTTAATAACATTCTTTTTACCGCCTTTAAAATGATTTATTAATTTCAACTACCTAACTTAAATTTTGCCTTACCCTGGTATACCAAATTTATTTTACATCACAGTCACTCATTGTATTACATTCCACCACCTTTTTAAAAGACCAAAAATTGCTATTGATCTTACTACACACAAAACACAATTCTTCACTAAAAACTGCCTATTCACAAACTTAAGCACAATGACTTTTGCTCCTACTACATCATTCCACTTGACATTGATGAGTACTAACTGATTTTTCATACCATCTTTATATCAGTTAGCCCAAGACTCCAGAACAGATCAGAGGTAATGTAAGTCGAAAAAACCTCACCAGCTACAGGGGGTCATGTAAGATGCCCCCATTTTCAGTTTTTAATAATCAATAAGTTAAGTCTATTGTATTTACCTTGATAAATACCAGGAGGATTATATTCTAATACAGATGTCCTTCCAAAGTTGTTTATGTGGCCATACAATGTTTTTTAACAACTTTTTATGTAAGTAGTAAAAAACCAACGTGTTATTTCTATATATTTAAATTTTAACTTGTGTTTTTTAATATTGGTATTTTTACTCTCTCTTTTAGTTAACTGATGATGGAATGATTTAGTTCCGAAAAGATCTTAAAATAAAAATTTAAGCTTGTAATAAGCACTTTTTTTATACCTTAATACACACGAACACCACGTGCTTTGTATTCAACAGGTATACTAGCCACTCCTGGATATCTCCACTTCATGCTTTGTTCCAGTTTCACTTTTAAGTACACGACGTTTATCTTCAGCGCTAAGATTCGGCAAAACTTCAGTTTTAAAAATCCTACATCATTTTACACATGTCCAAAATCTATTATCAGCAGATTTACCTTAAGGATGTAAATTTAAAAACGATAGCCGAAAGAAGCAAAATCTTGACCACTCAATACAATATTATTTATGTGACGTTTTTAATTTAAGGAACAATTATATTTGGGATACTCATGTTTAGAGAAAGGCATTTACAAGGTGAATTAAAAATAAACGTATGGTGTGAGGTGGTTGGTAATTATTTTTAGGGCCATGCGAGTTACCTCGTAATTTGAATAGTGAGAACTATTTTTATTTATTACAAAACGAGATAATTGATTTGCTCGATTGGTCTGGGCAGTAATTTTCTCAAGGCCACCTAGAATTTAATTAACTCAATTTTGGCGTATGAGACGCAATGAAAAAAGGTCTACCCAAGAATCCAATAGACAGTAGCAACCAAATTTGGGAAGAAATAAATACTGCAGCAGTTTATTTTGAACCAATAATGCTATTTAATGTGCCACGATCTTTTATGGAACGGATTGATAAATGCATGGAAGAAAATATGGAAAATATATCGTCGGTATACTGCGAAAACCAGGTAAATGTCGGAATACCGAAATCGAGAAAAAACGTTTTTAAAGTTTAGTTTGTTATTGTGAGTTAAGCAGTCAGCTTGTTTTTAATATTAGGTGTTCTAGTGAAAGATGCATATATCCGAAATGATTTTCTATCATTAGTTTGAAAAATTTGAGACACCTATCTGACTAGTCCTAAATTTAAGTTGGAAATGCTATCACTTACCTGGTTTTACCTCTAAATCTAAATAAATCGGTTACTCTTCAAATAACATATTTAACACAAATATAATAAACCAAGTATATTATTTTCCAGTTTTGTGATCGAGATATGAGGCTTTTACTAGGTAATAGCAATGTTTTAAGGTATTAGTCGATATTTATGACATTTAACTGGTTTTCCCTGAAAATTTTATTAACAGCTGTTTGTAGTTATAGATATTATTTATATGAATGATAGGCAGTTTTATAGAAAAAACTAATTTATTTCGAATATAATAATAACAATATTATATATTATAATAATAAGAATATTATTATGAGGCTTCCTCGTCCGATTTTTCACTGAAAGCAGGCTCTGGAAAGATGTCTGATGTCTGTCACATCATTTCCCGTTTGTTTTCAAATAACGATATCACCCGTGATATTCCTCCGGTATCACTCCCTTATCACATAGCTGTACCAAATCTTTCTTTTTTGATATGTTTATTGGCAAATGTGCATCATAAAGTCGCTTAAGTTCTTCAAGATTGCTTGTAGTTGATAACTTGGCGTGTTTTTTTCTTGTTGACTGCCGTTTAGTATCACCAAGGAAATAATTGAAGCTTATTGACATGTCATAATTAAAATAGATTCTGTTTGTCTCTCCTTTCACGAATCTCAGTCTTTTTATCTTCAACCACATTATTTTTTCGCCGTTTTGGTCTTTTGTACGGTTTTTAATTAAAGTGTGAGACAAGTTTTTAAAGTCATAAAAGTCGTAGTATTTAAATTCTTTACATTTGTGTGGTTCTATACATACTTTTTTATCATCAACCTTGATATTTTTAGTTCTTCTTGCATTTTGAAAAACAAACAAGTAATCTGGCATCCCATAGATAGATCTGTGTTTTTTAGCGGTTTCGATACTACTAATCATAGAGTCAACTCCATATAGGAATGTCCAGACTCTAAAAATTTGTGTAAGTAAGTATCCCATAATAGTAAGGCTGCAATAAGCTGATTACGATTCTGTCCTCCGCAGGTATCAGAAAGTAAACTTATTTCACTTACATATTCTAGAACACTTTTGATAAGTAGTGGAGTATAATGCTTCCTATTTCAGAACTTCCTCGTCTACCGTTAATTTCTGACCAGGCAAAACAGTAAGCTGCATTTGGTAATGCGGCTTCATATACACACAAATTGTAGACGCATAATTTTTGAGAATAGTATAGTTGTCCAGTCGATCCACTTGGAATCTGTAGTACGGCCTGTAGATCGACAGTAATTGAAACCAAATCCCATTGTTCATTAGATCTTTTCTTATCATTTTGTTTTTTAAGATTACATACTTCTTTTCTTTTCTGATGTTCTCTGTAACTGTCTTCGATTCGATTTGCCAGTTCAATTAGCCCTATCATATTTATTACAAACTAAACATTGATCTTTTTTAGGAACAAAAAAGTCGATATAGTCGTTAGAAAATATTCTTCGATATGTAATTTCGCTAACACCTTCCAGTTTCTTCTGCCCATAGTCATTATATAAAGTTGGTACATTTTTATTATACTTAAATTTTTGTCCAAATATCTACGCTTTCAACTTTGGCGACTATAATGTGGGCCCATGGTTGGAAAAGACTCAATATGAGCCTTCACGATTTGTCGGGTTTCACTGCTTGTTTTATTTGGCGGTGTATGTTTGCATGGCGTTGTCTTACAAAAAATTTTCTCACATACCTGTATATCTTGATCATTCAAAGAAAAGTAACACTTTTTGGAAAATGAACGTGGTTTTTTTTTTTAAACTTCAACAAACTGCAAGGACTCTCTTTTGTGGCTTCATTTTAATACGTGCAAGAAGACAATTTTTCTGGCCTATATAATCTAACTTCCAATAATCACGACATAGTATTTGTCTGTAATCTTCGCTGAAATAACTGGCACATTTGTAAACGCACTCTAAATTTTGCTGGTCTAATCTTTTTTTTTATCTCATAAGGCAAACCCTTAGCACGCCTTCCTTTTGCGACATTTATTACCCATTCTTTGGAATTAGCTTTTCTCTAACGTTTTAGTGGATGTACGTCTTTCCATACTTTGTCAAGAAGTAGATTTAATATCCAACTAGCTATTTCAGTTGACACTAAATTGTTCGTGGGTGCACCTATTTCAGTATTTTCTTTCTCATCATTTAGGCTATCAAGATCAGCTGTTTGTAGTTCATACAGACTTCCTAGAGAGAGTGATCTCTCTTCACTTGGCTGATATGTGGGGTCTACATCTGAAAAGTCACTATAAAAAATGGATTTCATCATTGAGACTATATTGTTCTAAGAATCATCAAGAATTGAACTGCTGTCTTCAGTTTCAAAGAAATATACAAAACACAAGATATTGCACAAATAACTAATTAATACCTATTAACAAAGTATTTTAAAAGTTTTTTCCTAGCCACTAATATAGAAGACAAGCAATTTTATTTAATAGTCTGCTTAATTTTAGCATAATCTTTTAACTTAACACCATTAAGATCATTTATGGTTTTAGCTTAGTAATCATTTCTAAATTTTAACTCAAACCGTTTTCAGGTAAAATGAAGTAAGTGTACTTAAAGGTTTTTACTAGTGGATATGAAAGAGAAATTTTAATAAATCATACACGTAAAATATATTAAAGACACTTATCACCTTTTTACTGAATATGGTATGCAGTAGTAGAAATATATTGTTGTCCGGCATAATAATATATGTGGGCTTACTTTGTTTTACATGCCACAGAACTTTTATTTAATGGAAGTAAGAAGCGATATATTGTTTTATTTGAAAACGAAAAATTGGTTAGGTGTAACTTATTTGTTTATTACATAAATTATCTGCTGAATGGTAAGTCGTATCTTTTATTAGGTTTTACCTGTATGTAGAGCGGAAAAAGCTGAGAATTTTGGTATACTTAACTCAATATTTTAAAATTTGTCATTTACCTGGTTTTCGCAGTATACCGACGATATATGGAATACTTACTTTAACAAAAAGTTTAACCTTATTTAGTTTAACTATTTCTTACTTTGGTTTATTCCTATTATTAATTATCCTACTGGTATATTTATTTTCGTTAATATTTTGAAAATTATTAACTGTAGTTGATGGTACATATATCATATCCTTTTTTTGTTAAAATAATGTGTCTTTAATATTCTGTGATAAAAATAGCGCTAACTTGAAGAGCTAAAGAGTTAAGCGCAAATTTATGCGAAATATGTAGCTTATCTGGCGCCCTCTATTAGCTACATGGAAGTATGCATCAAGTTATAATTTTTTATACTCAAAAGCACCTAGATGTAAATTTTTATACATAAATGTTCACAAACACGAAAGTTATAGAAAAAAATTAAATTTTAAATTTCCATTTTAACACCCTGTATCTTTCTTAATATCATTATTTTATTGAAGCAATTCGGCTGAAAACATAATATTTTAAAGTGTAGAATCTACTGTTTTTTTTTGTACAATTACTTATGGACCACCCTGTACTTGGGAGCTATTTTAATTTAGTAAATAACTGACAACAATAAAAGCGCCCATCCACGTGTTGACGTTACAATGAAAACCGATGGGATTACCAGGTGCCAATTCAAATTAAAGTTACTAGAGTTAAGAGGTTTTCAATATTATTCGTTATAAAGTTAATAGAATCGGCTTACACACCAGCGTTTCTTTGTGACACTTTCTTACGAGAGTGAAGGAGAATAATTTGTCTAAAATTTTATATAATAAAGTGATATTTAAAAAAATTGGAGATACGAGTGTTGCTAATTACAATGACGTATGGTAGTTCGTACTACTACAGCTACAACCAAAAACTCCACGTTGAGTTAAAATAGTATTACCTTAAAATTAGAATTTGAACAGATCGAGAACTCTATACATGCTTTAGAATTTATTATGTTTATTTATCATTTTCTTTTAAGCGATTCTATTCAAGACGAAAACTTGTAGCAAAAAAAGCAAACGAAACACAAAAATTATATACGTTTAGAAATAAAAGCAAATACTTTTATACAGTACATTTCAAATGTTATTAAAGTTTTTACAATGTAACTACCCATGTCACGAACGTGAATATTTGAAATATAAAACTAAACTTCGCTATTTTCCCAAGTTCTTGATCTTTAAATTGTCAGCACTCACTTTCAAAAGCCAATTTAAAAAGAAGCCGAACACAAATGGTGCATTTCTCTTTTATTTACTAGCTACCTATTTAAATAATAAAAGTTTTTTACTTTTATTGCAGTGTCTCATACGGAACAATTTGAAAATATCTTTATAAGTTTACCGTTCAAGAGTTTCTTTGTTCTATCCTACTTTGTCGCTCCCCTGAATACAACTTGACAAAGAATGTTCCTTTATGGCAATAATTTCCAGATTAAAAAGTTTTTTATTGTGTCTGGTATTTTCCCGTGAACCTGAGTGTTTTTCTTTTAAAATCATATTGTCAGAACAGTGTTCCAATCTTTTTACGAGACGAAACTTTTTAAAGTTAATCTTTGAAGTGGCAAGGCCGACAGGTCTATCAGTTTCACACCTCTCGTGGGGAACGAAATATGACGGGGGGCTTACGAAAAAAGAAAAACCATGAACAATTCCTGGTGAAAAAGAAGGATATATACTAAGTACCTTCACGAGTCTTATAGAAGATGTGCCAGAAAAAGATTAGCTTTTATACTACTGGTATTTCTATAAAATGATTTACTTAAAAAATTAAATCTGAATGTTATGGCCAGTCTTTTGAAAAGTGGCTAAACAATAAAGAATATTGTTTTAATAGGATTAAATCAATTTTAGTATTTATTCTTTTCGTAATTTTATTTTTTCGGTTTATTTTATTTTTGGATACACAGAGGCACTTAATACACTTGGAGCCTTTCTGAGATATTTAAACATAGCACAGATTTTGACCAAATCTAAATTGGGGAAACATGAGGATGGACAAAGAGGAATACATGACTGATACACTTAGTTTGATTCTCAACATAAGCTCATAAACTCTCAACACATTGGAAAATGAGATGTTCTGTCATTAAAATTTTTACTGGATTAAAAGGCTTCCCCAAATATTTATATCTTGTCAACACACTGTTGAGCACACTTACACTAGAAAATATTTATCTGAAACTGCGAAAAGGAAAAGCGTTGGAGAGGGTCATTTATGCGGCGTTGGCTTATCGATTATTATTTTGGAGGTTTGTTTTTAAACAGTAAAATTAAGTTATTGACAAAATATGTTATTCGGTAAAGTATTTGTCATAATTATTAGAATGAACAGAAGTCTATTAACTTAGAAAGATAATACCAGTTTTTATTCAAATATCATCAAAATCGATGTTTTCGCTGTCCGAATTTTATTGAAAGTCCTCGTTGTCTGAACCTTCGTCTACATTGTTAACCATATTATAAATGACTACATTAATTAATGGCTTTTTTGATACTAACTTACGTTCAGTTGCGATGACTTTTTTAGTTATTTTTTTTCATTCTTCCACGGAAAATGTTTGAAAAGATTCGTAAAATAGTTGTTGTCTTGAAATAAATGTAAAGTCTACATTTCTTGCTCTCACATAGGATTTCAAAGCTGCTCAAACCATTTCCATAGGGTTAAAATCGGGATGGTATGGTGTGAGTCTAAATACATCATGTCCTTGTGCTCGTATAATTTTATCGATTGTATATATTACATATCGAGGTTTAGGCAATTTTATTATGTTATACCGATCAGGCTTCAACATAGAAGCAGTCTATGGAATATTTTTTTCTCGAAGCCATTCCTGCATAACACACTTCTTCGATGAAGATGTGGGATATTTATCTTTCTGTGTATTATGATATGATGCTTTATCCAACACTATTACACTATCTGGACGCAAGTTACTTAAAAGTTGTTCTTCCAACCATTTTATACACTATAAATTTATTTTCCTCTATAGCCTCCTTAATGCTAAATTCCCTTTGTACACTTTCTCTACTTCTTGTACAATTTAGTTCGCTTACAAATTTCTGATGAATTGTCTTAATTGTGGGAACTTGTTGATTGCTAAGATAAAAATTATATATCTCTCTTCGTAAAATACCTTGGTCACATGCATCTAGCTGTATTTTGAGGACTTTTTGTCATTTATTGAGTGTGGAGAATCCAAGGAAATCTCCATTTTTAACCTCACGACCTTCTTTACCGATTTTTTTGGTGCTGGATTAACTGACACCTATAAAAATTTAGTATTACATAAACTTTTTTCTCTTCGATTCGATTATTGCATATCTTTATATATTTAAGTTTGCAAAATAATTAGATATTTTATGTTTTGTAATATTATTATATTATTAATTTACCTGTCAAAGCAGCTACTCGTTCTTGTACATTGGATAACTAAATAAGAAGTGCATTGCCTTCTGCTTCCTGTTGCGTAAATTTTAAAACATAGTAATGATTTGACGAGCATGTGCACTTAAAATCTAATTTGTTACGGAACTTACGTTATTCATTTTAATAAAAAATTATTTCACCTCTTAATTTTTGATATTAAAACTACAAAAAATATTTCACAAATTACAAAGTTATCTGGCAACGTTGCAAACCGACTATAATGACCTTGAAGGTTACAGCTATTTATGTCCATCTGTACATTACTAGTTACCTACATTCTCACATTAGAGAGAAAACAAAACACTAGAGAGAAAACACTTTAAAAAACAACAACAACGCACAATGAAGATAGTTCGTAGCTCATAACACTCGTGGACAATCGCAACGTACAGCGTGGACCCAGTTAATTTTAAGTAGATAATTTATTATATTAATTTGCACTAATTCTGATTTTATGTTTCAGGAATCCTACAAAAAAAAATCCAAAAAACAACAAAAAACGGCTTTGGCCACCAAAAAAATCAAAAAACTACTAACAAAAACCGGCACAAGCCACAAAAAAACTATTAACAAAAACCATTAAAAACCCGGGCACATAGGGCCCAATCCCTTGAGCACCAAGGCGCCGAACTAAGCCTAGCTTAGACCGGATACTTGAGGAGCAAGTAAGCAATTTTAGTTCGCGGATAAGCCACATTAAGATAACAGAAATATAGCGACAATGCGCTATCCTGAGTTTTGAATTCGGTTAAGAAACCATGTTGGGGTTATATTACAAAGGACCTCCACATAAAGAGCATTTGGCTTCTAGTTGTGCCCCTATCGCGCATCAGAGTGCTATAGGGGGGAAAGGGATGGTCTGGAGCATTGGAGGGCGGTAGAGTGACTCCTGCTTTTACTCGAGTTAATACACCCCGCTCCAATGAATTGTTACACCCGAACGTAATTCTTAGGGGTGAACATTGCTTGCTTGCTTGTAGTTATAATTTTAAAAGCAAATATCTCATATGTTGTATACTTCCCATTTCTCCGCCTGAAAAATTTTAAGTTTCTATCAATTTTAATTTAAACAGGTTAACGGGGTTAAAGACATGTTTATATATGTCTACATTATTGTTGTTACAAACTTTTTCCCTGATAATTCATAAAACCACAATTTCTTGATAGTTTGTTGTTATTTAGACAGTACAGCCACATCCACTACAGTGGTTATTAGTGGCGGCTACAAAATTACAAAATTAAATTTTATAAAATATTCCTCTAGATTTAAACAAGAAATTACAATATTATTTGCTGAAAAATTAGTGTCCAATAAATTACCTAGATTACAATATGAACATAAATGTGTCCAATAAATTGAAATGCTGTTCGGTATGTTAAATGCGACAAGAAAATTGGTAAAACTAGGGCCTACAATTAAAAAATGTTTAACGGTAACTTGTAAATTACATATTTCACATAAAAGTGGATTACTTTTAGACAATAGATATGAATAATAAGTAAGTCTCATGTGTCCAATTCGTAATCACGTTATCACCAATTATTGTCCTATTCTGTTGCTAGTTTAGGGTTCCCGAGCTGTAACGGCATTTTTAATTTGCTTCAGTGAAGTTTGCTATTCGTTTTTCCACTTGCACAAAACTTAATAAAAGCTTTTATATCACTCGCTGTATTTCGATACTCAGTTTTTTCTATATCGGCATATATAGCAATTTCACTTGCGCACTTGTTTGCTGTTTCGTTGCCTGTAATGCCAATCTGGGATAAAACCCATATAAGTCTTATACTTCTAGAATTTTACTATATAGTTAAATTCTAGAATATACTTTTTTGAGCCTGCATGTGTTCTAGTTTTAATTTTCTCAAGGGAACCTTTGGGATAGATCTGTTTGAATGTTTAACGGGCGCCCAGTGAGTCACTTAAGAAAACAGAGTAAGGAATGTCATTAGAATTTGTATGAATGATAGCTTTGAGCACTGCACTGAGCTCAGCGGAGAACATCTTAAAGTAGGTTAATAACAATTAAACGTGATTTTAAAGGTTTTTTGAGGTTTTTAGTTATGTCATTAATAGCGATTAAGAAAAATGTGGCGGTAATAATTGAGCTTTGGGGGATCATATTTTCTTCGTCCTGATTTTCGAAATAGTAATTGTTAACTCTTACACAAAACGATCTATTTTCTAGTAAGTTCTTAACAAGATAAAGGCAATTTCCATAATACCCCATGACTGTTACGTTTTTAAGATGTATCTCCAACATGTATTAAATGCTTTACTTTAGTAAAAAAATACTGCGATACTATGTTGCTGGAGATTAGTGAATTTTATTTTTCGGGTTAAGTATGTTGTATATCCCGGTTTTGTCGAAAACCATTTGATTTATTTACAACTAGTAAGTTTAACTTTCCTAGATGTAAATCAGCCTTCAGTTGATAATTTTATCTAGTAGCTTGCCCATTACACAAGTTAGGCTTATCGGTCTATGCAAATCGGATTCTAGACGAGATTTTTGGCTTTTGAGAAATAAGAGAATGACAGATTTTAAGCAAACATATGGGTAATGGTGTCATTGTCAGATAAAGTTAAATAATTAAAACATGTAATTTGTAGCAGACGTAGCAATTTTAAGAGTTTTAAATCGTTAAGTGAGTTGTTTAGTTGTTATAAAGTGAGAGAAGCGTTTAATGGAATGTTGTAGCTTTTAAGAGAAGAGATTAAGCCTTTCGGAATCTAGTTTGTTTTCCAGAAATTTGTGGATGCGTTAACAATTTCAAGTGAAGACTTCACAATTTTAAGCCAAAACAGAAACCAAATTCAATTTATTAAAGTTTGATAATTACAAGTTAAAGTAATTGCACACTCTCATAAATATACATCAACTTTCATTCATTGTCATATAACTGTCCTTTTAATAAAACTTCAATAAATTAACACACATCTCTAAAATACATCTATGGAATAAATGTAAATAACTTTTAGTGATTTAAATAATATAAAACATCACTTTATTTTAACAAACAATTACAATATCTCTCTCCTCAAGAGCTTCCCCGCTAATTGTCAAATAGTTACAAACACCCATCACCAGCAATCCAGGATAGTTTGAACTATGTTTTACAAATTATAACTTAATAATTCTTGTACTTAGGCATGTAAGTAGTATTTTGGTTATTTACTAATTTATTTCAATTCAATAGATTTTCTTATAATAATTTGTAGGTTTTTACTTTGTCTGCTTCAACAATTTTATCATATTACTAATCACAGAGATAATATTGACCTAATTGCTGTAATTGTTATCCTTTTTGAAGACAGCATCCTAATTTGGGTTTTGTCATTTTCAGCATTTAATTTACCTTATACCGTTAGACCTGAAGGTGCTTAGTAAATTGTAGTAAGCAAAACCGGTCGTTTAGAAAGAAGAGATGTAAAATGGGAAAAAGTATTAAAACCTCTCCCATTTTTCCAAACTAAACAAAACGGCAAATTCTTCAGTAGATTGTATTGCAAAAGATAAGTAAGTATACAACTGAGAGAGGAATCATAATTTATAAGCTAAAAAATATACATTCGCATATCATTATCGACTGACAAGTTTTCATCAGTTCTGGTTAATTTTATGTAATAAAATGTGTCGCACGAGATACCTACTTGTTTTAGTCATTACTTGCTTTTGGACATCCAGTATGCATAACTCAATTCACATGGTAACAATAAAAGGACAAAGAAAAATTTTTATTTTTAACTTGATGGTAATATAAAATAAATGGATGTTTTAGTAAGACAGTAGATTATTGTAACGATAATATTTTTGGTAAGGTATGCTAGAATTATTAATGATTTTTTATTATTATTTGGCACACGCACATATAGCTATTCTGACATGTATTCATCAAAGATATAATATATGAATAAAAAATCACTATTTATGTCATCTAATAAACGTAATATATGTTTAGTTCCTAAATACCTAAAGAGCTGCCGGTAAATATTTTTTGATACACTGCCCAATATTTTTACTGACCTAGTGAGTAAAGTAGTGAAGTTTTCTATATTTATTACGTAAAAAGTACTTACACTTACAACCATATATACGTATTTTTGATTATTGGTCGTCTTGAGTACGGTGCAGCTAAGGCATGTTAGAAAAGGAGCATGTTATCTTGGGAATGGATCACTATTTATAGGAGTGATCCCTAACTTAGAGCAATCACTATGTTGCCTGTGTGAGTCCATTTTAAATAGGTAAAATAATTAAGAATAAGACTTACCTTAAAACCTGAAGATGCATAGCAAATTATAATATGCGAAACCGGTCGATGGTGGTAAAATAAATTGATTGTGAGTCTTATTTTTATTTCTTTTATCTATTTCACATAATATTAATTTTAGTGAAACACTTACAAGACTCCATCTGTTACAGTTTGCCAAAATGATTAGAAAACAAAATATTTATGTTATTGATGAACTTTTACGAGAGCATAACCATGAAGAGATACGGCTACCACACCATAACTGTGACTTTAATGATATTGAGTTATTTTGGGCTAATTGTAAATCAAACTCTAATAAGTATAACTGTTGAAAGTGTTGTTATAAATATTGGTGAGGACAGTTCAGATTCTGACAGTGATTAATGTGAAACAATGATCTCAATTAATTGTTTTGTAACTGCAAAATGTTGATTTCCTGTTTTGTAGTTGTTGTTGAAGTTTGTTTTTCTTTTTTGTATAACTGATGTATTTGTAATTAAAATTCTTAAGGTTATCCCTCAAATTCCTTGAAATATTCACTTGTGAATTATAGTAAGTACCTTTAAAAACTTAAGCCGCATTTTAGAAAATTTAAAATTTAATTAATCAATTTAAAATATAACATGTCAAGGAATTAATGAATATAAATTTAGCTTATATTAACCAATAAAAATTTAAAATATTTTATTGTTGTTAAAATAAAAGATTTTTCTATATTTTAGTTTTTGATATTTTATTTTTTAATAAAACTGTTTCAAGTAAGAACTCCAAATCATCATTAACATTATTACTCGTATCCCTATACGGGGTCGGCTTCAACAATTGCACTTCTACATAGGTTTCTATTCTCGGTTATAATAAATATTGATCTCCTTCAACGATATGTTCTATCTGACTGTATCTCACAACATATTTTTCGGTGTTCCTCTTCCTTCGTCCTAGAACCTGATACTCAGTGACTTTTTGAATTGAATGATTTTCATTTAGAAAGTGCCTTAACCATCTTAATCTATGCTCTCTTATTTTTGCACTGATGGAGGTCATAACTAATGTTATATTTTTATTAATCTAATTTATTGTCTTTATTTATTACAAATTTGTTCTAACACTTAGTTTATTATTATTTTTTTTTTTATTGAAAATTAACGTGCTCGGCAACAAAGGCCACTTACACGAAAACGGTTACAAATGTAAAACTGTTACAATAAATTACAAGAATATGTTATAGAGTACATATTGTTAGAATACAATCAAAATTATATTTTATAATATAACTGAACGTCTCTGAGGAATTTTAGACTTGAGGTTATTTGATCCAAGTTATTGAGTATGTCTTTTAAATCACTTTTAAGGCAATAAAATAGTCTTTTTGCTGAATATTGATGACATTCGGTGAGAATATGGTTAACTGTTAGATGTGATTGACAGGTCTCACAAGTGGGTCGGTTGCTGGATGACATCAGGTATCCGTGTGTTAATCTTGTATGTCTCATTCGAAGTCTTCGTGTTACAATAGCATCTCGTCTGGACATACTGGCGGAGATCAAATCAAGGGGGCTATCGACTAACTGTTGGATATGATGTAATGCTGAGTTATTGGTGTCCCAGTGTTGTTGCCATCGGGTTCTTGCTTGTTTCTTAATGTGAGATTTTAAATCTTTACTAATTTGTATATTAACCGTATTATCAGATGATGTTGAGGCAAGTTTTGCATAGCTGTCTGCAAGTTCGTTGCCTGTGATACCAATATGGGATGGTAGCCAGATTAATGTAACTGTTATTTTTTGGGAAGCGATTAGTTGGTAACAATCAAGGATCTTTTGGACAATAGGATGATCAGTGAATATATTTTGGATAGATTGTATTGAGGCTAGTGAGTCTGTGCATATTGCAACTTGTTTATCAGGTGAAGAAATGGATTTGAAAGCCTGAAATATGCTAAATAGTTCGCCAGTAAAAACGCTACAAAACGAGGGGATACAAGATGATGTGATAAGGTTATCTGACGTGGTAACAGAACAGCCTACTCCTGTATCATACTTTGAGGCATCAGTGTAAAGTACTATGTCGTATTTATTTGTAAATATAATTTCCTTAAAAGACTTTTTAATGAGTTCTTAGGGTGTTGTAAGTTTATCGAATCTTGTAAGAGATGTGTCAAACTGAGGGGTGATTACAGACCAAGGAGGATGTGGAGGTAGGGGTCGTGGGATTGTTTGTGATAGAGAGATGTTATTAAGTAATTGTGTTAAAATTAGTGGAATGGGTTTTATTGATGGTGATTTAGAATAGTAATGCTGGTTGTTAGTTGATGAAGTAAGAAGAAGATAAACTGGATTGGAGGTATTGGATGAAACGGAGGCAGCATAGGAAAGTAATAATTGTTCACGTCTAATCCAAAGTCGGGGCTCATTGGCTTCGCAATATAGACTTTCTACGGGGCTAGATCGAAAGGCTCCTAAACTAATTCGTAAGGCTGTGTGATGTATCGAATTTAAAAGGTTAAGGTGTGTTTTAGAGGCAGAGATATATATGTAACAACCATAATCCAGTTTGGAACGAATGATAGACCTATATATCTTAAGCAGGGAGTTCTCATCTGCGCCCCAATGATAGTTTAAAAGAGTTTTGATAATGTTAAGCCTCTTGTTTGCTTCACCTTTTATTTCTAGAATATGTTGTTTCCAGGTGAGTCGTGAATCAAACGTTACACCGAGAATTTTGCATTCCTTGACTACTGGAAGATTCGCTCTCTCAATCATAATATTAGGGGATTGAAAGGGTGATAGTCTACTAAATTTTATTATTTTTGATTTTGTATATGATAAAGACAGGCCTATGGAGCTTGTTTTTTTAACTAGTGTATTTACTGCGGATTGAATAAGCTTGGAAGTTGTAGAGATAGATCGTCCGTGGTAGTAAATTATCAGGTCATCTGCGTATAGGACATGCCTAATAGGGGATATTATATCAGAGCACAAGTCGCTTATTGCTAGGTTAAACAGAGTGGGGCTTAATATTGAACCTTGTGGTACGCCGTCAGTTTGATGGTGTAGTGATGAAAAAATGCCATTGACAGAGACTCTAAATGTTCGTGAAGTTAAGAAATTTTGTATAAAATTAAATATGTTACCCTTAATGTTATAATGAGAAAGTTTCTTCAGTATAGATTGCCTGCTAATTGTATCAAATGCACCTTCAATATCAAACACTGCTGCAATGACTTCTTGTCTCCTATTGAAGGCATCGGAAATATGACTTTGGAGAAGTATTAGATTGTTTTGAGTAGAGCGATTACGTCGAAACCCTGACTGTTCTTTTGGAATTATATTATATTTGTTAAAAAACCACGTAAGACGTTTATTGATCATTTTTTCAAAGATTTTGCACATGGTACATGTTAGAGATATTGGTCAATAAGCGCTGGGTGATGATGGTGATATGTTAGGCTTTTTAATGGGTATTACAATTGAGGTTTGCCACTGATTAGGAAACTTGTTAGATGACCAGATTAAGTTAAACATTTCAAGAAGTTTAAGATGACCCAAACTAGATAGTTTTTTTATAAAAATGTAAGGAATATCGTCGGGGCCGGAAGCAGTGTTCTTAAGAGTTTTAATAACCGAAGTAAGTTCTATGTAAGAGAATTGGGAATTTAAGTAATCGATATCTTTGACAGTTGCTGAAGAACTTGGAAAGAAAGCATCGACTACTGGCTCGATTTGAGAGCAATTTACT
Organism: Diabrotica undecimpunctata; assembly: GCF_040954645.1. NCBI lineage: Eukaryota > Metazoa > Arthropoda > Insecta > Coleoptera > Chrysomelidae > Diabrotica > Diabrotica undecimpunctata. Next base: position 99,941,221 of record NC_092806.1, read on the forward strand.
TTGCTTTTAAATTTTTTGTCGAAGTGACTGGCTAGGGTCTCACCAATTTCTTGATTGTCACTAATTACATTATCATTTAAAATTAGACTAGATATTTCAGTATTTGCATTGATTCCTTGAATTTGTCGTATTTTTTTCCAAAGATTAGTAGGACTGGTATTTTCATTGATAGAAGATACATAGTTTCTCCATGACGATTTTTTATTTTGTTTTATAATAAATCGCGACCTGGCTCTAGCTTTTTTTAATTCTGTGAGGTTTTCTGGTGTTTTATTTTTCCGATAATCTCTAAGTGCCTCCTTATGTTATTCTACGGAGATTTTGCAAGAATTATTCCACCACGGAACCCTTTTATGTTTGTGTGAAACAGAATTTTTGCCAATATGCAAATTGGCAGCTGAGAGTATCGTGTTTGTGACTAATGATAAATTGTAGTCAATATTGTTGGATAGTGTGAGAAAAGGTAAGGTGGCATCTGTTTTGGTAGTGTAGCTTAGCCAGTCGGCATTTTTGAGTTGCCAGTAGCTTCTGGATATAGTTTGTTTAGAGTTGGGGATATCAGTGGATATAAATATGGGGTAATGATTGCTATCGTAAAGATCATCAGCAACTTTCCAATTTAGTAAAGGTGCAGATTTTGGATCACTAAAGCTAAGATCTATAGAAGAAAATGTGCCTGATGAGAAATTCAAGTGTGTACTAGAGCCTGTATTTAGTAGACAGGAATCTGTACAATTAATTACGTTTTCAATAGTTTTACCTTTGTTTGACGTGCTATTGGAACCCCACATAGGGTTGTGAGCGTTGAAATCGCCTACAATAATGTAGGGAGAAGGGAGCTGATAAATGAGGTCAGGAAGTTCTATTTCCTTTAGAGAGTGATTGGGTGGAATGTATACGCTACAAATAGTAATCTTATTAGGACACCAAGTGGTTATGGCGATAGCCTCAAGTTCGGTGGTGAGAGGAAGGTGCGAAGAAAATAGTTCACTGGAAATAAAAATTGAAGTTCCACCACTGGCTCTGTTGCAGTCAGCTCGAATATAATTATATTCTTCAAAATTGTTTAGTTTAGGAAATTTAGTAATTTTTGAGTTAGTTTCTTGTAAGCATATGATTTCAGGTTGTTCTTCGGAAGTTAATTGCTGGATTCTTTCTATGCGCGGAAAGAAATCATCGCAATTCCATTGAATTATTTTGAATGTAATGTTTAAATGTGATAAGTGTGGGACTACTGTAAGGATTGTTGAGAGCATTGAGAAATAGGAGCGTTAGTTTCATCGTCAGATAGGTAATCGGATGATGCACTTAAATTGTCGGAGTCTTCAGGATTAAGCTGTCTTTTAATTTTTTTTTGCAATCTTGTTATTCGGTTTTTAAAGGATCTCTCTTTTGATTGCGAATGAAGAAGAGATAAATCATTAAGCAATCCCTGGATATTGGAAGTGAAATTGAGAACTTCTCTAAGTGGGTCCGGTATGCCGTAGGTAATTTCTAGGAAAGCTATAAATTGGTTTTCAGTAAGAGTTAGTTCGGATAAATTATTTTTATAAATGGCTTGGACTGCATTATAAGAAATGGGTGTCAATTTATGTTCTTTTGTTTCAATTGTTTTACTTTTTTTCTTTTGCGGCTGGCTAAAAGAATTAGTGGTAGATTTTACAGATAAGGGGGGAGGCATTTGATTGATAGTTGGTTCTGGAGTAGGAACTGGAGAAAGTTGAGAAGGGGTGCCAGCATTACTGTCACTGGATATAGCCCGTTTCTGTCTCTGTACGGAAGGTGATGCTAACTGTGTTACTAAGGGGATGCTTTTTGCCACATTAGTTGTAGTTTCGGGGTAAGATGTGGATGGTGCATTGATTTGATTGGGAGTGCATTCGGGTATCGTTGTATTTGTGGGCATGGATACGGATGTAGTGGGAGAGGGAAGTTCAGATTGGGCTACAGAAATTGGTTCATTGGTACAAGTTTCAGCAGTATGACCATCTTGTTTACATAAAAAACATTGTAATTTGTCAGTAGACACAAATATTCGATATGATGTGTAGTCATGAGTTATTAAAAGAGAGGTCTGGACTGAAAAGTTTTCTTTATCCGCAATAACGTACGCCACTCTTCGGAAGCTCATTATATGTGCATATTCATCACCTAGCGAGCCACATTTCACGAATGATACAGGAGAGACTATCTGTAAACCGATATCTTTTAAAGCTTCTTCGATAGTGCTGTGAGGTATCGTGGGAGATACATTTGATATAAGAATACGCTTAGCAGGTGTTATAAGTCTTCGGATAGGAACAACTGTTGAGTTAATAATGATACTTTGGTGAGCACTGAGAAGATCGTCGATTAGTTTAACAGAGTTTAAATAAATACAAATGCGGTTATTTGAGATTCGAGACGCAAAGATGATATTTTTTGGGGTAACGATGTCTCCTATAGCTTTTATGTACTCAAATAGAACGACATTAGGAAGGGCATGTAAGATAATGGCTTGATTTTTATGAGGAAACGTAGGAGGTGGAGGTTTAGATAAAGTGGCAGCAACATAAGACTTGGTATTATTGCTCGTGTTATTTTGTGAGGTCATTTGAGTAGTAGTTGAGGTCATTTTAGTGGGCGGTTCTGGATACCAAAACCACTACACATAAATTTTTATTATCAATGCAACAGATGTCCTAGTGGGACTCTGTGGATAAAAGGATTAAAAATAACAGTTACCTTAATTTTTTTTTTATGCCACTGGAAAGTCAAATTGACCAATGCACTTTTGAACCATTAAAGTTAAAATGTTTCGGTGAAATTGTCACATATCGGTCTTTACTCGTCAGCTGCTTAAATTGGAATGGAATAGGATTTTGATTTTACCACTATTCACTATTTACTCGTTCAGACTTTAAGAATAATCATTTAAATATTTAAATTTTAAGGAGAAACTTTGAAATGCGTCTATACACTTTGACAGTTGTTTGACAGATGACTTAGTTTATTTAAAGCCTTTATTTGTGCAATATAACTAATTTTTTTCACACTAATAATTATATAATTTATTTACATTTATTACAATACACGCGTTACATTTAAAAACCTCGATGCGATATTATCTTCAGACTGCCCCACACAATGAAAGTTGCAATATATATATATATATATATAGTGAATGGGATATTTTCGGTCAATTTGGAGATAAAAAAGAAAAGAGTTGTGCTACTTTATCTTTTTATTGAATACGTTTCGCCCACTGTTCAATGGGCATCATCAGTTTATCTAAAAGAATGCTATTAGCGATACATCTAATATAAAAAACAATTAAGTAAACGATCTTACCTTTAAAAGATCTGTAGCATTAAGATATTATTATGGTGAAGAAACATCAAAAATTAATTTACTAAATAAAACAGCAAAAACACAGAATGCCGGAAGATTCCCAATTTAAGTAATTTTATATTAATTTGTTTTATAATTTAACTTTTGAAAACATTGATGGATTCTAAAATCTATCAAAAAAATGTAATTGTCAATTTTGAAATGTTATATTATCAACGGCAAGGCTAGGGATCTTGACTGTCATGATCATATCATGCAAAATAAAGTATTTGAAAGTTCGAATGTCAGAACTGACAATCAGATGGTGAGATTAAAGGAAACGTTTTGTAGATGCCAACATAAATGTTATGATATAATAAAAGAAGTTGAAGAAGAAACCAATAATTTAAAACTAGAATACGGAAGAATCAATTTTGGAGTATTAGTGCATGGTAAATTTGGCTTAAGTTGCTGATATCAATTCTCTTATTTAATGCATTAAGTTGTTTCAAAATATGACACATCTCCATAAACTGTCTCTTATTAAGGTTACGTTCTCTACAGAGAATTCTAACACCATCAAAATTCACAGTATGTTTGGTGTTGATTGCATGTTCTGCAAGGGCACAAGTATGTTTAGAAAGTTTAATGTCACTACGATGTGAAGTAAGGCGTCCTTTAAGGGAACGGCCAGTTTGGCCAATATAACATGCATCACATTCAGAACAGGGTATGTGATAGACTACATTCACTTGTTCCAAAAAGGAAAGAGGTGTTTTAATTTTAGAAAACAAGTTCCTGACAGTCTTTGAATTATTGATAGCAATCTTAACCGGGATATTGTTCTGTTTGTACAATTTAATAAGTTTTTCAGTAACATATGGGAAATAGGGTAGTGAAGAGTAATGGGTGGTGGAAGTTGCAATGTTAGGAGAAAGTAGAGTATTGTTGTTCATAATATTATTAGAAATCATTCTAAGTTAATCGCCATTAGGTAAATCATCAATAGAAGACCCAAAACTTGTTGAAAAAAGGTATTTATTTATTAGAGATGTAGGGTAAGAATTGTCAGATAGTATACTTCTGAGTAACAAAAGAGAATCCCTTTTGTTATCAGGATGTGTTAACCTATGTAGCCTACAGCTGAGTGCTTTTATAAGATTTATTTTGTATTTGAACGGATGGCAAGAATGATAGTTAAGGAATCTATTACTAGCCATAGGTTTCCTGTACCAACTTGTAGTTAGTGTATTGTCATTATTTCTAAAGACACGCATGTCTAAGAAAGGAATACTATTGTTAGAAGGATCCTCAAGTTCATAAGTAAACTGTAAGTGAGGATCAAAATCATTAAAAATCGATAAGGTAGACTCTACTTTCTCAAAGGGTAAGGCTAACAAAAGGTCATCAACATACCTTTTGGTCCTCACTAGCGATAAGGGTAATGCCACAGTTCTCATGGATAGAGATCAATACATATCTCTTAGCCAGTCCTTGTTGGATGATAGTCGTTATTATCAACTCTTTTCCTCCAACCCTTGCTCTAAGTTTACTAATAGAATAAACAAGTTTATTACGCATTTAAAGGATATTAAGGTCATAAACCAAACCATAGCTAAATCTCTGCATAACTATGATGGTTATTCACCAAGATTTTACTGTTTACCTAAAATACATAAACTAACTCTTAGTATGAGACCTATTGTTTCTTCTATCAATTCACCAAATATACACATTGCTAAATTTCTAACTGCTATTCTATCTAAATCCTATGATTATCACAATTCTTATAATATTTTTGATTCTTTTCAATTTAGTGCATTTATTAACAATTTTAAACTACCACTTAATTACATTTTGGTGAGCTTTGATGTAGTATCACTTTTCACTAACCTTTCTTTTTCTAGTGTTCTCACTTCTTTAAGGAATCATTGGAACACTATCCAACCAAACTCCCCCGTTTCCTGGGACGTATTTGCAGAGCTTTTGCAATTAGTGTTTGACACTAATTTTTTGGTTTTCAATGATAAATATTACTTACAAATTTTTGGTACACCAATGGGTTCATCCATATCTCCCATCCTTGTTAACTTTGTCCTTGATGACTTGATATCTGAATGTTTGGGTCTTATAGATTTCCATATCCCTTTTGTTAAACGGTATGTTGATGACCTTTTGTTAGCCTTACCCTTTGAGAAAGTAGAGTCTACCTTATCGATTTTTAATGATTTTGATCCTCACTTACAGTTTACTTATGAACTTGAGGATCCTTCTAACAATAGTATTCCTTTCTTAGACATGCGTGTCTTTAGAAATAATGACAATACACTAACTACAAGTTGGTACAGGAAACCTATGGCTAGTAATAGATTCCTTAACTATCATTCTTGCCATCCGTTCAAATACAAAATAAATCTTATAAAAGCACTCAGCTGTAGGCTACATAGGTTAACACATCCTGATAACAAAAGGGATTCTCTTTTGTTACTCAGAAGTATACTATCTGACAATTCTTACCCTACATCTCTAATAAATAAATACCTTTTTTCAACAAGTTTTGGGTCTTCTATTGATGATTTACCTAATGGCGATCAACTTAGAATGATTTCTAATAATATTATGAACAACAATACTCTACTTTCTCCTAACATTGCAACTTCCACCACCCATTACTCTTCACTACCCTATTTCCCATATGTTACTGAAAAACTTATTAAATTGTACAAACAGAACAATATCCCGGTTAAGATTGCTATCAATAATTCAAAGACTGTCAGGAACTTGTTTTCTAAAATTAAAACACCTCTTTCCTTTTTGGAACAAGTGAATGTAGTCTATCACATACCCTGTTCTGAATGTGATGCATGTTATATTGGCCAAACTGGCCGTTCCCTTAAAGGACGCCTTACTTCACATCGTAGTGACATTAAACTTTCTAAACATACTTGTGCCCTTGCAGAACATGCAATCAACACCAAACATACTGTGAATTTTGATGGTGTTAGAATTCTCTGTAGAGAACGTAACCTTAATAAGAGACAATTTATGGAGATGTGTCATATTTTGAAACAACCTAACGCATTAAATAAGAGAATTGATATCAGCAACTTAAGCCAAATTTTCCATGCACTAATACTACAAAATTGATTCTTCCGTATTCTACTTTTAAATTATTGGTTTCTTCTTCAACTTCTTTTATTATATCGTAACATTTATGTTGGCATCTACAAAACTTTTCCTTCAATCTCACCATCTGATTGTCAGTTCTGACATTCGAACTTTCAAATACTTTATTTTGCATGGTATGATCATGACAGTAAAGATCCCTAGCCTTGCCGTTGTTAATATAACATTTCAAAATTGACAATTACATTTTTTTGATAGATTTTAGAATCCATCAATGTTTTCAAAAGTTAAATTATAAAACAAATTAATATAAAATTACTTAAATTGGGAATCTTCCGGCATTCTGTGTTTTTGCTGTTTTATTTAGTAAATTAATTTTTGATGTTTCTTCGCCATAATATCTTAATGCTACAGATATTTTAAAGGTAAGATCGTTTACGTAATTGTTTTTTATATTAGATGTATCGCTAATACCATTCTTTTAGATGGACTGATGATGCCCATTGAACAGTGGGCGAAACGTATTCAATAAAAATATAAAGTAGCACAACTCTTTTCTTTTTTTATCTCCAAATTGACTGAAAATATCCCATTCACTTACGAGTGCACATTTTTTATATTAAATTAAACGGTCATATTCCTTAAAGATATATATATATATATATATATATATATATATATATGTATATATATATATATATATATATATATATATATATATATATATATATATATATATATAAATATATAAATATCAAAACAGCCGTTAGCCTTCAATCTATAGAAGCCCATGGATGTTGTTGACCTGAATTGCCTCGAATGAACGGGAACCCAGACTGGTTTTTATAGCGGCTCGGAGAAAATACTAGAACAGAAGTGAGAATAAACATGTTTTTTACAGGTTTTTAATATGGCTCATATTTTATCGTAACACTAAACTTGTCATAATATATTTATTTTTGATTCTATCCTTTCTTGTTACTTCAGTCATCACCCTTGTTTCTTTTTATTGCCAATAATTCAGTGCCCTACATCATAGCTGGTCTCACAACCGTCTTAAAAAATTTATCTTTTCCAGACCTTGACTTTTTGAAGGTATTGTGTTTTGTAAGGAACACTTATTGGCCTATTTCCTGTAGAATACCCTACGGTAACAGATTATTGAGATGGCCAAAAAGAAAACTAATCTGTAAATAAGATTTTTTTTTAAATCTTCGTCACGATTAGTGCATTCCATGATATTCTCACAAAACACCATCTGTGGTTCATAATCAGCAGGGAAAATTTCCTAAGTTTTTTGCAATTTGTAGCAATGGTACTTCTTTCTTCTTAAAATATTTCGTACAGTTTTAGCACTAATACCAGTTTGTCTTGAAATTAGCGTGCTGTTACCAGCAAACTGATTTCAGCTAGCCTACATACATTAATTATACGAGCTGGTTGATTTTCATCTTTATTACTAACTGTGCATTTCCTACAATTCTTGGCACAACTAGTTTTTCCAAATATATCAGAAAAAAACAAAACAAAAATAGAAAACAAAAACCTTCCGAATATATCGTCGGCACTACTTCCATAATAATGCCATTTAATATTTTAAATTTTATGTTCAGTTGTAAAGGTTACCGTTTTCCTAACTTAAAATATTCATTTCTTTATTCTACTTTTTTTTCGAATAAGACCAGAATTTAATCCAATTGATCTAAAAAGAAGCTCGTATGTCGGTACTAATTTCATACTACATTCGGTTACTTTCTGTTAGCAGAACAACCTCACTACTGTTCTTTTCACACCAATTATGCGTGATAGGTATATGCAGATTTCAAATTATCACAACTGTATATTGTACATTTTTATGCGCCCCTTTCAACCGAACTAATATAGGCTAACATGTAAGTTTCTGTTAAAGAGAGTTTTTTTAATTTTAATTTTGGATAACCCTGTAATAGAATATTGCGAATTCACTTCCGTAAGAAACTTTTTAACTCAATAAATAAATAAATTTGGCTTTTAACAGTGACACGAAACTCTCGGGAAGTAAAAATCGGGGAGAAATTTCAGAGAAAATTCTTATAATTATAGACTGTAATTTATATTAATTTAAAACAATTTTAGATCCTAATTATACATAAGGTAAAAAGAAAAAAGAAAAAGGCTTACTGAGTTTTATTGTAACTAAGACGACCAGTAGATTGTTTTTTATCTTTGTATTTTGAATGTTTCTCTTGTTTAGTTTTGTTGTCAATATCTAAATCCAGTACTACTTTTGCTTGTTCCTTAAGGCACTTCCCTTGTTCCTATGCACAATAATCTGGTAAACTTTATATCATTATTGGTTAAGTAACTTGCTAGCGTAGACCTGATGATAGGCTAAATTTCTAGCCTTTAGTAAATTTGTAGGTTTTTTGTAGCTAAGACAACTGGTTTCGATTCGTCTTCGCTACAAAAAAACCAATTGCGACTTTTGCTAGGAATTTATTATTTATTAAACATAGTTTAAAAATTATTTTAGGCATTGTATAAACTGATACAAAAAATAATATACCTATTTTGATGTTGTTTTCCAAACTGAGCTTTGACTGCCTATTAAATACACGACATCCAATACTTTTTATATAGATCATTACTGTTATCAACACACAATAGACCGAGTAGTCGGAGAACAATATTTTAGTACACAAACACCAATTACTATCTAATATACCTTTTTCATGCGATTCATTGTTTATTTTTTTAAAAATAATGTTGTTTATGAAAAAACGAATTATTTTCTAGGTAACAAACTATGATACGTAGTTTGTTAGTAATATTATATATATATATATATATTATATATATATATATATATATAAATATATATATATATATATATATATATATATATATATATATATATATGTATATATATATATATATATTATATATATATATATATAAATATATATATATGTATATATATATATTATATATATATATATATATATATATATATATATATATATATATATATATATATATATATATATATATATATATATATATATATATATATATATATATATTTAACAGGTGAATTAATTGCAGGGGTTTGATCGGTCAATTATTGGCAAATAAAAGACGTCAACTACTTCATTAGTTTACTAGAATACGTTTCGCTTTTATTATTTTTAAAAGCATCCTCAGTTATCTGCAAAAAGTAATGATATACGAATATAAGTAAAAAACGAACAGGGTTTATACTTACAAAATAATTTGTAGGTTTTTGTGATGTTCTGAAAACTCTTACGATAACTTAACATTAAAACTTAACAAACTAAACGATAAAAAAAACACAAGAAAAACCGAATGAGAGAACATTAGTTCATTAATTTAATTTTTAGGTGGTTTTTATTTTGACCAATGGCTTTATATTCAAGGATCAAACGACACTAGTATGCTTTCGGTTATTTTTAACGTTAACTCAGATAAAAAAATTCAAAAGAACGGAGTACCACAAGGATCAGTTATAAGCTCAACCCTTTTTCTAATAGCCATAAACGACATACTTCAACAATGCTCACCGATTGTTAAAGGAAGATTATACGCTGATGACTTAGTTTTATTTGTCAAAGGAAAAAACTCTACATCTATTCAAAAACATTTACAACAAACAATTAATCAGTTAGAATCATGGTCTAGGCCTATCGGATTACAATTTTCACCAACAAAAACTAAATGTATTTTATTCGCACGAAAAAATAACACTCTAACTCCACATCTAAAGCTATATAATCAAACCCTTAGTTTCACAAATAATATCAGATTTTTAGGTATGGTTTTCGACCAAAAGCTCACCTGGAAAAAACATACAGAAGAACTTAAAAAATCATGCCAAGCAGGACTAAATTTTATGAAAACTATTTCCAGCAAAAACTGGGGAGCAGATCAAAATACACTATTACATGTATATAAATCTTTAATTAGATCCAAACTCGACTATGGTGCGATAGTTTATTCATCAAGTCAAATATCAGTATTGAAAACATTAGAAACTGTTTATAACACAGCTCTACGAATAGCTACAGGTGCGTTTCGAACGACACTAGTTGAAAGTTTACAATGCTTAACAGGAGAACCACCACTAAGTTTACGATGCAAATACCTTTCTCTCTCATATGCCTCTAAAATAGCTAGTAATAAGGAACACCCTACTTATACCAATACGTTACGCTCAGATCGATTTCAAGACACTTTCTCTACAACAAGACTAGATCCGCCATTTTACGAAAGAGTTAGAAGAAACCTTTATGACCTACATCTTAAATTTCCTGAAATTCTCCCAACAAATTTCCTAACTTCTCCACCTTCTCCACCTTGGTTAGTACCGATTCCCAAGATTAATACTAACCTTAGTATATATAAAAAAACGTGAGACTATAACAGACCTGATCAAACAATCATTCTTAACAGAAATGGAAACTTATAAAAATCACTATAAGATATACATTGACGCATCCAAATCTTCAAACGGTGTTGGTGCAGCCATCCTTACACCCAATACATCCTTAAAATTAAAAAATTCAAGCCCATTACTTCGTCATATACTGCGGAGTTGTTTGCAATATTACAAGCACTTATCCACATAAAAGAGTAGAAACAGTCCCCGTCTCTCATAATAACCGATTCACTAAGCTCACTTCACACTATCAAACGTTTATATACCAACAATCCAATTGCCTTACATATCAAATCAGAAATAGAGATTCTAAATAATAATAAGATCACTGTTGACTTCATGTTTGTTCCATCACATTCAGGTATACAAGGAAATGAAGAAGCAGATGAACTAGCACGCTTAGCATCCTTCAGCCAGGACTCCATTCTTATTAATGAGGTTTCTTCAGATGACTTTAAGTCAGAAATAAAACATAAAGTGTTAAGTGCGTGGCAAAATAAGTGGAGTGCATCACAAAATAAACTCAAGGAAATCAAACAATTAGTGAAACCATGGTTCCAACCCACAGCGAATAGACAGGACCAAGTGAGGATAACACGTTTGCGACTAGGACACAGTAACTTTACACATAAACACCTCTTTACGCGAACTGTGCCGCCAATGTGTGAAAATTGTCAAGTAACACTCTCCGTGAAGCATATACTAACTCAGTGCAAAACATATGAAGCAGCAAGAAAGAAGCACACTATACCAAATAATATAAAGGAAGCCCTAGGAAAAACATGAACACTAAAAACACAATAAGTTATCTTAAAGACTCAGGACTGTATCAATTATTGTAATTTTTTATAACTTTACCTGTATTATATATTTAGATCGCTAATAACCGTGGTGGTTACAGCGTAAATAAATAAAAAAAAAATCTTTTATACAGATTTCGACTACACTATTTATGTATTGTCTTAATTGTTTCGTTAATAAAATTCTTGCTTACCGTTACTTTATAGTATGTTTACATAAAATGATGAACCCAAGTCTATTTTGAGGTTTATTTACCTTTAAAAGTTTGGAAAGCATCGTATAGTGAAATATAATCTCTCTACCCATCTATATATCATAATTACAAATACATCTTAAAATAACAAATAGAAAACTTTATGCCTCAACTGAATTAATATTGAAACAATAAATTGGGTCTATAATGGTGCTTGTAAACAATTTCACCAATGTTTGCCTTCGTTATATTTTCGTTTCTTTAACTTTAACTTAAGTTCACAAAAGTTTAATAATAAATCAAAATGAAAAATATTTTAATATTTTTTAAATACAATATAAATATTTTTGAAAATAGCGTAACACACGATTATTTTTTCTACGCAGATTTGTAAAAATTTGACAGTGATATTGTGAATTTTTTATTCAGTGTTTTTATCCACTGTCACCTGTTGTATGGGAAAATATAAAAAAGCCTTTAATGATGAATTAAAAATTATTTTATTCGTGGATCTCCGAAATGTGATTAGATGGTAGTAAAAACTGATAACTATATCCATAGCATTTTGTGTACTGATGATCATTTTAGCAAAAGACAAATACGAAATCGTCTGCATAATAAAAAAGCTGAAAGAGGAATTGGTAATATAGAATTGGAATTGGAAATAAATATCGTAGAGTAATTATTATTTAAATGGGAATAAGCCACAATTAAAGGTTAAATTTATTAAAGGATTATCAGAAAAACTTAAAAGGATAGGAAATAAATTCAACATTTCAACAACATTCAAAACAACAAACACATTGAGATCTATTTTGTCTAAAACCAAACCTAACAATGAACAAAAAAGGTCAAATAATTGCATTTATAAAATACCTTGTGAATGCGATCAGTTTTATTTAGATGAAACATCAAGGCCACTAAATGTTAGAATAAGTGAACATCAATCTTATGTTAAAAATAGAGAATTTGATAAATCTCAAATATGTAAACACGCATGAGATAATGAACAAAGGGTTTAATGTAATGATTTACTCAAAATTAAATGATAGACGCATGAAAAATAATATCACAACAGTTATAAAGAAAATAAATCCAACATATTAATCTTCCTATACTGAAGAAAGCGGCTAAGATTTATAATCCTCCTTCTCAGTCCTAATCCCTTTTGGGATGTGGTGACACCACCAGGCCTATACAGTTTTTTCACGATTTCCCTCGATCATTGTCTGTCCTGGGCTAGTTGTTCGGCTACATGTAACCCTTGGTTAATCAATATTTTTGTTTGATCGATACAACGGCTTGGAGATCTTCCCCTAGGTCTCTTTTCTTCAATTCTACCCTCGATTATCAGTTTTTCCATCGTACCTGTTCTTCTAGCAATGTGTGCAAAATACTGCAAATATCTCTGTTCTATTTATTTAAGATTTATAAGAGTCCCATTAAATTCTTCAAACATTAAAATGCTAATCAGTAAACTGTCACCATTAATTATTATGTCTACAAGAAACTTGTTTTTTCAGCAATCAAGTAAAACTAAAAAGTTATACTCCCTATACAAAAAATTGAGAAGTACAGCAAATATCTAGTGGTGGAGTCAAAATTTTTTGTAGACACAACCATTCAATTCAAAGAAATTCCATTAAATACTAAACTGGAAGCAGTAGCAGTTTCGGTAGTACATCATTTTAAAATTCATTATATGCAACGTATACTTAGCACATCCTGACGAAACTACTCTTTTAGAACTTCAAAATGTATTGCATACAAAGGTAAACAAATTCCATCCAAAAAAATTAGTTTTGGATGACACAAACATTCACAACATTGCATGGTGATCCCGAAAAACGGCGAATCTTATTAGAATCAATTAATAACATAAAACTAGTTTTATTAAATATGTATTAAACAAATATAAGAACACCTACTAGATTCAATGCATATAATGGCATATTTTCCTCCATAGACTTATCTATTAGTGATTCAACTTTAGCTCCATTCCTACAATGGAATAGATGAGACCACCAATACGACAGTTGTCATTTTTATCAATGATTAGTCATGACAATGACAAAAAACCTGTAAAAACCTGTACAACATCATATGAAACGTGGAAATTATAGGCTCGTTATATCAGATATTAAAGACACTACACTATCATCTTTCAACGACATAATTTTAGACACAGCCAGAGATTCTATAGGAAAAACTAAAAACATCATAAAAGCTCCTCTTCCTTGCTGGAACATTGAACTCGTATCCGCTTTAAAGAAAACAAAACATGCTTTTAATATATACAAGAAGTAAAAAACACCTGATAATTTAAACAATTTTAGATCTTTAAGGGATAGATCTAGATTTTTAATAATGCATGCAAAAGAGATAGCCAAGCGGAACAGGCGGCCGATTCTCATTCGGTTCAATGTCGAATGGTTCAGTGGATGTGGGTTCAAGCCCCGGCTCGGTGTACAATACCACCAATTTTCTTCGGAAAACTGCCTCTTACTGCGAAATTTACTTTAGTAAAGATCTTCAACAAAATGTATTCGACCCATAAAGGTCCATCTTTCTGGCGCGAAGCAAATATAATACTAAATAAATACAATACAATATTACAAAATAAACTAAATAAATTAGAAGGGTAGTCATTAGATATAGGCTTAATATTTTCAACCTAAAACCTTAAAGTAACATTATTTGACACAAGGAAAACACAGCACCACTTAAATTTAAAACTAAGTGGACACACACTCATAAAAATCAACGAAATTAAATTTTTGGTAATATCATTCGACTCTTAACTCAGATGGACATCGCACATTAATAAACTAATTAAATCAAGCTAACAGAGAATAAATTTTCTAAAAGTCCTTTCTAATCACAAGTGGGGTGCATACATAACTATTCTTTTACGAATATATCAAGCTCTCATTAGAAGCAAACTAGATTATAGATGTTTATGCTACAAAACTGCTACTAAAAGTCAATTGAAGATACTGGATATCATGCAATCCACAGCATTACACATAGTTTTCGGAGCTTTCAGAACCACGCCAATTAGCAGTCTTTAAGTCCTGGTAGCAGAACCGCCTTAATTCTTGGAAGACAGTATTTTTTAATGTGTTGTGCTACTAAATATCTCAGTGCAATTAAAAACCCCTTTAGAACAAGATTAAGAACAACCCTCCAAATCTGTACTTAAATTACTCTTCCAGAAACTACCTTTCAATAAACGAATAAATCGATTTAAATACGATATACATCAATTAAGGGCCACTTCTCCAAATAGATGCCAGTCTCCTCCCTGGCAAGTTCAAATACCAAAAGTAGATTTTACCTTACTCAACTATCTCAAACATTTACACAATTCTTCTGAAATAAAACAACAATTCCAGCAGTGCCGGATTAAGGGGGGGGGGGGCTATGGGACTTTTAGCCCCCGGCGGTAAATTTTGAGAGGCGGTACGTCACTCCCATCACGTTTTAATTCTATATGTGGATATTTCAAATTTATGGGGTTGATTTTCTGAAATATCATGGTAATAATAATAAATTACGTAAGATGCCACAAATAAATAGTTTCAGAACAATATTAATAAAACTTCGTTTCGTCACCGACAAGATCCGTGCCTGCAGTAGCAGGTCGCAAAAAAACACCTTTCATGTTTCCGGGAAATCCACTCCGCCTGGCGACAGCGTGTCCGGCTCCAACACGGTATGTATACCAACGAGCACTTCTTTTCAGGACGATCCAATTTTAACAGTTTCAGATGTTTTAGAAGGTAGGTTTATTTGACTGTTTTAGTTACTTTTTTATTAAAATAAAATTTGCAGCAGGATCTTCATCACGTCGAGATGATTCATCCACAGCAAATTCAGACCCACTCTGTGATATCGAGTTACATCCTGAAAAGAGTTCTCATGAACGTCAAATTCTAGTCGAAAGTGGTGTTAATCGAGTTGATTTACAAGATCCAAAATTCTGGCCAAGAAATTGTGTAGATGAAGTGCTGAAAGAATTCAAAACACAGGATCTTAATTCTTTAGACTTTGAATATTCAAAAAGAAAAATAGGGAAACAAAACAGGTATTGCACTAAATCACTATTTTATAAGGTTTTAAAGAATGGTGAAAAAATTCGGCGTGACTGGTTAGTTTATTCCAAAAGCACAGGCTCTTTATTTTGCTTATATTGTCGACTCTTTTCAAGCAAAAATTGCACTTTTTCCTTTTTTACTGGATTTGACGACTGGAAAAAGGCTAAAGAAAAATGTGACAGTCATGAAAGATCAGTCGTTCATTTAGAACATCTTAAAAATTTTATTTCAAGAAATTCATTGAGTATTAGAAAGATCGATGATTCTCTGCGGCAACAGATTGAACATGAGACCACATATTGGCGAAACATATTACAAAGAGTCGTTTGTGTCATAAAATTCTTAGCTAGTAGGGGACTACCTTGTAGAGGAACCGACGAAAAATTTGGTTCGACTAGCAATGGCAATTACCTTGGATTACTAGAGTTGATGGCGGAATATGATCCTCTTTTAAAAGAACATATTGAAAAATATGCTTCAAAAGGCTGTGGTTCAGTATCTTATTTATCAAAAACAATTTGTTTTGAATTTTTGCAATTGCTTTCGGACCACATATTAGAAGAAATTGTAAAACAAATTCATTGTGGCAAATAATATTCAATCAGTGTTGACTCTACGTCTGATATAACACGTACAGATCAACTGACATTTATTATTAGGTGTTGCTCGGACACCGGAACACCTGTCGAGAGGTTCATACAGTTTTTAGACAACACTGGCTACAAAGCCAAAGATATGGAAGCCAGCATTGTAAAAATTTTGTCCAACCTGAATATAAATATCGATGACTGCAGGGGACAATCGTATGACAATGCCAATAACATGTCTGGCGTTTATAGCGGTCTCCAAGCCCGAATAAAATCTAGGAATAGTTTGGCAAAATACGTACCATGTGCCATTCCCTAAATTTGATTGTGCAGAATGCACTATGGAAAGTATTGCTTTTCTTTATTTGCTGAAGAAATTTATGTTTTTTTCTCAGCTTTAACTTACAGATGGAAACGACTCACTGATCTATTGAAAAATTGTGGCCATACAACATTTGTTCCAAAAAGAGTTAATGTGACTCGATGGTCAGGACGATTTAATGCATTAAAAGCTCTTAATTTATGCTATCAAGATATAAAGCAAGCACTTTTAGAGTTATCCGCTAACGATGACGAGAAGATGCCAGTACGCTGTCAAGCAAGTAATTTACACGAAAAGATGGCTACGTTAGAATTTGGTATTTATGTTGCCTTTTGGTTCGAAGTACTGGAAAGAACTGACCTAGCGAGTAAATCTTTACAAAGCGCAAATATGGACTTATATACATGTTCGTCTTTGTATTGCTCATTACAACATTTTTACGAGTCTCTTCGTGATAAATGTAATTTATTTGAACAAAAGGGGCAGCTCTTATCACAACAAACGGAATACAGCAAAGAAATTAGAAGTCGCAAAAGAAAATTACAGTTTGACGAAGCAGATACAGAAGAGAACCTTACACCGCAAAATCAGATTAGAACCCAAGTGCTGTATAAAACAATTGATTATTTGGCAAATAATCTGAAATCTAGAGGAAAAGCTTATGAAGATCTTACTATCACTTTCTCATTTTTATTTTCTCTACCTCTTTCAGAGGATAACGTGATTTCAGATAAAGCGTCGGTATTAGTGAATACTTATTCGAATGACTTTGATACATCTCTACCAAGTGAGTGTATTCAATTAAAACATTTTATAATGTCACTACTAGGCCAAGTTGAGTATAAAAATCCAACAAATCACAGTGCTACTTTTGTGATGGAGCATTTGCATAAAAATAATATAATTGCAACCTTCCCAAACGTAGAAATAGCACTAAGAATCTTCTTATCGTTGATGGTTACTAACGCAACTGGTGAAAGATCATTTTCCACTTTAAAACTGGTCAAAAATTATTTGAGAAATTCGATGACGGAAGAAACATTAAATTCGTTAGCTGTTTTAAATATTAATAATGATCTGCTTACAAAATTAGATTTTAATAAAATCATTGACCTGTTTGCAAGTAGGAAGTCCAGGAAAATTTGTTTGTAAATAATTATGTTAATTTACTTTAAAAGTTGTGAGTTTGTGTCTTTGTGGCTTTTTTGTATATTTGTTATAAATTACGTAATAATATTAAAATACTTTTAATGAATTGTTAACCTAAGACGCATCTATACCTACTGGAGAGTGGCGGTATAGTATGACTTAGCCCCCGGCGGTCCATGAACTAAATCCGGCACTGAATTCCAGTCTTCTGTCTCCAGATCCTGATGTCCCTATGTCAAAATAGCTGCTGCAGCTATTTCGACGGCAGCACCTCTGTCACTCGTCTAGCCAAGGAGTGTGGCATATATACTAGAGAACTGCAAGTAATCTCCACAGCAATAAGCCAATGTACCAGCAACGATATAAATTTTTTTTATTATATCAGATTCTCTGAGTGCCTTAAATGGTGTCAAATAAATGTATCCTACTCATGCCAATTTAGCACAAATAGAAGACATGCTATAAAATACCCAAATACATGGCAAAAACATAACACTTTTATGAATACTATCCCACGTTGGGATAAGGGGTAATAATACAGTAGCTGATAAAGCAGCAACGGTAACTATCAATAATATGACAATCCCTATAATGCAAAACATACCATTTTAAGACCAAAAAACATTAATAAAAACCTACAATAACAAAACCTGGTAAGTAAAATGGAACAAAATAGAAGCAAACTTAAAAATTGTAATACCAGATGTTATTTCTGCTTTACTACGACTCCCAGCTCAAAGAAATGACCAAGTAGTCCTTAACAGAAAACAATTTAATCATTATGTTGTGTAATATGTATAGAATATCGCTAACTTGACATATTGCACTGTACAACAAAGAAAACCTGTAAACTTAAAAATTTTTATATGCAAAACATGTCAATTCAGGTATTAGCGAACTGGGCAGATAACCCAAAGAGTCAATAAACGAAGGAGATAGCCACGTGATAGTCCAACGTATGCAGTAGTAAAGGGCCCCAAAAAATTTAAAAAAACAAGCTCTCCAAAAAAATTATTACATTATCTCATATTATATTTCATTTGTTTTATTTAGTTACTCTTATTTTACTAACCAGTGAAACTTTAAAAAAATAAAAAACATATCACAAAAAACATTTACACGGGGTGTGTGATGGCCTTATACACTTGGGAATACATACCCCACCCATTACTACTTTATTTCGTTTATTATTTTATCTTAACCTCTTACTAACAACCTTTTGTTATAGCAATCAAGAAAACAAATATCTACACGTCAAGTAAATGCTGATCTGCTTTCACATCCACATACAAGATGCCACTACGGCAAAAGGCCCATCAGATAAATCGCTCCTCAGGTAAACTGCCATTCAACTACCCATTTTCCCATTAAAACACACATGTCTCTGGGGGTTTGTTTCTACACGTGTGTGTATGTGTGAATATGTCAAGTTGGCGATATTTATTGGAAAAAAACAGTGTTATATTTTTATATTTGTGTTATATTTTGACGTCGACAAGAAAACATCGTATCGATAGCAAATGAATTAAACCATAATTGTGGTAATTAAGGTGAATTAAAAACACATTTTTATTAAATTTTGAAAGTTTTTACTTGCAAAATTGCAATTCCGTTGTAATAAGATATAAAGTGCTATATTCACAAACTAATAGTTAAACTGTTAAATTTTTAAATAGTCCAGGCATTTTCAGACCATAGTTTAAGATGGATATACCGATAAAGTCAATATGTTTTCTCAACCGAGAACATCAAGAGAAGCATTACTTATTTAACAAAATCAAGTGCTCTTTACTGAGGATCAAGCAAGAAGTCAAAATGAGCAAATATTGTACAACGCATGGTTACAGGAAAAACAGAAAAGAGAGAGAAAGAGAGTATGATCATACAACAAATAAATATCCAAATAGAAACAATACAAAATATATGAAAAAAATAACAACAACAACAGCAAAATGAAGATATAGAATATTGCACTGATTCGAATGCAAAAACAAGTAAGCGACTCCCAAAGAAGTACAGCCCTGCACCCATAACAGAGAAGTAAACTAGAAGATACTCAAACTGTACGTAAACCACCACAAGTCATTCTAAACCAATTGGAAAAATACTACACCCTAGTGAGACACCTATCAGGTAAGCAAATATCTTATTCAACTAGCATGCTTGCAGGATAAAATATAAAAATTAATGTAAACGACGAAAGTAGCTCCAGAAATCTAACAAAGACGCTAAATGACACAGCTCTCGAATGGTATTCGTTTAAATATAAATAGGCCTCTAAATATAGTTGCAAGAAGACTGCGCCAACTTGCCAAGCTAAGGACATAAGGCAGGGTATAGAAAAGAAGCGATTCAAAATAGTAAACGTAACTTAATTACTAAAAGAAGAAACCACCACTGCCAGTTTAACACTTACTTTTAGTAAAGGGGAAAATACAAAAAGTGTGTATGAAATAACCAAAATTTTACACATGAAGGTAACCATAGAAGCTTTTAGAAAACCAAATTTGATTCCACAATGTTAACGATGTCAAGATATATACAAAATTATTGCGCAGAAGAGAACCGAGATGCGTAAAATACATCGAAAAATATTAAAAAAAAAATGTGAAAAGCCACAAAATAAAAAACCTAAATTGTATACTATGCTGGTGCGCTCCCAGCTAATTATAGAGGTTTCACGACTACTATAGCTTTCCAAAAACTACGAAACCAAGAGAAATGTACAACACTACAAAACAAAGCACAGACACGGAGAACTCGATACAAAACCTTCCAAGAGAGATTAACCAAATCCAAACATATACCCAAATAGCCTTTAATAAGCCAAAACAAGCAGTAAAGAATGACCCCAATTCGGTAACAAACATGCTACACATACTAATAGAACTCGTGAACAAGGAAGAAGAATTCAATAAAAAAAACTCTAGAAATATAAAATAGCATAGAAACTAGAAGAAGATAAAATGGTGGAAGAGTTAAGAATATTACAATGAAACTCAAATGGCCTCTTGCAACATTAGCAGGAGATACTGTTTACCTTAGACAACCAAAAAATTGATATAGGTCTACTATAAGAGACACACTTCACAAAACAAACCTAAATTAAACTAAGAGGATATTAAATATTTCAAGCTCTCTACCCTAGAAACACAGCTAGTGGAGGAGCAGCAGTAATAGTAAAAAATAATCTAATTCAATTCGAAAGAAAAAACTATAGAGACTGAAGCCATTCAGGCAGCTATTATAGGGGTTAAAACAAAATAAATTGACGTAACAATAGCAGTTACATATTTTCAATTAAAACATAATCTTAAAAAAGAAAATTATGTTTATTTGCTCAAAAAGCTTGAAGAAAAATTTATCATTGGTGCAGACTTTAATGCTACAAACACTGTATGGGGTTCAAGGTCCATAGTTTTTTAGTACTACTAAAAATCACTAAGCATTTTATACTTAGAGAAAGTAACCCTACCCTATCCAATAACAGAAGGGTCTGGGCTAGCTTTAGACAGAAGTTAGGAGACATAATTGGGCTAAATGCACCAATCGAAACTAATGAAAAACTTGATAAAGACACTGATAAACTAATCATAAATATACAATAAGCAGCAAATATACAAAAATACCAAATATATTATAAGAAAAACCGAGTAAAAGCCGAGAAAAGAAATTCGAGAACTGGGAATAAAGAAAATGAAAAACCAAGAGAACATGGCCAAAAAAAAAACAGTGACAACAGTTAAAAATGAAAAATAGATTTATTCAAAAATCAATCTATAAACCAATACCTAAACGATCTTACTGACGACCAAACCACTGACTACTCTTTATTAAAATGTGCAAAAAGAATAAATAGAAAATAGACAAAAAAAACAAATTCCGCAGATTAGAAAAGAAAAAGGAACATGGGTATGTAACAGAAAACAAAAAGCAAATCTGTTCGCTTCATACTTGTACAAGTACGTTTTCCAAAATCACGAAATGGAAAATATTGTTTGAGACGAAAACAATGATAATAAGAGTACTGAATACGATGTGAGCAGTACTGATCAACGAATAATAAAGCCTACCAATCCTAAAGAAGTAACCCAAGTATTCAAAAACAATATCAATCCCAAAAAGGCTCTGGGATTTAATTTAATAATAGGAGATACACTACAACAATTACCTAGAAAGGCCATCGTTAAACTAAGAAATATTATAAATGTAGTATTCAGGTTACAATATGTACCAATAACGTGGAAAATATTTAAACTCTTTATAATTTACAAACCAGGGAAACCAATAAATAAAGTAGAATTGTGCAGACCAATAATCGTTGCTACTAAATATTTCCAAATTAATTGAAGTAAGAATACAACCTATACTTGACTACAAAAAAATTATTCCTTCCCGCCAATTTGGATTCCGCAAGGAATGCTCAACAATATTACATCGCCCAATACAACATAACAATACATCGCATAACAAGTATTACAGAGAAATCTCTAGAATAGAATAAAAGTATGCTTATCTATTTTCCCAGACATAGCTAAAGTGTAGCACAAAGGTTTGATACTAAAACTAAAAAGATATCTTCGCAACCAATATGGCCATTAAATAGTCATATTTAAAAGACAAAACTTTTAGATTTTAACAGGTGGGCGAATATTCAAAACTACGACCAATCAAAGCAGGAATCCCACAGGGCAGTGTTCTGGGACACACGCTATATTTATTATATACCTGTGAATCCCTATTACAGAAAGTCTTTAACTGGCCATGTTTGTAGACGACACTGTAACACTAGCAGTCGGTGAAACATTCGAAGAAACAATTTTCTAAGAAATAAAGAAGATTGCCAAGGGTCACAAAAACCAACTACACAACCATACGAACAGGGAAGTGATAGAGCTGTTAGATAATTAAGACCTGGTCTACAGGCTGAAATGCACCAAATCTTTTAAATCTGTGTGACAATAATAGTGTGATATAGGATAGGACAGTAAAGTAGCAGATTAGGATAAATTTAAAATGCTGATTAGTTTAACGATTAGGTGCATAGTTTCATAAATGATAATAAAAAATATTTTATGTTTTATTATGAAAGATAAATTTCCGTTAAATAATGGCAACTTCATAAAGTATGTTATTTTTACCATAAAGTTTTATTTTTAACGAAATGGTGTATTCAAAAAAGGAACAAATTATTTCGCATCATAAGCTTCAATTATCAAATAATTGGTTGTATGCATTACCGAAGCAGTTTGCTATCTACACTTTATTTGCAAAGTACTTACAATCTTGTGGGATTTGGTAACATCGGAGATTGACTCTAATAGGTTTCTAAGTTTATAATACCTTAACTAGAATATGGTTAAAGCAAGATGTTCGATATATATTTTAGACATAAATAGTTCAGAAATGATTCAGATCGCACATACGAGGTAAAACTTCTTTATAATACTAATATGTTATAATACATGTTAAACTTATTTCAAAATATTGTCGAAGCTTATTTAAAGTTCACCATTATTATCACTAGAGGAAAATACTCTTCTTCTTCTTCATGTACCATTTCCGCTACGGAGGTTGCCAATCATCATAGCTATTTTAATTTTTGAGGCAGTAAGTAGCTCTAAAAAGTTGTTTTGAGCTGCATCCAAATCATTCTCTCAGGTTCTTGAGCCATGAAATTCGCCTTCTTCCGATGCTTCTTCTGCCGTCTATCTTTCCTCGAAAATACTCCATAGAACTTATTAGGCCATAGTAAACAAAACGAGAATAGAAGGGGAAAATACATTTGAAACTAAAGTGTAGGCAGCTATAGTACGCCCACTCTATCTTTTTCCATACATGTAATTATTCGCGAATTACTTTTTATACTAGGTCTCTTTTTTACTCACAGAAACTAGTATTGCAAAATTAAGCCGCTTGTCCATAGAAATCACAATAAGTTAAACAAAGATCAACAATATGGCATGTCTTTGAAACCTTGTTTACTGTAAATTTTGTCGTTTATAATTTTCATTGACATTTGCTCATTTGAAGCTCATTTGAGGTTTATTTTTTTTTGTTTTTTAAATTATGTAACTTGTAGTCTTTGGGTATGTCATTTGAATTATATATTTTTAATCATAATTATTGAATCAAAAAATCAAAAATAAACAAACAACTGAGGTTAATGAGCAAATAAAAAGACATAAAATAACTGAGGAAAACAGCGATAGTGACTCAGATGGGTTCCAAAAAGTTATACACAGGAGACATCAGTACATAACTAAAAAAAATATAGGAACGGCAGTAAGTGATGACGATAGCACAAGTAGTTTTGCAGGGGAAAAGAAAAAAGTGTGGCTATACTTGTATAGAGTGAAGAGAACAACAAAACAAGAAGAGATATGTAAATTTCTAATAGAAAAGAGGAAAATGCAACAAGAGTCTATTATGGTAAAGGAATTGCCAGGTCAAGAAAATATGTTGAAGAGATTTGTTGTATCGGCTCCCTTTGAATATAAGGATGACATGTATAAACCAGAGTTTTGGCCTAATGGTGTTGGCATAAAAAGGTTCCAGATGCATCGTCATAAGGATTTTCTAGATAACCGAGGTGGAAATTTTTTATAGGAGAAAATAGAGAGCATAAGACACATCAACACAAGGAAATTCAAATACAAAACACAGTCACACGAGCAAAGAATATAAGTATCATCCACCAGAACCTCCAATCCATAGGAAATTGTATTGATGAAATAGAAGAACTACTAACAAACAACAGTGACTGTAAAATATTGTGCACAACAGAACATTGGAAAACTAAAGAAGAATTAAGTGAATATGGAATTAACAATTTTGTGCTGACAGCTAGTCATTGTAGAAATAATGTGAACGAACATGGAGGAACAGCTATATATCTTAGTAAAGACATCATTGGCCAGGAAAGAAAGGATATACAAGAGTTATCAGTAGATAGGGTAATAGAGTGTGCTGTATGTGAAGCTAATATAGGTAATAACAAACCCATTATAGCATCAGTTTACAAACCATCAGGTAGCGATCTGGCAATTTTTTTTAAACAAATTTGATATTATACTGGGAAGAATTATGATAGAAAACACAATTATAATTATAGGGGGAGATTTCAATATCGATCTTAAGAATAACACATTAGATAAAGTAAAATTTTGTATGTTAATTAACTCATATAATATTTGTCATGTAATTAAGGACTACACTAGAGTAACTGCCACATCTAAAACTTGTATAGATAACATACTAACAAATATGCAATCATATGTGTCAGTAGAAGTCTTGCACGCTGGAATCTCTGATCATTCTGCCCAAAAATTAACTTTTCAGGTAGAGGAAGCAGAAACGAATACTCTTGAAATGAAAAGACATTTTAGTACAAATAATATTGAAAACTTTATAAGTAAATTACATAATCATGACTGGCTTAATTTAAGTTACAAATGTGTAAATGATCAATGGAATACTTTCTTAAATCAGTTTCTGTATATATTCAATCAGTGCTTTTCTTTTAAAAAGTTAGATTCTAGGCAACGTAAAAAAGGCCTTAATAAAAGAGATGATCCAGAGATAATAGAATGTAAGACTCTTTTAGACATCTTGTTTACAATGAGCAGAGTTAACCATAAGTTCTATGATTCCTATAGACAGGTAAAAAAAGAATATAATAAGAAACTAATAACAAAACGATCAAAGCTATATGAAAACAGGATGTCTGAAGCTGCCAACAAAAATAAATGCATGTGGCAAATTGTTAGTGAAATTAATGGTCAATTAAAAAGTGTAAATTCAATAAAAGTAGAGGGTAGTCCTCAAGAGATTGCTGATAAATACATGATCCACTTAAATACTACTTTAAATAACACTTTATCTCAATTACAATACACTGAATATAAAGACAACATTGCAAGTAACATAAATTCAGTGTTTGTCGCACCTGTGACAGAAACTGAAATTATGGATATAACTAAAAATTTAAAAAACAAAATGAGTTGTGGAATTGATGAAATACCCACTAAAATCCTTAAACTTTGTATAAAGGAGATAGTGAATCCTCTCACTACAATCATAAATAATTCACTAGAATCTGGTGTATTTCCTGAATGCCTGAAAACTGCCATAGTAACACCTGTTTACAAAAAGGGTGATCCTAAATTAATTATTAACTATAGACCAATTAGCCTTCTATGTTCCTTTTCAAAAATCTTAGAAATGACTATGTATAGGCGGATAACAGAATTTTTAACAAAATGTCATATTATTAGTGCAAATCAGGATGGTTATCAACAGGGAAAATCAACTCAGACTGCGATTTTTCAATTTGTCTGGGATATTTTGAAATGTACTGAGATTGGTCATATGGCTTTGGGTCTCTTTTTGGACCTATCAAAGGCATATGACTGTTTAGTGCATAACCTATTATTTGATAAATTGGAGAAGTATGGTATACGTGGACCAGCATTAAACTGGTTTAAGTCCTACTTGGCAAATAGGAGACATTTAGTAAAAATACATAAAAACACTGAAATAGGCATCTCACCTGAAAGCACTATCAATATTGGAGTACCACAAGGAAGTGTGATTGGTCCTTTACTGTTTGTGATCTATATCGATGATCTTCATGGTCTAGTGGCTAATACTACTTCCAGCATAACAAATTATGCAGATGATACAAACATTTTAGTCAGTGGTAAAGACATGTCTGTTCTAAGTGTTAATGCTAGTTTAGAGTTCCAGAAAGCTAAAGACTGGTTTTATATGAATAGGTTGGTTTTAAATCAAAATAAAACAGATTTTCTTTTGTTTAAGACAAATTATGCACATTCAGATATGCCAAACAGTATTATTGTAAATAATGACACTTTAAATATTAGCAGCAGTACCAAATTTTTAGGATTATATATTGACAGTTTTTTATGTTGGGATAAACATGTTGACCAGTTATGTATATCTTTGAGTAAAGTGATTTACAGCTTTAGAGTTCTAAAAAATACATGAATAGTAACTCGTTAAAAACAGTGTATCATGCTAATTTTGAAGCAAAATTTAGATATGGTCTAATAAATTTTGGCCACAATAGGGACATAAATAATGTATTTCTGGTTCAGAAAAAAATAATCAGAGTTACGTTTGACTTAAAAAGTAGGGAATCATGTAGAGGGCATTTTAGGAGTAATAATATTTTAACAGTTTACGCTGTATTTATTCAAGAATGCTTACTGTATAAGAATAAAATACTCTTTAGGAACTTTGAGCCCAATAGTATAGTAAATACCAGGTTATATAATTATAAAATTCCAATACACAGGTTAAGTATAACAGAAAAAAACGCTCTTGATTGCTGCATCAAATTGTTTAATAAACTGCCTGAACCTATTAAAAGGGAGGAAAGATTAAGTTTGTATAAACATCAAATATTTAAATTACTGGTAGCTCTTGAGCCATATTCTGTGGAGGACTATTTGTATATGTAACGGTTAGGAATAAGTAAATAATATTTTCGTTTGTGACATTGTTTTTTTTTAAATAATTTTATGTTTACGGAATGTATATTATTTTCTAAAAATAAAGATATTGTTATATGTTATGTTATGTTATTGTAAGAACAATTAACTGTTGCTCTCTTAATTTGATTACTTCCGGTAAGTATCTATGTTTAAGCTAATAAGAAAAGCAATATTTTCTAATCTACAAATTCTCATTATACTACATATCTGGTCTGGCTATATTTCCGTCAAACGGAACATAACAATAATAATAAATATTTATATATTTTCTTATATTTAGATAACTTATTATTATTATTTTTAAGCTATGCCTGTAAAAACGCAAAATTCTCAAGCGAAGCAACTTGTGTTAAATTTATATGAATATTTTGAGTTAAAAAAGAAGTAATAGAGGACCTTTGGAACCTCTTACATCTGTTCAAGAGGTAAAATGTCAAATGAAAATCATCGCTTAGTACATTGTTAAAAGACATCGGATTTAAATTCAAAAAGGATGAGAATCGACGAGCATTAATTGAGCAAACTATTATTGCTCCTCTAAGAGCCAGATTCCTTTGTAGATATATGGAAAATTTTGATAGTGTATTTAAAAGAGAAGCTGTTTTTTTTAGATGAAACTTGGATTTACTCCAAAGCAAATAAAACAAATTCTTGGCAGGACAATAGTGCCAAAAGTGTCCGAAAACCAGGAGGTTATGATGGTAAACGTTTTGTAATTGTTCACGGTGGTTCACGCAAAGTCCAAAATCTAACGTAGCTGACTATCATGGAGAAATGAACAACAAACTTTTTACTAAGTGAATAAGAACAGAATTAATTAATACCTTATTTACAAGAGCCATCATTGGTTTTAATGGATAATTCTTCTTACCACACTGTCCTTTTAAATAAACAACCTTCAACTACTTCAAGGAAAGTTGAAATTATTAGGTGGTTGATAACAAATAATATGAAATATGACCCACATTGTTTTAAAGCTGAATTGCTACAAATAGCCAAAAATAACAGTAAAGAAAATATATATGTAATTGACGAGTTGCTC
The DNA here is from genome assembly GCF_040954645.1 of Diabrotica undecimpunctata. Lineage (NCBI taxonomy): Eukaryota > Metazoa > Arthropoda > Insecta > Coleoptera > Chrysomelidae > Diabrotica > Diabrotica undecimpunctata. Next base: position 99,969,800 of record NC_092806.1, read on the forward strand.
CGAGAACATGGTCATGAGGTGTTGAGACTGCCTCCTTATCACTGGGAATTTAACGCAATAAAATTAAGTTGGGCAAATTGCAAGTCATATTACAATAAATATAGGTAGGTATTGGTATAGATGGGCATGGGCATTCTGATACTGCTGTTTGAAATATGTGAAATAACGCATTGGAACAACGTAATGCAGATATTTGGGAAAAATGTGTCAGACATACTAATGAAATTATCAAAAAATGCTATATCCAATACAAAAGTATGGTGAATGTTGACATTCAACCAATTATAATAAATCCTGGTGATAACTCAGATTCAGACAGTGACGAGAAATAAAATACATGCTATTTCGGTTGGCATTCGTTTAGCAGTTTATTGTTATATAGTTACCCAGTCATTTATTTCAGTCTTGTTTGAAGACATGTTTGGTACTTTCTCTAACAATATGCTATGGTATGGAGCGTTATCTATTATTATTATTAGGGATGATTCAGACAAATTTTGTAATAGTTTATTTTCAAACCACGATAAAAAATTTGCTTGATTTATTTATTTATGGTATTTTATTATAGCCGATTTAGAGGAAAATATAACCTGTGCACTGTTAATGAAGCCATTTTCATTACCAGCATGAAGAATACTATATCTACAAAAAACAAATTATTTCAAAACCTTCATGTTTCAATATGATTATGGTTATGTATTATGGTGAATATAAATATACGGTTTTCCTTCAGTTTTAATATATTTTACACATATTTTATTCTCATCTTGCCAAAAGTGATGTATAGATCTATAGATTAAGTTTTATTTATAAAAACAGATTTGTACAGTTCTTCATGTTTATATTTTTTATAATCTCAAAGATTGTGCTCTCTTCACACTAATATGAGATTGTTCCATCAGTCCTCGCCTTGGATCATGTTTTAGCCATTTAAAACCAATGTATTCCAGTACAATATTGAGTGACATACGATAACTACTAAACAGATCTTTTTTCTTCAATTGAATCCATAATTTGGTCAAAGTAACATGAGTGACAAAAGGAAGAGTTGCAATTCTGACTTTTGGGTCCCCAGACAAAGACGAGTATTAGTGAGATTGTAGTGTTGGTAATTTAATTTGTGAAAAATTTGCACTTGTGTCACTGTTTCGCTAAAGGTGCGATATATTAAAAATAATTATTGTTTTTTATGTAAATTACTCGATAGTTTTGTTTTTCTCAACATTAAGTAATATTAAATCTTCTTAACAATATTAACTTTGTTGTGACTTTTTTTAAAATTTATTACCGTTCTATATTTATGTTTATACTAGTAATAGTCGGTATAAAGTTCAAGCTTTTTAATAATAAGTCCGTTAATATCCTCAATAGTCAAAAAGAACCATAAAAAAAAACGGGTGTGGCAGTCCAGTGGGACTGCCGGTAGAAGTTATACTTCTATACACGCGTTCGTCTTACAAATTTATATGGGAATGCTATAGGTAAGTTAATATTGTTCTGAAGCTATTTTCTTGTGGCATTTTAAAATAATTACTATTCAAATGGGAATAAGCCACAATTAAAGGTTAAAATACGTTTATTGACGTTTCAATTTCCACTTCGGAAATCGTTCTCAAAATACAAACATTAGTAAATTAAACAAATTTTATAGGTAAGAGAGAGCAGAAAGAGAAAAAGTATTAGGTATACAGGTATAAGGTGCATCGGTTGCTGTATATAAACATTTGACCTGTAATAGGAGTATAGTAAGTAAATAAAGGATTGAATCAATATTTTGATGAAAATATATATTTTTATTTTCGTATATGTATAAAAGAAATTAAATTAAAAAAAAAATTTACACGTACTCTGCCGTGAAATTCATTGTTTATTTTGTTATTATTATAAAAATACAATACAATACACTGCAACATAATTCAATATAATAATAGTATAACTTCAAAAACAAACAACTCTAATTATGTTGTAAATTTTCATTTTATTTAAAATTTAGCAGTTTTGCGTATATTACATATATTTAATGAAATGAACGTGGGGTTTTTAAATATTTCAAAAATAAAAAAAAAATAAATTCATATTGGGATTCGAACTCACATACACCAGCGTATGAACCAAACACGTAAAACATTTGCCAATTAGAAATAACACAAAAGTATTTCAAAATTGACAGTTCTCGGTCTTACAATGATTTATTGAGATTATTATTGAAAAAAATAAAAGACTAAAATAATTATGAACATTTAATAAATAATACAAAACATATCACATAAATAATAATATTCATAAATATTATATTTATTATTATTATATATATATATATATATATATATATATATATATATATATATAGATATATATATATATATATATATATATATATATATATATATATATACATATATATATATATATATATATATATATAAAACTATACGTGAAAAATTGTATGAGGACATAAACTCTCTGCAGTGCAAAGAAAATTGGCAAAAAGTGACCTGTAAGTAAGTTTTAAAACATTTTATTGTATTCAAAACAAAACGACATTTAGAAATTCCAGTTCTTTTAATAACAGATAAGAAGACAAGTCTTGATCAAATTGAATGCGACGTTGCCGGTTATCCAAAAAGTTTCAAAAATCCAAGAAAGGAAATCCGCTAATTAATAATATTAACTAAATAAACAAAATTTAGAAGAAATAAAATATTTAATAAATTTAAATTTCATACTCAATTATTGCTTGAGAAGTTCTAGAGCTTCTGACGGGTTGACCGGAGAACTAGAACTTACCGCTTGCTATAATATAGAGTAAAAAATACATAAAAAAGAAATAAAAATGGATAGCGATGATGACTACACCTCAGAAGACAATAAAAAAAGAAGTCGAAAGGAAGATGATGAAGATATTTTCAACAAGAGCAAGAAACTTACCAGAACACCAACCAAACAACAGAAAGATGAAAACAAAATAGATCAGCTTTTAAAAATGATGCAAAATTTAACAGATCAAACAAAACATCTAACAACGGAGGTAAAAGGAATAAAAGAAGAACAACGAGAATATAGAAATGACCTCAGAGAATTAAAAAAAGAAATAAATGAATTCAAACAAAGTAACCAACAACTAAAAAAGGAAAATGATGAAATGAAGCAGGAACTAAAGATAGTGAAAATGAAGGTAGAACAGCTCGAGAAAGAGAGAAAGGCTAACAATGTTATTGTCCAGGGTCTACCGATGGATACAAATAACCCAAATGTAGTCAACGAGATTATGGCAAATTTCGTGGAAAAAGAATTAGGCATTAAAGTAGAAATAGAAGATGCTTATAAAATAGGCGACAAAACATGTCTTGTAAAACTAAAAAACAGAAATGAAAAAATTAAAATCATGAAGAACAAAAACAAACTAAGGGCATCAAAGCCAGAAATATACATCAATAACGATCTAACGCAAGAAGAGATGAAGATCCAACAAGAAATACGGAAAATTGCAAAATTTCAACAAGAAAAAGGTATGAACACCAGAGTAGGTTATCAAAAATTAAATATTGACGGGGCTATATGGAAATGGAACAAAGAGAAGAATGAACTGGAAAAGGCAAACCAAGACACGCCAAAAAACCGATAAAACAACAAATATCGTACACACAACAAAAAACGGAAACGAAAATGACAAAGGAAAAGGACATGAATAGATTAGATAAGATAAAACAGACGAGCAGGAAAAAATATAATAGAAAAATGAAAAAACGCGATGAACTAAAAATAAGTACGTGGAACATCAGAACAATGCTTGAACCAGGAAAAATGCAGGAGATTGTCTCAGAACTAGAAAGATACCAAATTGATATTGCAGTGATTCAAGAAATTAGATGGGCAGGTCAAGGAGAAATAAATAAAAAAAACTACACACTACAGTATTCGGGACATGGAAAACAAGGTCAATATGGAGTTGCTTTCATAATTATGGGAAAAATAAAAAATAACATTATGCAATTTAAACCAATAAATGAACGTATGGCTTACCTGAGAATTAACGCCAAACCATTTAATATATCAATCATAAACGTATATGCTCCAACTGAAAGTGCTGCTGCGGAGGAAAAAGACAAAATGTATGAGGAACTTGAACGAGAAATGGAGAATTTACCTAGAGAAGACACAATACTGGTAATGGGAGATTTTAACGCCCAAGTAGGTAAGGAAGACTACATTAACCAAGTAGCAGGTAAACACACATTACACGAAAAAACAAATGACAATGGTCAAAGATTATGTAACCTAGCAGCTAGTACCAATATGATTATCATTAGTACAAATTTCGAACATCCTAAATACCATAAAGTAACATGGATTTCCCCAGACCAAAAAACATGGTCCCAAATAGACCATATTCTGATTACAAGAAGGAAACAAACATCGGTTACGGACGTGAGAACTTACAGAGGTGCGCATGCAGACACAGATCATTTTATGGTGACTGCAAAGGTAAAACAAAAAGTCAAAAGAACTCTAAAAAACACGACAATGAAAGACAAATGGTACGTAGAAAAACTGAATGCTCCAGACATAAGGATTAAGTATGCTGATGACATGAACAAAAAACTAAAGGAACAGTGTAAATATACAAAGGATATAGAAACAGAATGGAGAAATTTAAAAAAATGTATAAATGAAACAGCGGATGTACACATAGGAATAAAAAGAAACAAAAAAAAACAAGAATGGTATAATGAAGAATGCCATAACATGCTAAAAAAGAAGATAGAAATTAGACAAATGTGGATAAGAACAAATAGACAGGATTATAGGGAAGAATACAATAGAATAAGGAATGAATGTAAGAAAAAAATAAGGAAAATTAAACGTGCCTGGTTAGATGATAAGATAAAAGAAATAGAAAAAGAAAGTAAGAACAGAAACACAAAAGCATTTTATAAGAAAATTAGCGAGCAAAACAAAACTTTTAAAGGAAAGATAAAAGGCATAAAAGATAAAAATGGAAAAGTATCAGAAAATGATGAAGAGTATAAAGAAATTTGGACTCACTATTTTAAAGAATTATTAACAGAGCAAGAAGATCAAGACCTAAATGAAAACGTAGAAGAAGAGACAATGATGTTAGGAAACCAGCTAGAAAGACCAACAAAAGAGGAAGTTGAGGAAATTATAAATAGCAGCCGTAATGGTAAATCTTCAGGATCAGACGGGATCAATATGGAACTTATAAAATATGGTGGTGAAGAATTAAAAGAAAAACTGTACAATTTAATAAAAGACATATGGGACGAAGAAAAAATGCCGGAAGAATGGAACAAAGGACAAATTATCACGATTCATAAAAAAGGAGACCAACAAATGTGTAATAACTACAGAGGACTGACGCTATTAAACACAGCATATAAAATTATGTCGACCTTAATACATCGAAGACTGACCAACGCTATGACGAATATCATAGGACACTATCAATGCGGATTTATTAAGGGAAAGTCTACAACAGATGCCATACATACAGTTAAACAAATTATGGAAAAAGCTCATGGATATAAAATAGAAATTGAACTGCTTTTTATAGATTTTCAGCAAGCATTTGATACAATAAAAAGATCAAAATTAATGGTAGCTCTGAAAGAAATGGGAATACAAAACAAATTAAGACGATTAATAAAAATGACAATGAGTAGAACTGTAGTGAGTATAAAAACTCAAGTAGGAGACACAGAAGAATTTGTCATAAATAAAGGGGTTAGACAAGGAGATTCGTTATCAGCAACCCTGTTTAATCTTGCCCTGGAATACATCGTCAGGAAAATAAACAAAGGTACCCTTAGAACTAGAGAAGGACAAATAATAGCATACGCTGACGATATTGTGCTAATAACAAAAAATAGAAAAACAATGGAAAAAATGTTAAATGAAATGGTAACAGAAGGAAAAGTAATGGGATTAAAAATAAACCAAGAAAAAACAAAAATAATGAGATTTGATAAAAACTTCGAAAACAAAAAGGTTAGACTAGGCGAATACATTTTTGAAGAAGTCGAAAAATTTAAGTACTTGGGAATATTAATAACAAACAATGGAGAAAGAGAAACAGAAATCAAAGAAAGGATTATTACAGCAAATAAGACCTTCCATGCAAATAAGAAATTACTAAAAAATAAACTATTGAGTAAGAAATCGAAAATGAAGGTATACAAAACAATAATTCGACCGACGATGATGTATGCAGCCGAAACCCTCAGCATGACAAAAAAACAAGAGGAAAACCTTAGAATACAAGAAAGAAAAATACTAAGAGCAATACTGGGACCAATAAAAATAAATGAAAATGAATTTAGACAAAGAACGAACCTTGAGCTACTGGAAGAAATTAAGGAAGATATAGTGTGTAAAATAAAACAACAAAGAGCAAAATGGCTAGGACACGTATGGAGATCAGGATCAACTACGACGATATTCTCAATATTGGAATGGACACCAGCTGGCAAAAGAAGACGTGGAAGACCAAGATCTACATGGTTACAAGAAGTTGTAAATGATCTCAACAAGGCGGGCATACGACAGTGGAAAGGAAAAACCAGAGATAGGACACAATGGAGAAAAATAACTGAGAAAATTAAATAAGGAACATGAGGACTGATCTACCTCAAAACATAGATCTAGAGAGCGTAAGCGGCGTAACCCCTAAAGGGGTGTTTAGCCACATATATATATATATATATATATATATATATATATATATATATATATATATATAGATATATATATATATATATATATATATATATATATATATATATACATATATATATATATATATATATATATATATATATATATATACATATATATATATATATATATATATATATATATATATATATGTATATATATATATATATATATATATATATATATATATATATATATATATATATATATATATATCTTCTTCTTCTTCAAGTGCCATCTTCGTTCCGAAGGTTGGCGATCATCAGGGCTATACGTGTTTTCGAAACTGCTGACCGAAACAATTCGTTGCTGCTACAGCTATACCATTCCCGTAGATTCTTTAGCCAGGAGTTTCGTCTTCTTCCTATGGACCTTTTTCCTGCTATTTTCCCTTGCATAATTATTCGAAGCAGTTCATATCTTTCGCCTCTTGTAATGTGTCCCAAGTATTGCAGTTTTCGTTTTTTGATGGTAAATATGACTTCCTTTTCTTTATTCATTCTTCTCAAGACCTCGACATTTGTGACTCTCTCGGTCCATGATATTCTCAGGATTCTGCGATACATCCACAGTTCAAATGCCTCTAATTTTTTGGTATCAATCTTTTTCAACGTCCATGACTCCATTCCGTAGAACAGCACAGAAAGTACGTAACATCTCATCAGGCGAAGTTTCATTTCAAGGCTCAAATCTCTTCCGCAGAACACTCTCTTCATTTTAGTAAATATTGATCTGGCTTTTCCTATTCTTATTTTGATTTCTGCTGAGCTATCGTTGTCTTCATTTATAAAAGTGCCTAAATATTTGTATTTGCTAACTCGATCGATAATTTCATTGTGTAAATATAAATTTTGGACATTTTGTGTTGATTTCGATATTACCATAAATTTAGTTTTCTTTATGTTCAAAGATAGTCCATATTCTTCGCTGCAGTCTGCTATCTTATTCACCAATGTCTGTAGCTCTTCAAGTGTTTCTGCGATCAGAACGGTGTCGTCGGCAAATCTCAGATTGTTTAATCTAACACCATTTATTTTAATACCTACGGATTGCTCAGAGAGTGTTCTATTCATTACGTCTTCGGAATAGAGATTAAACAGGGTTGGTGACAGTATGCACCCTTGTCTCACACCTCGCTTTATTTCAATTTCTTCAGTGGTATTATTCTCTACTCTCACTACTGCTTTCTGATTGTAGTACATATTTGCTATTAGTCGAATGTCTCGTTTATCTAAATTCTTTTCTGTCAGGAGTCTGATTAGGTGATCATGCCGCACTTTATCAAAGGCCTTGTTGTAATCTATGAAACAGATGAATACATCTTGATTTATGTCAAGACATCTTTGAGAACGTTTAGTGCAAACAACGCCTCTCTTGTTCCAAGTCCATTTCGGAATCCAAACTGGGTATTATTGATGTCCATTTCCAGTTTTCTGTATACTCTAGAGTGTATAATTTTCAGAAATATTTTCAGTACATGGCTCATCAGACTGATTGTACGGTAATCACTGCATTGTTTGCCATTTATCTTTTTTGGTATAGTAACAAAGGTGGATAAAAGCCATTCTTGTGGTATTTTTCCTGATGTATAAATGCTATTGAAAAGTTTAACTAAAATGTGAATCGAGTCTTTTTCTATTAGTTTAAGGATTTCCGTTGGTATTTCATCTGGACCTGGAGCTTTACCATTTTTCATTCTTTTTAGTGCGTACATTACTTCTTCTTCCGTTATTTCTGGACCTTCGTCTCCTTGTATGTTAGTTAGCTCAGATTGTTGTCTATCATCTGCAAAGAGTTCTTCAATATAGTTTTTCCATGTCTTCAACTGTTCTTCTAGTTCTGTTATTATGTTTTCGTTGACATTATACAGGGTATTTGGCTGCTTACGTTTTTGTGTACCTGCGAGTTCTTTCACTTTTTTATGTACATTAAAAATATCATGTTTTGCCTGCAATTGCTCTATTTCTTCACATTTTCTTTTATAAAAATCTTCTTTTGCTATTCTGATTTCTATTTTGATTTCTTTCTGTATTTGTTTATACCTTTGTTCGTTTTTTCCTTTCATTATTCTCCGATTGTCCATGAGAAGAAGGATCTTATCAGTCATCCACCTTTGCTTTATTTTTGGTTTTTCTTTAGTCAGAATTTTCTTCACAGGACCTGTTATCGCCATTTTTACGTTTTGCCATTTTTTATCTATGTTGTTCGTTGGCTGAGATGTTTCTTTTTCATGAAGTATTTTGAAATTATTATTAATACATTTTTGCAGTTTCTTCTTTACCTCCAGGTTACATAAATGACTGACGTCTATCTGATTTGCTCTTCTTTTCTGCTCCAATCTTTTTAGTTTAATACTCATTTGCGCTATTAGAGGGTTATGGTCTGAAAAGACATCTGCGCCTGGGTAAGCTTTAACGGATTTTAAGGAGTTTCTGTATCGTTCGTTTATCAGCAAAAAATCAATCTGGTTTCGAATTATTCTTTCGCCATTGTCCTGGGGTGATTTCCACGTATAAAGTCTTCTCTTTGGTAAGTTGAAGAATGTATTAGATGCAATCATGTTATTCTCCTGGCAGAATTGAAGTAGTCTGTCACCTCGTTCATTTCTTTAACCGAGTCCGTATTCTCCTATATGTTTTCCACTTTTTCCTTTACCAATTTTTGAGTTAAAATCACCTAGAATTACGGTAATGTCTCGTGGTTTCGTCGATTTTAATATTATATATAATATATATATATATATATATATATATATATATATATATATATATATATATATATATATATATATATGTTCCTTTTGTATATATATTTAATAATATATATATATATATATATATATATATATATATATATATATATATATATATATATATATATATATATATATATATATATATATTGTGACGATTGGGGTTTATAGAAAATAATTTATAAGTTATATACTACATAATATTAGATATAAAAAAAGTATTTGATTATTTTAAATAAGTTATATACTAGAGAATTTAATAAAAATATATTTATGTGAGGGCATTTTTAATAAATTAGCATATAATAATTGTAAAAAGTTGTATTTCAGTAATTTTAATGTTGTAAATAGATTTAAGTGAGCCATGTGCCTAGGCAACTAACTATACAGTGAGTGATAGACAGATATTTATACTCTGAAGTGACGTTATTGAATATTTACGAATATAAAGTGGGGTTATAATAATATATTGTTTGAAATGTGTATTTTATTAAATTAGAGTGTTAGTTACTAATTTAAATGTTTATTCTGATCTGAAAAGCCTAAATGTCAACAAAACTATCAATGGAACATTAACGAATTATCCAGAGTGTAGAGTGTGACCATTGTTTACAGTCGAACATTCTCGAAATAATGATTATGGCGGTGGATCGAACAGATATTTTTTTCGAGAACATCTATATGGAAGTAATAGAACTAAATAGAACATGATTTCTTATCAGATGGTTCTGGAACATCCAAAAGATATAAATACCCGTGATTTGGATTCAAGAGAGCAGTTTTTAGTCAGAAGTCAAGCAGTTTATTATGAAAGTTAGTAGATTAGTTAGTGAAGTCAATTGTTCACAGTTTTAGTAAGTCAGTCAAGCAGTTTAATAAGAAATATGAAAGTTAGTTGGAGATAGTCCAATTGTTTAATATAGTGAGTTAAATGAAGATTAAAAATTATGCATATAATTTAATGCACATTTATAATTATACACAAATAATTATTGAAGATTAAAAAAAGTATATTGGAAGAAATTAAATTATATTATGGTTGGAGATTAGTATAAATCAACTTATAATAATTGGATATTGGTATATTGAAAAGAAGAATAAATATAAATGCTGTTTGCTGGTTTGGTTGGTGGTGTATAAATGCTGGTGAAGAAAACTATATCTTAAATTGGTAGAAGCTAATAATTGGAAAAAGTAATTTCACAAAAACAAGGATAACCAAAGTACGAAGACATTCAGTGGTGATTAGAATCTATATAGTGGAAAACAGTTCATTTAGGCATTCAGTGAAAGAAAGGTACAAAATTTTGTTAATATAATTTAGTTAATGTCATAACAATTTCAATTTTGAAGATAGTTTGTTTAAATTTTACATTGTCTATAGAATTTAATTAGTTTTATAAGAGTATCAATTTAAAGATAGTTTATTTTAAATTTACATTGGCTAGGTTAGATATATATGTTTGTATCATAATAGTTATAATAAAGATAATTTTAAAAAGTACTTACAAGCTAATTCTTTGAGAACCGCGATAAAAACCCTATATATTATATTATTAAAATACTCATTGCTCATCATTCAAACAAAAAATACATCATAACAATTTGGCACCCAACGCGGTGGCTCTCTATTTAAAAGAATTAGTTTGGGAAGATAAGTGCTCTCATATAATTAAATTAATTTTCATTAGAAAGCAAAAATTATAGATTTTATTTTTAATTATATTTGAACAAGAGAAGTCTCAAAATGTCTCAAGGAAAGAAAGGTACAAGAAGCAAAAAGAATGAAGAAGATGTGGAAGTAGAAACACAACCTATACAAGAGGAGAGTTTAGTTCAAGCTCCACAAGATACTGCAGAAATGAATCCAGAAAGAGAGAAAAATGTCAATATGGCAGCTTTGATGTCATTAATGATGCAGATGAACAAGACAATGGAAGAGAATACGAAAAAAATGGAAGAGAATTCAAAAGAAATCAAAGAAGACATAAAAAAATTGGAAGAGAATTCAAAACAAGTCAAAGAAGACATAAAAAAATTGGAAGAGAATTCAAAAGAAGTCAAAGAAGACATGAAAAAAATGGAACAGAAATTAGAAGAGAATTATAGAAAATTAGAAAAGAAAATAGAAGATAATAATAATAAAATTGTAAAACAAATAGAAAAACAAATGGATAAAAAACTTGAAGCTGCAGAGAAAAAAGTAGCAAATGAAATAAAAATTATACGGAATGACTACAAGAAAAGGATAGAAAATGAGAGGAGAGAAGTAAAGAGGATTATTCAAGATAATAAGATAGATATAGAACAGAAAATAGAGTTACAGAAATGTAACTTAGAAGTAAAAATTAACGAAGACAGGAGAAACACAGAAGAAAAATTAGACAATATACAACAAAATATCCAAATAAATAATAATCAAATAAGAAATGTGGAACAGAGAATAGATGATATTTCACAAATGAGAGACATAGGAAGACCTTACTTAAATTTAACAAATGAGACTGGGATTAAATTCTCTGGTAATATAAAAAATTTGCATCCTAGAGTATACATAAATAGTTTAAACCATAAATTAAGATTTGTGAATAATATTAATGATATTAAAGATTATATTAGAATGACATTAAATGACAATGCAGCAACTTGGTTTGCTAGTATTGAAAATGATTTAGATAACTTTCAAACATTTGAAAATAAATTTTTAAATTATTATTGGGGTGAATTAGAGCAAGCAAAGTTTAGAGAAATTCTATATTTTGGAAAGTATAATCAAAATTTAAAATCAAATATGGTAGATTATGCATTGAAATTGATAACAGTTGCAAAATATTTAGAACCACCACTTAGAGAGGATGAAACAGTCTTAAATGTATCTAGACATTTTGATGCTGATGTTGTGCAAACCGTAACTGTACAAAATATTCAAACAATAGATAGTTTTATTAATTTTATTCAAAGAATACAAAGAGGCAATATGACAAGTAATAATAACAACAGAAAAAACAATAATAACTTTCAATATAATAAAAATGATAATCAACAATATAGACAATCATATAACAATAATTATAGATATGGTAATAATTTACAAAATTTTAATAATAATAACAGTAATTATAATAGACAACATTTTAATAACAGTACTAATAATAATAGACAAGATTTTAATAATCGAAGAAATACAGAGCGACCTAACTATAACAGACAGGTAAATTGTGTACAAAGGAATAGGAGCTGCGAAGACAGGGAACGAAATAGTACAAGGCAAGAAAATGTGAGTAGAAGTCATAATAGGGAAAGACATAGGACATCAGATCCAAGTGGTCAGATACAATCTGACAATTCTAATAATCAAAATTTTGTGCAGTAAACTTTCTGAATTACAAGTTAGGCCATTGCTATTATGAAAAACCTTCTGAATTTATTTCTTTAGATGAAGAGAAAATTATTGAATCTATTAATTTAATTTATATAAATGCTTTGGCCAAAAATAAAATGATTAAGATTATGATAGATACTGGTTCAGAAAGTACTTTAGTCTCGGAGAATTTTATTTTTAATACATTAAAACTATCAGATATAATAAAGATTCCAAAAATTAAAATTGTTGGTGCAAATAATAAGAAGTTGGGTGAAATTGATAAACTAGCCAATTTTAAAATTAATATTCTTAATAAAGAAATTAATATGCAAGGATTTATTGTCAAGGATTTATGTGTTGATATATTAATGGGAAATGAAGAAGTGGAAAAGAAGAAAGTAAAGATAGATTTTGAAGAAAAAATGGTAACTTTGGAAGGGCAAATAATTAAATTTATGCAGAAAGATGAGGTGGAAGAAGGAATAAGAGTTGATAGGATATTATTAAAAGAAAATAGTGATGTTTATGAAGAAGAAATGTATTTTGATGATAGGGATATGTCCCAAAAGAATGTAAAGAATAATTATTGTAGTGAATATTTAAGGAATGGAAATTTTAAGCAGATGGATGCCTACGAGGAGGAGTGCGTAAAATTGGAAGCAAATAATAATGAGTACATAATGAAGAATAATGTTATTTGTAAAGAAGAAGATATGATGAAAGTTTTAAATTGCCCTGAAGAATATAAATCAATAGTCATTTCCATATTGCAGCAACACAAGGGACTTGTCAATAAAGAAAATAGAATTGCACAAAATTATATCCATAGTATAAAAGTTAAAGAAGAAAAAGATTTTAAAACAAAATCATACCCAATACCATATAAATACAGAGAAGAAGTAAACAAAACAATTAATAATATGTTAGAAGATGGAATCATTGAGAAGGCAGACACACGTTTTATTAACCCCATAGTAGTAGTACGAAAAAGATTAGGTGAAATCAGGTTATGTTTGGATGCAAGGAATATTAACAAGATTACTGAAAAGCAATTTGAAGCACCAATGAGTATAGATGGAATATTAGGAAGAATTACAGTAATGTCATTTTTCACTAAAATCGATTTACAGCATAGTTTCTGGTTAATACCTCTAGAAAGAAAAAGTAGACAGTATACAGGATTTCAGATAGATGGAGTAGTATATCAATTCAAAGTAGTACCATTTGGACTTCAATCATCTTGCAGTGCTCTATGTAGATGTCTTCATGATATTTTGGATCAATATGAACATTTTGTAATTCACTACATTGATGATATATTAATTTTTTCTAAAACGGCTGAAGATCATGAGAAACACCTAAAAATTATAATAAATAGATTAGACAAAGTTGGACTAAAAATAAATCAAGAAAAATGTACATTTTTTCAAAAAGAAGTCATATATCTAGGTTATAAACTTAACACTAAGGGAATCGAAATGGATCCAGAACGGACACAAGTCATTCAGGAATATAAAACACCACACAATTTAAGAACTTTAAGAGGATTTATTGGAATAATTAATTATTATAAAAGGATGATACCAGATCTAAGTATAAAAGAAATTCCATTACTTGAACTACTGAGAAAAGGTGTAAAATGGAGATGGGATCAGAGAAGAGAACTAGCATTCCAAGAAATTAAAAACATTTTTCTGTCAAATTTGAAAATATACTATCCTGACTACACACAGCCATTCATATTAAGAACAGATGCATCAATAGAGCGATTATCAGGGGTATTATTACAAATACATGATGGGGTCGAATACCCAATACAATTCATTTCAAGAATTACAAAGCCACATGAAAAGGGTTACTCAGTTTCAGAATTAGAACTAGCAAGTATAATACACTGTGTCACAAAATTAAGATTTTATTTGTTGGGTAATGAATTTACAATAGGTCACCAAGCTTTAACGTCTATATTAAATAACAAATATGGAAACAGTAGAATACATCGGTGGAGTCTAATACTTAGTGAATACTGCTTTGAAATCAAATACATTTCTGGAAAATCCAATATAGTGGCAGATGCTTTATCAAGGTTAGAAAATACATCACAAAAAGGGCAGCGAACAATAAAAATTGGATTAAATCAATTAGTAGAAAGTACTGGATTATATTCTAAAGAAGAAATTATAAGAGATCAGATCAATTTGAGTGAAAAACAAAAAGTCCTTAGGAAAGATGGAGTATATTATAAAATAATAAATGGCATAGAAGTATATGTAATAACTAGAACTTTAGCAAAGAAAATATTGAAAAATTTACATAGCAATTATATGTATATTGGTTCAAGAAAGCTATGGATGCTATTTAGGGACAATTATTTTGCAAAGAATGACATAAGTATAGCAAAAGAAATTACTACCCAATGCCCAATATGTCAACTAAACAAAGAAAAGAATTTCAAAAACCAGAACACATATAAATCTAATGTTGTATATGAAAAACTAAATACAGTTTCCATGGATTTTATTTCAAATTTAGTTCTCAGTCCAACAGGAAAAAAGCATATACTAGTGATAGTTGATTTATATACAAAATTTATTAAACTATATCCCTGCTCTAGAACAAATGTTAAAACATTAAAATTATATATTAATCAATTTTTCGAAGAAATAGGACCATTTAGAAATTGCATAATAGATAATGCTACATATTTTAACAACCAAAAATTTCGGTAATTTTGTGAGAAAAAGGGAATCAACATTCATTTTACAAGTATCAGACATCCTCAGGCAAATCCTGCAGAAAGATATATTAAAGAAGTTATAAAATATTTAAGGATACTGTGCCAAAATCAACATGAAAATTGGCAGCAACATATACCACAAGTAGAATATTTTTTAAATAATACACATAATTTGAATACAGAGGAAGTACCAGAATATTTAATGTTTGGCCATATAGGAAACAGAAAGTGGATTAGTGAATATAATCAGGATATGTTAGAACAAGTAATGCAGAAAGTGAATAACCGAATTAGGAGGAAAGCTGAAAAATATATCAGAAGACAAAATCGAAATATAAAAAAACCAATCACATTTCAAAAAGGAGACCTAGTGTTAATTCGTTCACTTAGAAAAAGTAATGTTAAAGAAAATCGCTGTAAGAAATTACAACCAATGTTTGAAGGTCCATATACAATTGAAAATCAGAATGGACTAAATAGTTATGTGTTAATAGATGCAGAGAACAGACTAAGAGGCATATTTCATATCAACGACATTTTTCAATATCATGAAGAGATTGAATAATGTTTTCTATACCTTTAACACAAATATAATAACACTAATAACTTACTGATAGATCCATTTCATAGATAGATGGTAGATTTCTTTGTTGTGAATAAATTTGACATCATACTTGTTGAATTTTGTACATATGGAAATTGTTTGGTACCCTAAAAATCATAATTTGGGGTTAGATACAGAATTGATTGTGTAAATGTCTTTATAAAAAGTGTAAAACTTACCAATTCATATGGATGAAAGCCTGTTGAATGGAAATAATTCCTAGATTTTGTCTATAAATAAACAGAACACAATATAGATTATATTTTTAATTAAGGTTATATTTTATTCTCTGATATAGCATCCATTGCTTCATTTGACATGACAGTTTGACCATAGAATAGCCGAACTGTGCTACGTTGTTCTCTGCTTTGACATAGACAGCGAACAGGGATGTATTTAACACATTTTAAATAAAAAAAAAAATTTGATTTATTAAATTTAATAAGGTATGAGAAAATTAATATTTAAAAAAATAATAAGTAAATTATTTATTTTAAATATTATTTTGGGGTATTGTGAGGATTGGGGTTTATAGAAAATAATTTATAAGTTATATACTACATAATATTAGATATAAAAAAAGTATTTGATTATTTTAAATAAGTTATATACTAGAGAATTTAATAAAAATATATTTATGTGAGGGCATTTTTAATAAATTAGCATATAATAATTGTAAAAAGTTGTATTTTAGTAATTTTAATGTTGTAAATAGATTTAAGTGAGCCATGTGCCTAGGCAACCAACTATACAGTGAGTGATAGACAGATATTTATACTCTGAAGTGACGTTTAAGAATATTTACGAATATAAAGTGGGGTTATAATAATATATTGTTTGAAATGTGTATTTTATTAAATTAGAGTGTTAGTTACTAATTTAAATGTTTATTCTGATCTGAAAAGCCTAAATGTCAACAAAACTATCAATGGAACATTAACGAATTATCCAGAGTGTAGAGTGTGACCATTGTTTACAGTCGAACATTCTCGAAATAATGATTATGGCGGTGGATCGAACAGATATTTTTTTCGAGAACATCTATATGGAAGTAATAGAACTAAATAGAACATGATTTCTTATCAGATGGTTCTGGAACATCCAAAAGATATAAATACCCGTGATTTGGATTCAAGAGAGCAGTTTTTAGTCAGAAGTCAAGCAGTTTATTATGAAAGTTAGTAGATTAGTTAGTGAAGTCAATTGTTCACAGTTTTAGTAAGTCAGTCAAGCAGTTTAATAAGAAATATGAAAGTTAGTTGGAGATAGTCCAATTGTTTAATATAGTGAGTTAAATGAAGATTAAAAATTATGCATATAATTTAATGCACATTTATAATTATACACAAATAATTATTGAAGATTAAAAAAAGTATATTGGAAGAAATTAAATTATATTATGGTTGGAGATTAGTATAAATCAACTTATAATAATTGGATATTGGTATATTGAAAAGAAGAATAAATATAAATGCTGTTTGCTGGTTTGGTTGGTGGTGTATAAATGCTGGTGAAGAAAACTATATCTTAAATTGGTAGAAGCTGATAATTGGAAAAAGTAATTTCACAAAAACAAGGATAACCCAAGTACGAAGACATTCAGTGGTGATTAGAATCTATATAGTGGAAAACAGTTCATTTAGGCATTCAGTGAAAGAAAGGTACAAAATTTTGTTAATATAATTTAGTTAATGTCATAACAATTTCAATTTTGAAGATAGTTTGTTTAAATTTTACATTGTCTATACAATTTAATTAGTTTTATAAGAGTATCAATTTAAAGATAGTTTATTTTAAATTTACATTGGCTAGGTTAGATATATATGTTTGTATCATAATAGTTATAATAAAGATAATTTTAAAAAGTACTTACAAGCTAATTCTTTGAGAACCGCGATAAAAACCCTATATATTATATTATTAAAATACTCATTGCTCATCATTCAAACAAAAAATACATCATAACAATATATATATATATATATATATATATATATATATATATATATATATATATATATATATATATATATATATATATATATATATATATATATATATATATATTATTAAATATATATACAAAAGGAACATTTTTAGTCTCGAGAGAGGAAGAGACAGAAAACATATCTTTTGTTTCGCTACACATCACACTAAGAGTGTGTGTACTTAGTAGGCACGTAAGTAGTTATACTTCTATTATACGATTTGAACGAAATAAATATATTTTAAACAGTTTATTTATATTTTTTTAAATATTAAACCAATTTTAATAATTACTACTTTCCAAAAAGTCCTAAAAATAAAACCAAGAATTAAAAAAAGTACGGCACCAACAGCTACGTGGTTGCGTAGCGGCCACCAATTCAAATCCTAACCGCGTTCGAAACTGCTGCTATGTGACAATAGAATAAAATTAATATAAAATAATTATTTTGGCAGATTGTACAAATAATATTAAGATAACTTTTTAATCTTTATTTCATCATATTTTTATTAATGCTATTCCCGACGAATGCTAATTTTAATACACAAAAATTATAATAAATCATATATTTATTAAATTTAACTTTATACAATATATCCACTGGGATAATAGTAATTTTTTAATTATAACATTGACAGTAGTAGGTACCAATGATAATTATCTACACACTACACATCGACGTACGTTTTATTTAATATTTTGATTTAACTTGTTTGACAATGAATCATGACACACGGGAAAAGATAGGGTGAACGTACTTTATATGGCCTCTAAATACTAAATTTAAAAAAAAATCATAATTGTCAATAACAAATAAAAATCCTTCAAACTGCAATGCTTAATTTAGAGAAAACAAAATTTAACAATTGACTTCCAATTTCAATAATTGATGATACCAACACGCTACTGCCTATTATTTTTTTCTTAAATTAATTAACAACACAAGTTTTATTAAACAAATATTTGGTTGTACTTATTACCGAGCCCCGTTTGTGTCTAGTAGTGCAGTGACTGAACAATTTCCGCTATGAATTCTTTAAAACTGCATTGATTTACTTGAAATTTTGACAACAGTTGTAAAATAACTAATATAGTTTCTTTGTCAAAAATGTATTTGATAATTTTAACGTTAAATAACTAAAAAATTAGCAATCTATCTGAAAAACTTATACAATCTTCTTGATATACTAAAATACACCTTTCAAAGAATATTTTACAAGTATGATGACATTACCAGTAAAACTAAAACCTTTATAGTTCAGAATATGACGGTTTTCTGCTGAGAATTCTTTTTATTTTGTATAGGTACATGAATTTGCCTGAAGTATAAAAGTAAGGAACTCACCCTCACCCAAACCACTTTGATTGAATATATTCGTTGTTTATTTAAAATTTGCTTCATTAAATACAAAGATTACATCCTAGAGGTAACTATTTTACAAGGTTTAGTTTTGAAAAAATCCATGTTTAAAATGAAGTCACTATTTTCAGAATTTTTCAAAAAATCTTCTTTTTTCAAAATAACTATAAATAAAAAAGAAACAAAAAAATGTTTTTAAAAGAATACAAAAAGCAACTTTTGTTTAGCACCATCTTCAAGACATTTCAACGCAACCCTTTTTAAAAGAAAAGTCTTCAAAAACAATTTAATATACACCATTTTCTAGTTTATTTTAAAAGCTACAAATTGATGTATATCAATTTTTTTTTTTCAAATGCTTCGTTTTAAAAAGAGTTGCGCTGAAAGGGCTTGAAGATGGTGCTAAACGCATACGAACACAAATTTTAAATGATCATATCTGGTTTATCTTTTAGTCTATAGCAATAAAAATATTGAAAATCATTAGCTAAAGAAGGCTGTTAATTTGTGTTTAGTACGTTTTCTGTACCCATTTTAGTTGTTGAATTATTTTGAAAAAATGGAATTTTTTTAAGAGATATTGAGAAAAGAGTGTCTTCATTTTAAACTCTATACATGTTTTCAAAACTGAACCTCCTAAACCAGTTAGATTTCCAGAATCTAATGTTTACATACAAATAAAGTAAATTGTAAATGAACAATGAATAGTTTTAACCCGGGTGGTTTTTAAGGTGGGGTGAGTCTGTTACTTTCTGCGACACAAACAATATAAGACTTTATTTTAGTTATAACTTGCCCTAATTTTTATGAAAATCACTTTTACTAGTGGTCATTTTGGTATATTTAATATCTTAAAAATGTCGATAACTTTTGCATGCAAAACTTACCGTTTTCCGGTTATTCAACATAATATGTGTGGATTTTTGTATTCAGTGAATAAAAATCTTCGTTCGAACAGCCAAAGCTTTGTTATTATTAAGTTAATTATTGTTATTATTAAGTTTATGGTCATATACAACATGAAGATCTCAACACAGAAAACTAAAACGATAGTGATATCAGCGGAACCGAGACGATGTAAACTAGTCGTAAATAACAAAATAATAGAACAAGTGATGGAAACTAAATACTTGGGAATAAAACTGTCAAGCTACGGAAAAGTGGAAGAAGGAGTATAAAAATAAGTGAACATGACAAACAGAGCAGCAGGATGTCTCAACAACACAATCTGGAGAAACAAATACCTTACAACGGAAACGAAAACCAGGATATATAAATCAACAATAAGACCGATAATAACGTACACAGCGGAAATAAGAGCAGATACGGCGAAAACACAAAGACTACTGGAAACAACAAAAATGAAAGTCTTACGAAAAATAACAAACCAAACTCTAAGAGACAGAGAAAGAAGTGAGGAAATATAAGCAAAATGTGGAATAGAGGAAATAAACGCGTGGACCAAAAAAAGAAAAGTGGAATGAAATCAACACATCGAAAGAATGAAAGAAAATAGAATAGTACGAATAGCAAGAGACAAATTGCCAAATGGAAGAAGATCATTGGGACGACCGAGGAAAATATGGTCAGACAACGTCAATTGAGGCTAAAAACCGAAGTAAAAGCCTAACAAGCCTATTTATAAAGTAGGAAGAAGAAGAAGTTTATGGTAATAGTAAAAAATTAATATCTATGTTTTATAAGCTTCAGTTTATGTCCAAACACATTTCAAGGTAAAATCTAAATTTTTGGAGTTATTAGCGAAAAACCGTATAAAAACATGCTTTTTTAAAGTGTAATTTATGAACTTTTAGTCGCGAATAACTTCAAAAAATATTAACTTTTCTAAAAAGCTGTAAAATACATTTTTGTCTTAAGATTCACTATAAAAGCGACTACCACAGTTTTCTGTATGAACTTTTTTCACCTCCGAATTCCGAATTGGGGTGGTAACCACTGCAGAGGAAAAGCACAATATTGCCGTAGGGTAGATTTTAATCTTGAGTTATTTTAAGCCTACTAATAAAAGTCCAACAAATCGATGTTAATAAAAAAATTCAGTGGTTTTCTTCTATTTTTACCGTAATCCTGGACTATTAAATAAATCAATGTATTTAAACTGTTAAAATATGTTCCGGAAGTTTGAATGTTTTAATGGTTCAGAAAGCAGAGATTTAAAAAAAAACTTAAAAAAAATTGAGTGGGAATTATTCTATGCATTTTAGACTTAAATAAGTAGGTTTATCATAAAATAATATACTACATTTAAATAAAATAATTATAAATAACTAAGAAAATATTAGATTAACAAAAAAAAATTTATGATCTTTTTTGTTTAAAATTTTATTATCTTTTGATTTCAGAGGTTATTTTAATTTACACCCTCAAGAAGGGATGCCAATCATCCCAGAGTAAAATGATATCATATCGGCACTAGAGGAAATTGTTCAGTCACTAGACTACTAGAACCAACTTCGCTCATATATACAAACAACTATTTAATTAAAAACTTATATTGATAATTAATTTACGGAAACAATAATAAGCAATATCATATTGCGATCATTAATTATTGAAACCCGAATTCAATTGTTAAATTTTGAATTATTCATATAAGGCATTGTAGATTGAAGGAATACTCTTCGCTTTTAAAAATTCTGTTAAATTTTATCTTATTTTATATTAAGAGACCTTTTAGCTGCCTACAGTTTCATTTTAAGGATATTGCCCCTATATCGTTATCCTCGTTTTGTTTACTATGGCCTAATAAGATCTACAGAATATTTTTCTTCGGTGATAAACTACAAATAAGTTTCTAAAATAATTTAAACTAAGTTTAACACATATCTATACATATATATTTTACCTTGGATGTTCCATCTGAATCATTCCTGAGCTATTTATGTCTTAGATATTATATCGAATATCTTGTTTTCACCAAATTTTAGTTAAGGTATTATAAACTTAGAAAACAATTAAAGTAAATCTCCGTTGTTATCAAATCACACAAAATTGGAAGAGCCATGCAAATAAAGTCTAGCAAGCAACATGCTTCGGTAATTGATACAACCAATTAGATATATATATATATATATATATATATATATATATATATATATATATATATATATATTTATATACAGTGATGAGTGTCTTACCACCCGGAAAAATAGCGGAAAGGATAGAAGATAGATTAAGTTGTGAGATAGTACGAGATGAACTAGTTTTAGACGTGGCTATTTGACTTCAGTCATAATTATACGGATGACCTCGAAAATATTTTATTTTAATAATTTCGAATATTAGAATAAATGATTGAATAAATTAAGATATATTATAGTAAAAAACATTAATTAGTAGCGATTTTAAATTATAAATCTTTAAGTTAGTTAATACTAAAAATAACTCAACTGAAATATTTGACTAAACTAAAGGTAGGTATGTTGTCCGAAAACAATTATTGTATGTGGAATTAGTGTAATAGTTAGAGACGTGGTCTATTGACAAGAAGGTTGGGGTTTAATTCACACCAAGGATAAAATTTTTGTTTTATTTAATCAAAAAATAATAAAAAATATGATACATATTAGGTAACAAGTTTCCGAAAAACTCATTATTTACAATTTATTCTTATTCCAATGTTATAAAATAGAAATACAAAATAATTCAAATTAAATTCCAGTTTTACAGTCTAGTTGTGAATGCAAAATAATCCGGTGAAGACTTTTTAATGTCAAATCCATCACTAAATTCTCAGTGTTAATATCAATTCCTCTGTACAGTTAATAATTTTCAAAACAATTGACAACATTTGAATGGATGCGCGCGAACAGCTGCCTGCTTTACAGCTAACCAAATCATCAAGCCTTCAGCCATCAAATAATAACATATCGAGAAGTGTTTTTGCACGGTAAACAGAAACTTTTTATTGAAAAAACAATTCGTAAAAATGGTTTTAACGGTCGAGGAAAAAGTGTAAATTGTTGTCTGGCATGTGAATGGATAATGGATTATCAGACATCAACATGATTAGACAGCAATTTGTAAATATGTTTCCAAATAGGCCGGCTCCAGCACGATCAACAATTCAGTCTATTATCCGTAATTTTTTTTACTTATGGATCAGTGTTCGCTCCAAGAGGAATTCGTAGACGTTACCAAAAGGTAACTCCAGATTTGGAACTAAGGAACACTTTGATTTGTGCAAGTATTGAGCAAAATCCTACCCAATCAACATCTCGTCTCGGAGAACAATATGGAATTTCAAGATTTAGAGTAGGTAAAATTTTGAAAAGACATGGATACCGTCCCTATAAACTTCATAAATCCAACGAACAATTCCCTGGGGATTAATATAGACGTTTAGAATTTTGTCAAACTGCAATGGAAATGTCACATCAAGATGAACATTTTTTAGAGAACGTTTTGTTCACCGATGAATGTACGTTTTCATTGCACGGCCGTCACAATTCAATGAATGCTCGGTATTGGCCTCGAGGAATTCCTCGTCAGATTTATGTCGCTCGTACCCAGCGTCCTCGAAAAGTAAATATTTGGGGAGGCATAATAGGGAATCATGTCATTGGTCCATTTTTTATAGACGGTATGTTGACTGGGCGGAAATACTTGGAGCTTCTGCAAAATCAAATTGTCCCAGCCCTTCGTAATTTACCAATACCTTTCGATTCCATATGGTTTCAACACGATGGTTCTCGTGCACATAATTCTCGCATCGTCAGTGAATATCTCAGTGTGACTTTTCCTAATCGATTGATTAGTGGTCACGGAGATATTTTTTGGCCTGCAAGATCACCTGATCTTGCATCTTGTGATTTTTTTATGTGGGGATATATCAAGTCCAAACTATATGGAATTGAAGACGATAGGCCTAATTCTCTCCAAGAATTAAGAGAAAAGATCGTTGATTCAATGAGAGGTATTAGTCCAGAAACATTAACTAATGTTAGACGAAACTTTTATAATAGATTGGATTATTGTTCTGCTGCTAATGGAGGCTTATTCGTTTTTTGTAAATACATACAATAACATTTTTTGTAAATACATTTCTTTAGAATAAAATACGTTTATTTAGAATATTTTTATAGAATTTCTACCTATTTAAACATTTTTTGTAAGTACATTTATTTAGAACGTTCTTTTATGTTTGAATGAAGAATTTTACTTTATTTTCGAAAGTACGACATTGTTTTTTCAATAAGATTTTCATGTTTTACTATAAACACTGCTAATAAAGACTGAAATAAAAAATGTTAAGTGATTTAAAGCAAAACGATATAATATCTGCATAATTTCAAATTTTAATTTTTAAAAAAGTAAAACCTCCATGTTGGATTCGAACCCTGAGCGCCTGGATGAGAACATCGTGCCTTGAACTCTGATCCACCAGACTTTTATAATTATTAAATGACAGTTTGGGTTATTGTTTTGCTGCTGTTCAAATCATAGTAGAAATTATTCTTGGTTAATAATTTAAAACTGTAGATTAAATAACCATTATTAATTAAATTATTTTATTCACATTTTTGCTTTATTGTGGTCAATCAGTTTTTACTTTATGCGAAGTTAAAAAATGGAAATACATACGTCACACATACGACGTTACACATAATAATTATGACCGAGGTCATTTAGCTCGAAGCTAACGTCTAAAGGGGTGAGACTATCGATAGTGGTAATGTAAAATGTAATGTAAATTATAGGTTTCTATCGATTATTTCTCACCTCTACGAGTTTAATCTCTTTTTTATTTTACAAGGTAACTGTGTTTTCTATCTCTTACGTTAAACAGCCGGGTGGTAAGACACTCATCACTGTATATATATATATATATATATATATATATATATATATATATATATATATATATATATATATATATATATATATATATATATATATATATATATATATATATATATATGTATATATATAGATCTAGCGGTTAATGTGGGCCCCGTACTAAAACGGTATTATACTAACTCCAGGAGAATATACACCGTGTATATTATTATCTGGGTAGCGCTTTATGTAGACTCCGACCATCACGTAGGATTAAATGAACTCCGTAATACGGTAAAACACTTTTGGGATCCGTATGTATTCTTCCCCGTACACAACTAAACTCCTCCGATGTTGCCAATAATTTGATTAGTCGTAGATTTTTAAATTTTACAGCAGTTACGTTTTGGAACTTGAAATTTATTTAAATATCAATCAATTTAGTCATCCCGAAATTTCACAAATACTTGGTTAATGTAGTTAAATATTTTATGGTGGTAATTTATATTACTTGCTTTAATTATTTTTAAACTTAAGTTAGTGTCTGTTATAAGCTTGGAAAAGGCAATTTTTATGTATTAGTATTTTTTTAATGCATTGACACTGAAAAATTTATTATACAAATGTACGTTCCGATGTTTCGATTGCTACGTTTTATAATGTACAATATTTGTTTCATAAAGTAGTAAAATTTAAATTATAATAATTTGTAAATCAATCTTAAAATTATAATTTTTTACTGTCTAATTTCAATATTTCAATTTTTAAATGCAGTCAAAGCGATACATTGATACCGAGTAGACGTGTTTATCGATAAAGTCATTAAGCTCCCAGTTTTTGTGACAATTAGAATATTTAATTTTCGTGGTGTTTAAAAATATTTACATATTATTGTAAAATAGTGATAAAAAGTGAAAATATTCTCCCCTGATGGGGGAGAATACCAATAAGACGCCAATGCGCGAACTAAATACTGCTGAAGTTGTTAGTGTTAGTGAACAAAATATGGATACAGGAATTAATACCACCGTTTCCCCTGCTACAAGGGAAGTAAAACTTTTTAATATTAATTCTAATAATTACGACTTCCAAAGTTGTTGTGTATATGTTGAAAAGACCAATGATCAGAATATAGGCCGATTGCACCCTATGGTTGTGGGTGATATTTTACATCAAAAATTAAAGATCGACAATATTAAGGAAATTAAAAGTATAGGAAGAAACCGTGTTAAAGTAATCCTCAAATCTATTTTGGATGCAAATAAATTAGTCAATAATAGTCATTTAAAAGACGATAATTTAAAGGCGTACATTCCCAATCACCTCTTAGAAATCAAAGGGCTGATACGTGATGTCGATACCAAATATAACATTGAATATTGGAAAAGATATATGACCTCTAGTTCACAAATTATTGATATTAAAAGAATGCACAGGAAAATAGAAAAAGATGGAAATACAGAATATGTACCTAGACGTAATGTTATAATTACATTTGAAGGCAATTGTTTACCAAACTATGTTGTAATTAATTATGTATATTTTCAAGTCGAAAAATTGTTAGGTAAAGTTACTCAATGTTATAAATGTCTCAAATTTGGACACATTTCTAGACAATGTAAAGGTACACAGGAATACTGCATACGATGTGGAGAAATAAAAACTGACACACATACATGTGATGAAAAAAAAATGTATTGCATACACTGTAAAAGTGATAAGCATATATCGATCTCTAAAAACTGTCCTTTTTTCGAACATCAAAAAAAAAATAAAAAATATCATGATTGAACATAAAATTTCATATTTGGAGGCCAAAAATTTAAACGATTCTTCTTTTTCTGGTCTTATTTGTAATAACAGATTTGAAATATTGTCAAATTCAGATAGAGAGTTTCCAAAATTAACTAACACATCTGAAGTTAATAAACCTGCTTATTCCAACCTATTGAGGCCTCATTTACAGAAAACCAAAAATATTAGTCAACCAAGTTGTAGTAAATCAAGCACTGAATATAGAGAAAATAAAAAAAGAAAAGTATTATCTCCAACTTCCGAATATCCTACATCTCCTCACATCCCTTTCAGATTTGGACCATCTCAACCTTTACCACCCTTAAACAAGGAAAGTTTTTCAACCGTAGACAATGAGAAAAATAAATTAGTAGATTCTTTAGTAATTCTTTTCTCAGATTTTATTCAAAATATTAATTGTTTAGAACAGGCAAAATCACTTGATGTCAATATGTTAGCCAAAGGTATTAATAATGTTTTAGATAATATTTTTAAAAAATAACTAATCTAATTACTTTCAAAGCTAAACTCAAAATAATACAATGGAATGCTCGATCAGCTGTTGCTAACAAAAACAGCCTTCTCAACTTTTTAATAACCGAAGATATTGATATAGCTTTAATAAGTGAAACTTGGTTTAAACGGGATGTTGTTTATAGTTATAGAGGTTATAATGTAATACGCGAAGATCGGGATGACGGCTATTCCGGAGTTGCTATTTTAATTAAAACTGGTATTCCCTTTGAAAACATAAAAATTAAAAAAAATTATAATAAAGAATTGCTTGCTTGTGGTATTAAAATCAACTATAACAAAAGTCATTTAACTTTACTCTCTGTATATAGGTGTCCGAAAGCTAAAACTAACACCGAAGATTGGGATACGTTATTTTCTCAATTAAAACACCCTTGTATCATTGGAGGAGATATGAACGCACATAATTCTCTGTGGGGCTCATCTAAAAATGATAAAACAGGCCATCAAATTGTGGAGACAATTCAGAATCTAGATTATGTGGTAATGAATAATGGACAACCAACTTGCCAAACGAGACCAGGAAACACAGATTCCATGATTGATGTCACATTTTGCTCACCTTCTCTCTTTGATAAAATTTCGTGGTCTGTAGATATTGATACTTTGGGATCAAATCACTTCGTTATAAGGGTTGTAATCGATATCTTGAGAACTGATGCGAATATCATTTATCCCAGCAGTAAGTGGAACATTAAAAAAGCCAATTGGTCATTATACTCTCAATTAATTGAAACCTTATTAACTAACAACCCTCACGCCTACTCAGACACGCAAGAAAAATATAATTTCCTTATTGACTGTATAAATGAAGCTTCTAAACAATCAATTTGTCAATATAAATCATTTAAATGTAAACGTACTCCCGCTCCGTGGTGGGATTCGGAATGTGATGAATCCGTTGCGGAAAGAAAGAAAGCATTAGTAAACTACAAAAAAATCCTTCTCTTGAAAATTTTTGTAAATGCAAAGAAGTGAATGCTCGTGTCAAAAAATTCCTAAAATTAAAGGCCAAACAAAGTTGGGTTGAATGGTGTTCAAAATTAAATAAACAAACTCCATCTAGTCTTATTTGGAACCAAGCAAGGAAAATGAACAGGAAAAAAGTTAACTTTCCACTGCCTCTAAGTAACACATGGGTAGACGACTTTTTTGATAAAATAGCTCCACCTTACGTAAATAACCAGATAGATGTAATACCATCTGAAACTCTCTCATCTGATCAGAATCATTTTCTCTTAACAACCTTTTCAAGAGCTGAATTAGAGTTTGCCCTTGATAATCGCGTTAGTACCTCACCAGGATATGATGCAGTCAAATATCCTATGATACAAAATTTGCCAGATAACGCAAAAGAATTACTTTTAAATATATTTAACCAGATAATTTTTGAGGGTAAAGGCATAATCGATTTTAAGCGTATTATAGTTGTTGTTTGCGCCGCAAACAATTATATTAGACTTTTTATTACAACTGGCAACAGTGTGCGTGTCTTCACCCAGCAGTGCGCGCACCGAAGAGACGACAAGGGGGAAGAGAGACTAATAGACATCAAGCAGCAAACAGTGAGGCAGTTTCGGTAAACGACAATAAATTCGTATAAGTTTTCATTTTACAAAAGGCAATGTTTTTGTTTTAAACAGCATTAAAGCCAGTGTTTTACAGTCCACCATAGTTTTAATTTTGCCTAGTTACAATACAATAAACATTATTGGTCCAAACGAGCGCGGATGGAACATTTCTTGACGAACTATAGAAAGGCTGAAACTCAAGTTTCTACGGTTGTGTCGACGCCAAGAAAAGAAAGACAAACACTTTTTACCGGCAAATTGGTAAGTGAGCGATCCTTTTTTATCTATTCCAAACAATAACATTTTTTATTATAGCCTCATTAATTTAATTTATTTGTTTTGAAAATAAAGCTATAAATTTAAGTTTGAACTATATTAAAGTCACCTCAAATACGATATTTATTTTAAGTAGGTTAAAATTACTGCAAAATTCAATATACAGGGTGAATCAATTTTCAACTTAAAATATTTTTTATTTTCTTTCTTTTCAAACATATCTAGCTAACATTACACTATATTTAAACGATCTTTGGTGGTGTTTGCACTCGATTAAACATGAAAGCAGAACTGAAAAAACTCATTTCGCGCCGCACATCGCTAAATTCTAAACTATCAAGCTTTACGAGCATAGTTAACAATATGGCAAATGAGGCAAATATTTCAGAACAGGACATTTTAAAATTAAAATTAAGACTAGAAAAGATAGAACCATTATGTGGGGAATTCGATAGTATTCAAAGCGATATCGATATCAGTGCTGAGGGAGAACTAGAATTACAACAAACTCAGGATAACGAAAGGTTCACTTTCGAAAATAATTATTTCGATTCTGTGGCACTAGCCAAACACTTGATAAGCAAATACGATAATTCAAATTCAAGCAATATTCCTGATAATGACAATATAAATTTGAGTTCTTTGCCTCCAATGCATCTAAAAACATTTAGCGGTAACTACGAGGACTGGATCGAATTCCGCGATACTTACATAGCCATGATACACAGCAACAAAAAATTGGACGATATGAAAAAATATTATTATCTTAAAGGTTCATTAGAAGGTTCCGCGGCACAAGTCATTAAAGAAATTAAATTCGGGGCTTCTTATTACAACAGTGCTTGGAACTCACTATGCGAAAGATACGATAGGGCTAAAATGTTAATTCACAAGCACGTAAAAGCACTTTTTAATATAGAAACAATAAGCAAAGAAACTTCACACAAAATACGAGCATTGGTTGATGAAGTTTCTAATCATTTGCAGGCATTAGAGAATTTAAATAAAAGTACTGACAATTGGGATCTACTCTTGATTCATATGATTACATCTAAATTTGACAACAATATTTTACGTGATTGGGAAAAACATACTAAAGAGATGCAAGACGAAACGTGGAGCGATTTAAAGCGATTTCTAAGGGATCGTGCAGACTATTTAGAAAAAATAGAGGGTAAGATTGAAAAGCAGCCTTCAATACAAGAGAAATCGGGTAAATTCGATGCCAAACAACGGTCTAAAGGGTATGCTCGAAGTTTTACTTCTACAAGCGAGTTTAACGGTACTAGCAAAGGTTGTGTTTTCTGCAAGGACGATCATTCAATTTATTCCTGTGAGCAATTTCTTAGGCTTTCTATTTTTGAGAGGCGCAATTTTGTCAATAAAGCCAAATTATGTCTAAACTGTTTAAGAACAGGCCATATTCGTTCTAAATGCAAACTAGGACCTTGCCGAAAATGTAAGCAATGGCACAATACTCTTATTCATGAGGAAATCTCTAGTAATAAACATGAAAACAATGAAACTATAGCAAACAATAACACTTCTCTAACTACCATAACTGCATTGCCCTCTGTGCAGCAAACAATTTTATCAACTGCCTGTGTAAAAATAGCAGATTCGAGGGGTAAATATCACATTGCGCGTGCGCTTCTAGATTCAGGTTCTCAGAAATCATTCATAACCGAGCGCTTCTTCAATCTCTTAGGTTTTCAGGGTCAAGCTACCAATCTTTCTATCACTGGCATCAGCAATCAGACTTCTTGTTCTTCCAGAAAGTGCAATATATGTATAGAATCACAATATCATTATTTTAAGGCTGGTGTTACATTTTTTATTCTAAAGGAAATAACTAGCAATCTACCTGCAACATTTGTCGATAATGAAACCTTGAATATCCCAAGCAATATTATCCTAGCAGATTCTAAGTTTCTCGAATCTAGACCTATTGACATTTTAATTGGGGCAGATCTATTTTGGCAACTATTATGTCCCAACCAAATCAAAATCAACCAGTACGTTTTCCAAGAGACTCATCTAGGATGGGTTGCATCGGGTCAGGTCGGCCTCTCTAGTTTAAACAATATCAGATGCCACCTCAGCACTAGCATTAATTTTGATTTGCAAATGCAATTAGCAAAATTTTGGGTATTGGAGGAATGCCAATCTACGAAGATTCTCTCCACTGAAGAGCAATTTTGTGAAGAGCACTTCAAGGAAAATACACGTCGTAACAAGAACGGTCGATTTATTGTGCGTCTTCCATTAAAGCAGTCACCAGAATCACTAGGTGAATCCAAGGTTCAAGCAGAACAGAGATTCTACAGCCTTGAAAGAAAACTAAAAAGAAATCCATCATTCCGTGAATTGTACGTTCAGTTCATGCAAGAATACCAAGAGCTTAATCACATGACTGCGATAGAAGAAAACGATTATCCTCATCCTGTATACCATATGCCACATCATGGAGTGCTTCGTGAACAAAGTTTGACTACCAAACTACGAGTAGTATTTGACTGTTCAGCACCGACCACATCAGGGTTGTCTTTGAACCATATTCAATGCGTCGGGCCTACCTTACAGGATGATCTATTTTCAATACTAATTAGATTTCGTCAGCACCGATATGTCGTAACAGCGGACATCGAGAAAATGTATCGCATGATTACTGTTGACGATGAGTGCAAAAACTTACAAAGAATATTATGGAGGGACGATCCTTCCGAACCAATAAAAACATTTGTTCTAAACACCGTTACATACGGACAAGCATGTGCGTCTTACTTAGCAATAAGATGTCTCATCCAACTCGCCACAGACAATGAAAAAACTTTTCCCGAGATAGCGGAAATTATTCTGCGCGATTTCTACGTTGACGATATGCTTACTGGAGCAGACACTATTGAAGACGCCCAACATATTTGTCAAACCGTCTCAAACATTTTAAAGGCAGGTTGTTTTAATCTACGAAAATGGTATTCTAATGACAATAAAGTATTAGATGGCTTGCAGCATTCAAACGATGCATGTATTTTGAAGTTTGATCCAGAAGAAAAGGCAAAAACGCTTGGACTAACATGGTCATGTAATGCGGATTTACTACATTTTGAGGTGGAAACACTACCCATCAATAAAATTCCTACGAAGCGATCTGTTCTTTCTTCAATATCCAAGATTTTTGATCCATTAGGACTTTTAGGTCCATGCACAGTGTTAGCCAAAACTATAATGCAAAAACTTTGGCTCGAGAAGATTTCTTGGGATGCACCCATTCCAAACGATTTAGCAGAACGTTGGATTAAATTCCAATCTGAATTAGCCCAGCTTAGTCAAGTCAATCTTCCTAGGCATGCCATATGCAAGAATTACAAATACATTGAAATTCATGGATTTGTCGATAGCTCTAGTATTGCATATGGGACGTGCATTTATTTGCGTAGTCTAGATCATGACAATCAGGTCCACATTCATTTACTTTGCTCCAAGTCAAAGGTAGCTCCAATAAAAACAATTAGCATTCCTAGGTTAGAGCTTTGCGGAGCACTTTTGTTAGCACGTTTATTCAATAAAGTGAAGCAATCTTTGAGAAT
Organism: Diabrotica undecimpunctata; assembly: GCF_040954645.1. Classification (NCBI taxonomy): domain Eukaryota; kingdom Metazoa; phylum Arthropoda; class Insecta; order Coleoptera; family Chrysomelidae; genus Diabrotica; species Diabrotica undecimpunctata. The sequence goes on from NC_092806.1 coordinate 100,002,903, forward strand.
AACAATAAACGAAACCATTTTATGGTCGGATTCTACTATAGTACTATCCTGGATTCGCACCAGTCCAAATTTACTGAACACATTCGTCAGTAATCGAGTATCCGAAATTCAATCTCTCACTTCCAATTGCAAATGGCGACACGTATCATCACGTGACAATCCATGTGACATCTTGTCCAGAGATCTATTTCCCAGCCATATTTTGAATCACGAGATATGGTGGTCAGGTCCTCCATGGCTTCAGTTGAATGAATCCTCTTGGCCCACCTCAAAGTTCGACTATATTTTAGACCTACCAGAATTAAAGCAACAGAATTTCACTCATTTGGCCACTGCCTCAAAGTTATTTCCATTTGAGCGCTTTTCACGTCTTAGTCATTTAAAAAGAGTGGTTGCTGTGTGTTTTCGTTTCAAATCAAATTCTCTGCGCTCAGATAAGGAGAAAAGATCTCTTAATAAATTTCCTATTTCCATTGACGAATTAGATCAAGCTTTTCATTCATTAATTCGAATGTCACAAAAGGAATCTTTCTCAAATGAAATTGCACTCTTAACCAATAACAAATCAATAATTAAGGGCAAACTAGCTAGTCTAAACCCATTTTTGGACGATAAAGGACTTCTGCGGGTAGGCGGTCGTCTGATCAATTCTTCCTATGAATTTAATAAAATTCATCTTATTGTTTTAGACTCAAAGCACAAGTTTTGTCAGCTTCTTTTTCAATTTGAGCACTATAGATTAATGCATCTTGGTCCTCAGGGTTTGTTAGCCACTATCCGAGAACAATTCTGGCCCATCGGGGGCAGAAGACTCGCTAGGTCAACAGTTAAATCGTGCCTCACTTGTTTTCGATTTAATCCAAAGACCATACAACCTATGATGGGTAACTTACCTAAGGAGCGCCTCAATTTGTCTAGTCCTTTTAGCTATACCGGAGTAGATTATGCTGGACCTTTCAATATCAAAACGCACAAGGGGCGTGGTGGTTCTATAATTAAAGGTTACATCAGCTTGTTTATCTGCTTCACTACAAAGGCGGTGCATATGGAACTTGTTTCAAGTCTTTCAGCAAACGAATTTTTACTTGCTCTTCGTAGATTTGTTGCACGGAGGGGCAAGCCTATAAAGATATTTTCCGACAACGGAACTAATTTTGTTGGGGCATTTAAAGAGTTAGGTACTTTTCTTTCTAATAATGAACTAACCTTGCAGAAAGCATATACTCAAGAAGCTATTTCATGGCATTTCAACCCACCGTATTCACCACATATGGGCGGAATCTGGTAAGCGGGTGTTAAGAGTTGCAAGCACCATTTAAAGAGAGTTCTTCAAAACACTCATTTTACATTTGAGGAATTCAATACTATGTTAAATCAAATTGAGGCTATATTAAATTCCCGTCCGCTCTGTCCGCTATCATCCGATCCATCCGACTATACTCCATTAACTCCTGCTCATTTTTTAATTGGTCGACCATTGGTTGCATGTCCAGACCGCAACATTACTGAAGAAAGGGTAAACCGTCTTACCAGATATCAGCACATCCAGTTATTGTGTCAGCATTTTTGGCGACGTTGGAGTCTCGAATACATAGCCGAACTTCAATACAGAACCAAGTGGAAAACCAACCATGGCAGCCTATCTGAGGGTTCTCTTGTTTTACTCAAGTCGGACAATACTCTACCTACTCAATGGCGTCTAGGTCGCATCGTTCATATTTTCAAAGGCTCTGATAACGTCGCAAGAGTAGCATCAATCAAGACCCAAGATGGAATCGTTAAGCGGAGCTTTACAAAAATTTGTCCATTACCAATTGAAAGCTAAGGCCCTTTGCTTTCAAGGCCGGGGGCATGTTTGCGCCGCAAACAATTATATTAGACTTTTTATTACAACCGGCAACAGTGTGCGTGTCTTCACCCAGCAGTGCGCGCACCGAAGAGACGACAAGGGGGAAGAGAGACTAATAGACATCAAGCAGCAAACAGTGAGGCAGTTTCGGTAAAAGACAATAAATTCGTATAAGTTTTCATTTTACAAAAGGCAATGTTTTTGTTTTAAACAGCATTAAAGCCAGTGTTTTACAGTCCACCATAGTTTTAATTTTGCCTAGTTACAATACAATAAACAGTTGTCCCTATTCCCAAACCGGGAAAAAACCCTAAATTAGCTGAAGCTTACCGACCTATATCATTATTATCATGTATATTGAAGACTCTTGAACGGATGATTAAAATTAGGTTAGATTGGTGGCTAAGGGATCAAAGTCTCTTACCCGCTAACCAACATGGCTTTAAGAAAGGTTATGGAACCTTAGATTCCTTAACAACACTTGTTGTAGACATTCAGAATAGTTTTTCCAGGAACAGTTATGTACCTGCTTTATTTTTAGACATCGAAGGTGCTTACGACTCGGTATCTCTTACAATTCTCCAAGAAAAAATGATTAAATTTTTTCATATTCCAGCGCAGTTTGCTTCTAACGTTGTGGACTTGTACACAAATAGGATAATTTATTTAAAAGACAATCATACTCTTATAGGACCTAGACTTAATAACAAAGGATTACCTCAGGGCTCCGTTTTGAGTCCTATTTTGTTTAACATTTACACAGCAGATCTACACAACATCACTATTACTAATATTGCATTCAATATTGTACAATACGCTGACGATTTCTGTTTGTATACAGAACACAAAAAATATCAGCAATCCATTGAAAACCTGAATGAAGTGTACGGATTCCATAAAAAATGGTTTATAGAAAATGGTTTCGAATTATCCTGCAGTAAATCACAAGTTTGTTTATTTACCAGACATAACTTTCCTAATGCTAGTACAATCAATTTAGGTGGGCACCAATTTTCCCTTAAAAACACAATTAAATATCTGGGAATGATACTCGACCAGAAATTGACCTGGAAGTTACATATTGATGACATGTTGAACAGATGCAATAAGGGATTAAACTTTCTTAAATCAATTAATAAAACTTGGTGGGGATCGGATGTTGAAGTAAGTTTATTATTTTACAAAGCTTACATACGATCTATTTTGGATTACGGAAGTGTTTTGTATGGATCAGCAAGTAATGTACTACTAAATAAAATCAACGTTTTACAGAACTCAGCCTTACGAATATGTTTAGGAGCCATGAGATCCACTCCAGTACAAGCTTTATATTTGGAAGCCTTAGAACCTCCTTTAAATATAAGACGAAGGTTTTTGTCCAAAAAATATTTAATGAAAGTATACTTACTGAACTCATCTCTATACGAAAAGATAGTCACTTTGAATTGCCATGACCTGACAAATAAATATTGGCAAAAAAAGAAATCTCCCTTACTTTGCGAAGCGTATAATCAAAATATAGCACTTTTAAAAAATATAGATAGAACGAACTACATATTCAAAAATTACTCTTCTTTCTTTTTACATACAGATATTATTGTACCAAATTATAGTGAAAATATATATTTAAATAAAAATATTGTTCTATCTATAACAAGCAAATACAAAGAGGCAATAGCTCTATATACAGATGCGTCTAAATCTCCAGATGGAACCGGATGCGCTTTTTTTATACCATCGGAACATATAGAAAAGAAATTCAAACTGAACCCGGAAACTTCGATTTATACAGCAGAGGCTATTGCAATATATGAAGCTTTATTATATGTAGCTGAAGTTGAGTTTGCCCATATTCTAATTTTGTCGGACTCCTTAGCAGTGTTAAAATCCATTGGTAAATATGGACCACCTAACTTACAAGACTGCCCATACATTTATAGAATTAAACATATTATTCAAACTCTTTTAACTAAAGGAATCAATGTACATTTTCTCTGGATTAAAGCACATGCAGGATTTGAACATAATGAATATGTCGACTTATTAGCCAAAGAAAGCATTTTAACCGATACTGATATTCTACATAAAGTAACGCTTTCTGACAGTATTGTTTCTTGCAAGTTAACATTACTTCGAGAGTGGAGCTACCAGTGGAAGGAATACTCTTTTGTGAACCAAAATAGATACTTGATAATTCAGCCAGATATTCCCAAATTTCCTTGGTACAAGTCTTTTAGAGCTTCCAGGAGGCACATAACCTCCATTATTAGAATACGTTTCGGACACGCATGTTATCCAAAGCACTTATTTAAAATAAAGGTGTTGGATGATGACAAATGTGAGCATTGTGGAGAGGAAAGTGATTTAGATCATATATTTTTTGGTTGTTCTAAAAACAGAGTCTACTCATCCAAACTTATAAATGATTTATTAAAATATAAAATAGCAGCTCCTTGGAATATACTATATTTATTATCACTTGGCTCTGTAGATATTTACAACTCCTTAATTAAATTTTTAAAAGACAGCAAATTATCATTATAATTCTCTAAAAATTATTTAGTTAATCTTGTTACCTTTGTCTTAAACCATTTGTATAACTTCCTCCTCTCCGTGACCTAGTGTTGTTGTGTCTTTTATAAATAAATGCCTTGATAGGTCCCTAGGCGAGAAGAGTGTGTCCCTGTTCTCCTAATATCGATGTAATAATCTTTTATTTTGATAGGGCATTTAGGTAAAAATTATAATGATGACTGTCTTAGTCCTTTTGTGTCTGGCTGTATGACGATAAGTCTAAGCCAAAAAAAAAAAAAAAAAAAAAAAAAAAAAAATTTTAAATGTAGGGAATTCAATATCTTACTATAATACTTTAGTATGTAACTTGTAACAGATACTAAAATAATAAGGAGGCATAACACCTAATTTCGCTTTTAACTATAAATGTATCGTATAACGTAACGTAGCAATCAGTAGTGAGTCATTACTCAGATAAAATATTTCGGTGACTTTATGGTAATTTGATTATAGCCAACATATCTATTACAATTATTACATATAATATGTTCGGTTGTTTTAAAAAATACCTTGTCGCTTGTAAATTTTGTATCTTTCGTTATCAGGCATACGAGTATTTTATTTTTAATTTAGAAGTAAATGTATATATAATATTCTTTTTTCTGTCACTGATTTTAAATATGGTTCACTTATATTCTTCTTGCTTATTTATTTTTATTCGTAATACTTATAACGTACGTAATAACGTACCCGTTGTTGCAAAAAGCAACAACGGGTACGAAAGATATCAGGTATCAGGGGTGGTATTTGTCAATCTAAATGCCGCCTACGACACATTAAATTAGAGGACATTTCTCCAAAAACTGTATGACAAACTGTAAACATCGTTTTATTCGCGTATATCTACAGAACAGAAGATTTTTCGTATCATTCAATGGTAATATGGAGAACGCAGACAAACGGTCTCGCTTGGGGTAGCGTAATGGCACCTACACTGTATTACATTTACACAAATGATCAACAGATACCAGTAGATACTAGGATTTTCATGTAGACCATACATTGCACAACCAAAAACTTTTGTTGCTGGAGTGGAAAAAAATCTAGTAGATGCCTTAAATATAATAAAAATGAACTACGATTTAATTTTAAGCCAAACCCCGAAAATCTTAGGAACGCTCCTTCAATTTTCCCAACACAGGCGCTTTCACAAAACTGAACATCCAATAGTGTGATGAAATCCTTGAACTCTGAATTTCCTATAAATACCTTGTAGATAGTTTATATCGCACGTTGTCAATCACAGAATCTTGTTTAAAACTAAAAGGCAAACTAAGGACCAGAAATAGTATGCTCCGCAAGCTTGTCAGCTAAAAATGGGGCGCACATCCTTTCACCCTTAAAACGTAAATGCTTGCACTTTTCTTCTTGCTTAACTGTCTTTTTCCTTTTATTCCGATATACTCTGTACGAGTACTAGAAACCAATTCGTTAAGGATTTTTGCTTAGTTGAGGAGATATATGTTGTGGAATGCAATTTTTAGATTCCCCATGTCTCTAATAACAAACAGTTTTATCAACGTCTGTTTTTCCTTGCAATTCTTAGAAGGCACAGATTAAAGCAAAATACTGAATTTGGTTTCAAAAATTAGTTTACGTTTTTTAACCAAGTTTGACATCTTGGCGTCTATGCATGTGTCTGATCTACCTTAAGCGATTTATTTTCCTAAACAATATATTTATAAGAGCTTTCTTTATTTAGTATGTGTTCTTATTCTATACGGATTTGTAGCAATATGATAATGAGGTTAAAAAAGTTTTCTTATTATTTTTCTTTCAAATATTCGGAGTTCTTCCTTATTTGTTTTAGTCATTGTCCATTGTCCAAGTGAATTATGCTCTGTATTGAATTGCTTTCTTCTGTTGATTCGCTTGTATTTGGTTTTTATTTTGTTGATTTTAAGTAAAACATTTTTCGTGCTCTCTTCACTTTGTTGAAGATGTCGTTTGCGGAGAGAGTTTCTTATAAGATCAATATCATTAGCAGATGCTAGGACTGCTTTGTACCTTGAGCCATTAATGAATTGCATTTTAAATAGACGTTATTTCTATTTTAGTAAGCTGTTCATTAAATTTTTGAATATTTGAATCGAGAATCTGTATTTTATTCAACTGTTTTATAACACAGAGTTTATTGGCGCCTATCTTCATCTCTGTTTTTTTTGTTTAGCGTATCATTATTTTTCTTCCTATGCCGTCCCCATTAACGGAGGTTGGCGACCACATTTCTAAAAGTATCTCTGTCTTTTGCAACGTGGAATAATTCATCTACAGTCTTGTTTGTCCAGTCACGAATATTTTGCAGCCATGACTTCCTCTTTCTACCTATTCCCTTTTTGCCATCAACTCTACCCTGCATGATGGCCTGCAGAAGACTTTATATTCCTTAGTATGTGTTCCAGGTATATCTAAAATTCAAAGGCTTGAAGCTTCCTAACTATTTGCGCTTTTACTGTCCATATTTCTACTGCGTACAATAGTTGAGACCAGACGTAACATTCAACAAACCTCAGTCTCAGCGCAGTATTAAGATTTTTGTCACAGAACAATTGCTTGAATTTTAAGAACGCTACCCTTGCCATTTAGTCTTAGTCTGAATCTAATTCTTTGTTGATGTAAGCTCCCAGATATTTATTATTAAATTAGGGTATATATTCAGGTAGCTAACTGATGTAAATATAACCCACATAACACTTTTAAATCCAGAAGTCTAATACAAATCCCTAAAATCAGGATATATAAAACAGTGATTAAACCAGTGCTATTGACTGAAAATGTGACGAGAACGCTGACAAAACAATGTAAGTAAAACTTAGGTATTAATTAGATCAGGATTACTAGAAAAGCCATCAGATTTATTTTCCAACTTACAAAGGTCCGAATACTAACCAATACCGAACCGGAACTAATGCCAAGGTCTAACAGATATATAAAGATAGCAACGTCATACAAGAGACTAAATCTCAACGCCAAAGTTACGCTGGCTACATCCAAAGGCTTTCTAATAACTGCATTGCCAAGTTAAACTGGGAGAATGCCCCGAGAGAAAAAATGCCCCTAGGACGTCCACGAATCAACAGGGGAGGTAACATATGATCAGATTTAGGAATAATGGGACTACCTACTGCCCCATCATATTTATCAACACATGCCTGTACAACCAACTGCTATCCAACCTACAATCAATACTTATCTGTTGGGAACTATCAAATCCATTACATGTAGTCAAACGAAGTAGGCTTAAAATAAGTTATCTTAGGAAAGGCACTACAGAAATATTGATATATATTTTTAAAACTTTATTTACGTGGCTAAGTTTTCAATAGGAATGAGGAGACAAAAAGCAGAAAATCCAATAGAACCTTGTTACGTTCTGACTATACTATGATGATAACCTTTACAATATAAACAATACTTGGGGCAACTGTTTGTCTCAATTTTGTCATTCAGAATAATTATGTATGTATTTTTTAAATTGCTAATTTCCATAGATTCTAATTTCCATAGAATCTAAATATATCTTAAGGCCTTTATTTTAAATATACTTTTTTAGTAATGAAAATACGTAGATAGAACCTGGAATATACATTTAACCTTTAATCTCTGGGATAAATCCATCTCCTAAACAATGGCGCCGATATATTTAGTTAAAATTCTGTGCACTTATTTTAACCGTTTATGTCCTTATCATTCATATATGAGTTGTGACCGATATTACAAACTCATTTACTTTTCAGAAAGAGACTCCATATTAACTATACTTATTACTATACAAATCTGATTCGAAATATCGTCTAAAAGTAACAGTGTGTAAAATTATTTTTAATGAAAAGTTAATTAGCCATTTCTTATGGGGTTCAAAAGAAAAGCCTTTACGAAAATTTGAGTACAAATAAGACCACCGTAATCAGTTGTACGTTGGGTAATGAATAATTAATTAATCGGCTAATCAGAATCACCCGGTCAATATGATTTTTGTCAAATCGGTCCTTTTTAGGATCAATTATTCTAATAATGTCTATAAATATTAAGGGCATATCTAGAGATAAAGACACTTTACTTTACTTAACCTTATCAGACATATGCGCTTAGCACAAATGTGACGTATTTCTAGTGCAGAAAATACATAGAGGGCAACAAATAGTGTATTTGGTATTAAGCTGATCGCTGAAAATCACATAATAAATGTAAAAGTGCTGTCTCTGCCGGCAAAGAAGCAAAGAAAAACTTAAAATGAGAGAAGACAAAACCAGTCAGCTGAAGGAACCGTTTAACGATGTTGAGCTTGGATCCACTATCTACGTATATAATGAAGAATAGTACGGCACTGACTGAAGATCTGAGCACAAAGCTTATTATAAAATTTGGACCAAAAATACAACAGTTACTGATATCCAAAGTCTTCAGACAAACAAAGCAAAGACAAAGTTGTTGCCTTGCTTAAACCTGGCAAAAACTCCAACGACCACAAAAGCTATCGGTCAATATATTTATTTTGTCAGCTTTACAAAATACTGCTCAAGAGGTAAAACAGAAGAAAAACTCAAATTAAAAGACAAAAGTTGCTATAGACAGGAAAGATCATGTACGTCACCAATACTAAATCTTGCCCAACACAGCAAAGATGGGTACAAAAGATATTAGGTATGAGGAGTGGTATTTATCAATATAAGCAGCAATTTGCAGTTTTCATTCAACATCTAAGTTACGTTATGCCCTACTCTACGTCCTCTCTCTTGTATGTTAAAGAAATTTATTTAGTCATCTGGGAAAAATTTCTCAAACGATATTAATATTAAAAGGGACTTTAAAGAGCCAAAGCACGCTAAACCGTAAGGCGACTAAACCACACAAAATGGTTATTTGAGAAAAATTATAGCTCGTTCCAGAAAGAATTGTAAATATAACATTAATGTAGATTAAGAAGAAACGCTGAAGAAAAAAACAGTAGCGGTTAGCCTAAATAAAGAAAGACAAAAAGATGTAATTTAATGTTTTGAAAAAATCTGATCCGAAGACTATATGAAAAACATTTCATAGTATAGACATCGAGCGCGGCGATGCCTTTGCCGTCTGGCGGCCTATATCGGAAACTTTTACTACCATTTGACTATTTGTGTACGATTTTGTGTATGGTTAAGTGGCACACCACAAAAAGTGTTTTTATTTTCTCTTTTGTTCAACAATTAAAATGTATTACTATACTTCTAGATGTTCCAATACAATAAAGGATAATAAACATAAAGCACAGGCTACAAAATTTTATTATTTTCTATGTGCTAGTTATTATAAACACATAAGCTATACTACAATTAAAAACTATGACCACTAGGAAAAAATACGGTAGACTATAAATTCATTTGTGCTTTAGCACTATAGTAAGAACAAGATAAAAATCCAAATTCCTACATAATTATATTAACGAGAAGTTAAAAAAACTTTTGTTCGTTATCAGTAATAGAAAGCGCATTTCAGAATATATTATGAAAAATGTTGTTGATATTACAATATCAGATGATAGGAATACAAAAATAAAAAACAACTTACCTTTTCAAAACAACAATCAATCACTTCATTTTATCACGAAAAATTTAAAAATTGCAATGTAATTGAACCCATTTTGTGAGCTATAGTTACATTGATACTTATGTGGCAATTAGCTGTAAAGTCATTAGTCGTTTTCGCCGTATCATATTTTCCTGATATTTTTTGTAGGCAAGCGGTTTAGTTTGTGTAATATAATATCCCCAATTCGTCTCATAATATTTAGTTTTCAAAACAAATATTACGCTAATTCGTTTAAATTTTTTAAAGCACTTTGCAGTACATTTGAAAATAAGTCGACAGTTTTCCTTGAAATCTCTGAGATTACTCCTTGTTAAATTAATTAGTTTCTTAGGTAAGCCTAGTTCTGCAATGGTATTTCATAGTTTTATTCTTATGATTATATCATGTGTTTGTTTAAAATCTATAAATAACTAGTTTAATGTTTTTTTTGTATTCCCAACAATTCTCATTAACTGCCTAATAGTAAATAATTGATCAACGATTTATTAGTTTTTCTAATTCTACACTAATAGCCTCCTATTTGATAGTTCACCTATTCACTCAATCGTTCCAGGTGTATTAGAAAAAATACTGTATATCCTAATAATTAACAGATATATAGCTTATATATATATCTTATATCGCAATAGTTTGTGCAGTACATTTTATTATCCCTTTTGTGTTTGGTATGCTTTTCAGGCCAAAAGGTAAATCTACCTAGGCCAAATCCTGAGACTTGACAAAGAGAACCAAAGTGCGGAAATTACTAGAAGAGCAAGACTAGCATGGGCAGGATTTGGAAAACTTAGTTGGATGCTTAAGAACCGCAAAATACCCCAATACTTGAGGAGCAAAGTGCTCAACCAATACATCCTTCCTATCATGACATATGGAATGCAAACCTAGACCCTAACCAAGGCAAACATGAATAAACTAGCCACAACAGAAAGAACAATGAAAAGAGCAATGTTAGGTATACGACTGTCAGATAAAAAGAGGAGCGACTGGGTAAGATCAAAAACAAAAGTCGAGAACATAGCAACAAAAATTGCCAAACTTAAATGGAGCTTCGCGGGCCAGACTGCTAGACAAAAAGAACAACGTTGGAATACTACAATACAGCATTGGAGACCTTACGAAAGTAAACGACCAAGAGGAAGACCACAGATGAGATGGGTTGATGATATTAAAAGAATAGCCGGAACAAATTGGAAATATGTTGCTCAGGATAGAGACCGATGAAAGGAGTTGGGAGAGGCCTATGTCCAAACATGGACGACACAAGGCTAAGAAGAAGAAGATGCTTTTCAGCAAGTTGGTACTTGCTCTTACTTCTAAATTGACAGAGCAGCTGTTTAACTGCCTGTACTGAACTTTCTTCTTCATTTTGCAAATATATATATGAAAACTAATAAAACTCTGGCTTACCGTTGATTAAAATATTGGATACCCTATACTATTGAATCAACGGAAATACTAAGATCACACGGGGAGAATATTATGGGTTATTTCTGGTTTCGTAATAATTTACACTGAAATTACTACCAAGAGAGTGCTCTCACTTCCACATGTTCAAATTGATATATAGTACCAACATATGCTAGTTATATACCATCAGTACTAATAAAATGGAAACTATCAAATTAATGTCAATTTTATTGAATAATCAAAACAATCGAAAATATATACCAAAACAACCCAATAAAAGTAAAAGAAGAAGAAGAACTAACCGACCCTATTGAAGCTGGCAATGAGATAAGACAGGGAGATTCCCTGTGTCCGCTATTGTTCAACCAAATTATGGATGAAATAATAAAAAAGTAAGAAATAAAAGAGGATACCAAATGGGAGAAAAACAAATTAAAATAATCTGCTATGCAGATGACGTAATACTATTCTTTCAAAGTGAAGATGATTTACAACGTATGCTACACCAATTTCATATAACCGCCAGAAAATTTAACATGTTAATTTCTCCAAAAGAGACAACATGCATGGTTATAACAGCAAGTTTACTAAGATCTTAATTGGAGCTGGAAGGTCAGCTAATAGAACAAGTGATGGAGTTTAAATATCTAGGTATCACATTATCTAGCTACGGAAAGCTCGAAACTGATGTGGAAGATCCACTGAATAGAGCAAACAGAGACGCGGGCTGTCTAAATGAAAAATATGAAGAAATAAAAATATCGGGAAAGAAACCAAAGGCAGAATTTACAAAACAGTTATCAGACCAATAATGACACACGCATCAGAAATAAGACCTGACACAGGTCATAGAACACATAGAAGCAGCAGAGATAAAACACAAAAATTGATGGTAAGACACCATGGGACAGAGCTAGAAGTACAGATATACGACGTAGATGCAAGGTGGAGAACATCAAGAACTGGTTAAGAAATAGAAGAGTAGAATGAAACGATCATATAAGTCGAATGACAACAAATAGAGTATTAGAGACGGCAAGAGAAGGTTACCCAATAGGAAGACGATCAGTAGGAAGACCACGAAAACCATGGAACGGCAACTTACTGGAGGCACATTGAAAAACAGACAGAGTCATGTCTATATAAAAAGAAGAAGAAGAAGAAGAAGAAAAAGATACACAGGATAAACATTAAAATAGCTGCAAGAAAGAGAAAATGAATCAGTCATATTATTGTAGAATAGCAGAGGACAGAGTGTTTAGAGAAAATAATGAATCAGTCATATTAATGTAGAATAGCAGAGGAGAGAGTATTTGTCATAGCCTTGGACAAGTGCCCAATTGAAAAAAGAACACAGGTCGTTCAAAAAAGACGGAACTCTAGAAAGGAAATAGAATAGATTTAAAAAAATAATAAAAGCATAAACATGTCTTTTCCTACTCTTTTAATATTGAAAATACGCAAATAGAACCTTGAATTAAAATGTAACCTTTGATATCTGTGATAAACCCATCACCTGAACAATGGCGCCGATGTATAGAGTTGAAATTTTTTACACTTATTTTAACTGTTTATTTTTTTATTATCTATATACCTATGAGTTGCGAACCATATCACAAACTTATTTATTTTCCACAAAGAGGCTCTTTAATACCTTAAATTTATTACTATACAAATCTAATTCGAAATATCGTCAAAAAGTAATACACGGCATGTAAAATTTAAATTTTGAATAAAAAGTAAAACATTAGGCATTACTTATGGGGTTGAAAGAACGAGCCTTTACGAAAATTTAAGTACTAAGAAGACCACCACAATCGGGCATATCCAGGGTAATGATTAATTAATTAATCGGCTAATTCTTCAGTCACCCCTTTAATATGATTTTTGTCAAATTGGTCCTTTAATTTAAATTGCTAGTTGAAGCTAAATATTGCCAGCTTCAATAGGGTCGGTTAGTTCTTCTTCTACTTTTACTTTTATTGTGTTGTTTTGGTATATATTTTCGATTGTTTTGATTATTCAAAGAAATTGACATTAATTTGATAGTTTCTATTTTATTAGTACTGATGGTATATAACTAGCATCTGTTGGTACTATATATCAATTTGGACATGTGGAAGTGAGAGCACTCTCTTGTTAGTAATTTCAGTGTAAATTATGACGAAACCAGAAATAACCCATAATATTCTCCTCGTGTGATCTTAGTATTTCCGTTGATTCAATAGTATAGGGTATCCAATATTTTAATCAACGGCATGCCAGAGTTTTATTAGTTTTCATATATATATTTGCAAAATAAAGAAGAAAGTTCAGTACAGGCAGTTAAACAGCTGATCTGTCAATTTAGAAGTAAGAGCAAGTACCAACTTGCTAAAAAGCATCTTCTTCTTCTTCTTAGCCTTGTGTCGTTCACGTTTGGACATAGGCCTCTCTTAACTCCTTCCATCGGTCTCTATCCTGAGCAACATATTTCCAATTTGTTCCAGCTATTCTTTTAATATCATCAACCCATCTCATCTGTGGTCTTCCTCTTGGTCGTTTACTTTCGTAAGGTCTCCAATGTTGTATTGTAGTATTCCAACGTTGGTCTTTTTGTCTAGCAGTCTGACCCCGCGAAGCTCCATTTAAGTTTGGCAATTTAAATCCAGAAGTGTAATTCGAATCTCTAAAATCAGGATATTTTATATAAAATAGTGATCAAACCAGTGCTAATGTGTGGATACGTGACGAGAACGTATTAATTAGACCAGGATTGCTGGAAAAGCCAGCAGAGGTATTTTCCGACTTACAAGGTCAAACACATATATACAGATAGCAACGTCGTACAAGAAACTAAATCTCAATGCTAAAGTTGCGCTGACTCTATAATTACTGCATTGCCAAGTTAAATTGGGAGGATGCCCCAAAAGAAAAAATGCCCTTAGGACTTCCACAAATGAAGGGGGAGGTAACATACGGTTAGATTAAGGAATAACGGGACTATCTATCGACCCATCATATTTATCAACACCTGCTATCCTTCCTACAATCAATACTTATCTGTTGTGGACTATCAAATCAATTGCATGTAATCAAACGAAGTAGGCTTAAATAATTATCCTAGGAAAGCCACTTCAGAAATATTGACATAACTTTTATAAACGGAATTTACGTGGCTTTATTTTCAATAGGAATGAGGAGAAAAAAAAACAAGAAAAGGCAATAGAATCTTGTTGCGTTCGGACTATACGATGACGATGATCTTTATATAAGGTATAGGGAGAAAGAGAGAATAATGTTTATGTTCAATTTAGAACTCGCTGATTTTCACCCTTTTGAATTGGGTATGTATATGTATTACCATAGAAAATAAAAGCAATAAAACTATAATTATGAAACGAAAAGAGTACGAAATGAAAAGATTATATAAATCCCTTATATTTACACAGACTGCTTTACAAAGGGTGAACGAATGAGCATAAAAACACAGCTGTTTTAAAAACTTAATATTATTAGACGAATTTAGGATCAATTTCACTCAAAATATGATATGCTAAAATATGATACGACAGGAAAAAAGGCAATGACTTTTACAGCTGACAGCTTACGAATATTGTCTCGTACTGTTATATAGCAGTTTGTTGTCACATTTTAACCTGTTTATTTTCTTATTATCTATATATGTGTTGTAAACCGATATTACAAGCTCATTTCACAAAGAGACTATATATTAAGTACAGTTATTACTAAACAAATCTGACTCGAAATATCGTCTAAAAGTAACAGTATGTAAAATTTAAATTTTTATTGAAAAGTAAAAGATTAGTCATATAATAAAGTTCATCGTGGAAGCCTTCACGAAATTTGAAGTAACAATAAGACCACCGCAATCGAGCGTACTCTGGGTAATGAATAATTGTTAAATCGGTTAATTCTTCAATCACCCGTTCAATATGATTTTTATCAATTCGGTCCTTTTTAGGACCAACTATTCTAATTATGTCTATAAATATTAAGGACATATCTACAGATAAAGACACTCTACTTTACTTAAGTGACGTATTTCTACTGCAGGAAGCAAATAGAGGGCTAAACCTAGGGTATTTGGTATTAAGCTGATCGCTGAAAATAACGAAATAAACATAATAAATGCCGGCAAAGAAAAACATAAAATGAGAGAGGACAAACAAGTCAGCTGAGGAAACCTGTCAACGATGTTGAATTTGGATCCACTATCCACGTATATTATGAACAATATTACGGCTCCTGACTGAGGATCTAAGCACAAAACTAATTATAAAATTTGGACAAAAAAATACAACAATGGCTAATATACAAAGTGTGTAGACAAGCAAAGCAAAGACAAAGTTGTGGCCTTGCTTAAACCTGACAAAAACCCCAACGACCACAAAAGCTATCGGCCAATATATCTATTTATTTTTTCAGCTATACAAAATACTTCTGCATATGATCCTTAATATAAACCGATATTAGAAGAAAAACTTCAATTAAAAGATAAAAGTGGCTATATATGACAGGATAGATCATGTTCGTTACACATACTAAATCTTGCCCAACACAGCAAAGACGCATATGAAAAATATCAGACATGAGGAGTGGTATTTGTCAATCTAAATTCTGCTTACGACACCTTAAATTAAAGCACATTTTTCCAAAATCTATGTGATATCCCCTTAGGTAATAAACTCACTTGTATTATCCGCGTATGCCTACACAACAGAAGATTTTCCGTATCACTCAATGATAAGAATAGAAGATGAAGATGGAGAACGTAGTAGAACGGTCTTCTTTGGGGTACCGTAATGGCACCTACACTGTATAATATTTACACAACCCATACCAGTAAATACTAGGACTTTTATTTTGTAGACGATACATCTATTGTTGCACAACCAAAAAATTTTGTTGCTGAAGTGGAGAAAAATCTAAATATCATATCTTAAACACAATAAAAATAGATTATAAATTAATTTTAAGCCAAACCCTGGAAAAAGTCAGGCGGGCTCCTTCAATGTCCCTAACAGAGACGCTTTCACAAATTTGAACATATACCTGAACCAATAGTGTCATGAAATCCTTAAACACACTTTGTAATTCACAGAACTTTGTTTAAAACTAAATGGAAAACTAGAACCAGAAAAATAATATTCTTCGCGAACTTGTCAGCTAAAAATGGGAAGCACATCCTTCCACTCTTAAAACGTAGACGCTTGAACTCTATGCTTCTGCTGCCGAATATACCTTGCTTGTATGGGTGATATCAATACATACTTAACACGTAGATTTAGCTATAAATTAGTCAGCCAAATTCAGCGGATATTAAGACTCACATCCATATATAAGCTCTACAATATCGTAGTTATCAATCCACATAATATCCGAAGATAAGTAGCTAGAGAACAAAAGAAACAAAGTCTAGATTCGTAACATCCACTCCACGAATAACAACCCATTTTATGACTAGAATCGAGGAATAACTAGCTAGACCAACACATCTGCAAGACATACAAAAAAAAAAATAAGCTGCTTCTCGCCATCTGAACTCTCGAAAGGAACTTCCTTATGGTAGTTATCTTCCTTAAATCTGCAATGAGGACTCTTGCCTTCAAACACCGGTTAACCTGTGTGAATCTGGGGTGATACAAGATTCATTACACTTTCTTAGTTGACTTTGCCATTCCAATCGCTCTTTTCTGAAGGGACAAGGTTTATTTATTTGAACTAAACATGTAAAGTACAGTCAGTAAGCTATTACTTACATATATTGATCATTGCAAATTTGACACTAACTACACTTATATTGACTACATATTACCCCTAAATAGGAGATAAAACATTCAGTATGTAATATGGGTGTAAGTATGTAATATGGGTGAAGTGGTATAATTGTTGTTAGATAAATTAAGCATTCTTCTTTTTTTTGTGCACTACTATCTGTAGTACACAGATAAAACAAGAAATAAAATAATAAAAATCTGTATAAAAGATATCATAAAACAATGGATAAAATAAAAGAAGTTCTTATCTATCGAATTCTTAAATAAAACGTATGAAGACATACTCACGTTAACAAAATACATTAGGAAATTTCCGCATGTGAAAAAAATCCAATTTGGTAACAAAATCCTTTTGTATCTATAAAGCTATTTTTAGAAAAGCACGTACCTACCAAAAACAGGTAGTTAATAGTATTCATATCTGTTACACAATGTAATGCGTCTGAATGATAACAAAAATAAGGAGTCCATATAAACCGTTCAGACTATACGCGAGAAGTATACAGCTTAATGGCAGAGTTGCCAAACTATCAGAGCTTACTTAAACCGATATACCTATGGTTCCAATATACAATGAAAAAGATCTGAATGACCCCTATAAGATATACACGTGAACTAAGCAATATACATTCATGATACAGGGGTACTTAAGGGCTCCACAAAATTTTTAAAAATTATGAAACTATACATGTTGACGAATCGACAGAGCCAATATTATGGAATGGTCAAGTGAGCTCCGTATATCGGTGTCGACTTGACCACGGAGCTCACTTGAACCTGAATTTTAACATGGGCGGAGTCCACTTTATGCCGTAGATATATATATATATATATATATATATATATATATATATATATATATATATATATATATATATATATATATATATTATATCTTTTTATTCTTTTATTCTCCATTTTTTTTCTCTTTCATATTGAACTCGTTTCTAACCTGAAATCTTTGCAATCCACTTTATAGGATCTACTCTTTTCACGTATCCATACCAGTTTAAACGTTTTTCTTTAACCTTCCGTCGGTACCAACTTACTCTTGTATAAAAGCTGTCACAATGTATCAAAATGATTCATCTAACTGTTTTAAAATTACAGTAACATCAATAGTTTTTGGATCAAGCGTAGTTGTAGATTACATCCAATAATTCATTACGTTCCTCCTTTTTTGTTTGTTTAAATACGCTGTGATAATAAACTATTTGTGTATGTAAATCAGAAGATGTGACTTACGAGTAAAAAGCTATTGACAGCAATGGTCGCAATGTATCTGTTTGATACGTGATTATACAATTTACTAACACGCAGTCAGATATATGTGGCGTTTTAGTTGTGTTTTTTATTATTTTTATAATTTATTCTTTTAATACGATTTAAAACATTTATAATATTATCAAAAAAACGGTAACATACATAGAAATATAACCTAAGTACTTGCATAAAATGATTTGATTTCTTACAGTATAAAGTGGTAAAAATAAAATGCTGCCTTTCTATACGACGCAGACATAAAATACATATATTATTTTCTTATAAATATTTCAAACCAAAAATCATCTTTATTTAAGTTTATTGCGGTCGCTATCTGTCACTTATTATATCACTTGAGTCTTCATGTTCTTGTAACCTTGAGTGACATGATGTGAACACTGGGACTGTATGCTCGCCACAAATATATCGTTTACAATTCTTGCAAATGGTTTTGGTTAACCTGGTCCTTCGTAATGTGTAACATAAAGCACACCGACGACGCTTTGTTTAAGTTACATCTTCTGCAGTCACTAGTTCAACTTCTTCATCGGGCTCTCCCGGTGGTCAAATCGTTGAAGAGTTCACGAATCTGCGCAATGTTATCAACAGCTTTTCTTTTAGGTCTTGTGATGCGGTCATCGAAACGCAGGCATCTCATAAGAAACTTGAACCTTCTGAAACTCATAACTAATCGAAATATGTCCACGTCATGTCCATCTGTATCCCAGACATCCTCTAACAACAATGTACGAGTTTGTGAACTTGACTATTGTTTGTAGCATTTTATGCTCCAACATTCTATATGTTACTTAGCTAGTCATGCTTTATGTATTAGTCTTGGGAGACCTGTAACCAAGTTATGTGGCTTGGTGCGTCGCTTCTTCGCGTGCGTTGTTTTCATCCATCTAGTGGTTTTATCTTTTTCAAAGTAAAATAAATTGTCATGTAAATCTGGTTCTATCTCTGTCCCACTCTCTTCAGTATCAGAATCAACTACTCTTTCATCCGTTAGTTTATCTTCCGCATCTGTGTCCGGTTGAATCGGTGCGTGCTTGTGTCTCTGTCTTTCTCGAGCGTTCTTGGCGTTGGAAAACCGAGAAAGCGTCATAATACAAGTTCACACGTGTGGTTAAAGTATCGTCAGCTGTGTCTGTAGTGAAAATGTGGAGTGCTTAGATTCGTCATTTACAACAACTACAACAATAAAGGTAAATAATTGTACACTAATATTTCATTATCGTAAACTATGATTGATTGATTAATTGTTAGATTGACACAAAAGTTGAGAAACTGAGTTTATAGGTTATGTCATACTATTGACAAATGTTGATAGTGTTAAGTAAATTATTAGTTTAAATCACTCTGCAATCAATCGTAATTCAGTCGATTGAGAAGAAACAGCGCGTTTTAACTGCAAACAACTATTGTGCAATTTAATAATATTCATATCAATAAATATTCTACCGAGAAAAAGACGTTGTCACGTAAAATCTTCGCCCGTAAAACCGACTTTACAGGCAAACCGTTTTTTTTAAGATTGTGAATCCTATGACTTCATCTTGACTTGAATTTTCAGTAGATAATTTTTTTTATCTTCTTCTCTTTTAAGTTTTTCGCTGGTTTGTCTTGTCTTGATAAGTATTCTATCTGTTAGCTTTTTTTAAGTCCATTTTTTCTGTGTTCGTCTATTAGATTTTGGAGCAGATAGGATAGACCTTGATCATCTTAAGCCATGATCCCTTAGTCATTTGCAAAACTTAATGTGTAAAGTTGCTATATCTATCGTCAAATTCAAAGAAATACCACCTTTAGTCCATACCAATTAAGATATTTTTTTACCAATATATATGCCAAATAATTTTAAATTCGGTTCCGCAAACGAACTTGCTTTTTTTATCGTTAGTGGGAGTGGTGGTTCACTTAGGTGTCAGCCGAAAGGAGTACATCCGAATAAAGGTTCTCGAATGATTACTGTATACTGATCTTCAAATGTTTGGGTGCCAAATGGGTTAAAGCTTTGTGGAAAGAATGGAAAAATGTAGTATAGATGATAATCAGAATATAAATTCCAATATATTTGAAAAGTGACTTAAGAATACATTACTTCCTAATATAACACCCAGCAGTGTGATAATTACGGACAATGTCAGCTATCACTCAAGAGTTCTAAAAATAATTCCGAACAGTTCGTCTTTAAAACAGGAACTAATTTCCTCTCAGACAATGATTTTCATTTTAGGGAAAACTATAATAAAAAACAATAACTTTAATTACTTCGTACTAAAACTGATGACAAACAATATAATGCTGCATATGATTGCAACAGAACATGGCCATACTATTTTGAGGTTACCACCTTCGTTTTGCATTTTCAATCCCATAGAACTTGTTTGGGTACAACTAAAAACACGAGTTCGGAGAACAAATATTTTTACAGATTTTTAAGTAAGAATGATTGATGTCAAATGTGTAGAGCATCCCTACAGTAAGCTTTTTGAGGTCTTTAATTTGTTCGAGCATATATTCCCGGTTTTAACTCTTATCCTGTTGTTGTCTGTTTTTTTACGTGTCCTATTAATCTATGAGATATCCCGATTTCTGTCATCGATTTCCATAGTTGTTTTTGTGGGAACCATGTCACACGCCTTTTGAAATCGATAAATGCCATTTTTGCTGGTCTGTTTTTTGCCATTCTTCTCTCAAACAATTGTTGGAGTGTATATATATATACAGGGTGGTCCTAAAGTAATTGTACAAACAGAAACCATAGATTCTGCACTTTAAAATATTACGATTTAAGCCAACTTGCTTTAATAAAATGTTGATATTAAGAAAGATACAGGGTGTTAAAGTGGAAATTTAAAATTCTATTTTTCGCTATAACTTTTACGTTTGTAAATATTTTTGGACAAAAATTTATAATTGGACGCTTTTAAGTAGGATAAATTTTAATTATATACATAAATTAATGTTACTGATAGATGGCGCCACATATGCCACAGGTGTGGCATAGATTTGCGCTTAACTTTTTTGCTCTTAAAGTTACCTCTATTTGTGTTAAAAAATATTAAATATACATTATTTTTACAAAGATAAGGTATACTTGTTAGTAACCTCAAAATTTAACCGTTTTCGAGATAATCGCATTTTATAAGTCAGCTGCCTCATAATTCTTAGTTGTGATATTTGTGCGGTAAAGCACTCAATACCTGTAGATAAGCATAATTCATAGGTTATTCTTATTAAAACAACTCAAATATGGTAATGTAACATTACAAAATTTTTGTTATGGCTGCTAAATGTCTTATTGGAGAAAATATTCTTCATCTTCTTCTTTAGGTGCCGTGTCCGTATTCAGATGCTGGCCGTCATCATGTATACAATTTCCCTTTTCTATCGGTTCTTAAATTTCTATACCTACTGGCGTTGTATTACTTTTTCCCTATTGTAAAATGCTGAAAAACCAAAATATATGGTTTATGTAAGATGGTACACCACCACATTCTAGAGAGATGGCGTTGAGAACATAGTTAAATATACCTTTTCTGAACGTTGGATTGGACGTGGCAGTCATATTCCTTGGCAATGTGGTGAGATATTGATATAATTATTTAATTTATAAAAAAACCCAAAATAATACTTATTATTCATTACGTAAATTGTTGTTTACCCATTTTTATTATGACAAATGGAAACTAAAGCACAGGTATGAAATAACACACGTGTCTTGTTTCATAATACTTTTGCTACAAATCTTACCTTAAAGACTCAGCATTTTTACAAAAACATCATCGTTGGCCTAATAACCGATATTGTTATAAATATAGTAAACAAACAGGCAATTTAGTTCAGCATAATATTAGTTCGTTAGTTCATAATATTATCATCATTATCATAATAGTCCATTTGTTCGATATGTAATTATAGTTACTCGTAAGCTTATATGAGTGTATATAAGTAACCAATGAATGAGATACATCACAGTTTAATACATTATTTAACCTTTGCGACATAATATACTATAAGATTTGGATATAGATTCGTCCATTATACATTATAGCCACCACGTAGCCCAGAATTTAATCCGCTTGATTTTGGTGTATGGCGCGTATTAGAACAACGTGTCTATAAGAATGCCATAAACATTTGCAACCAAATATGGGAAGAAATAAATACTGCAACAGTTTCTTTAGAACCAATGATGCTATTTAATATGAGATGATTTTTATGGAATATATTGACAAATGAATTAATGAAAATGGTAGACATATCGAACACTTACTTTAACAAAAAGTTTAGTAATTTAGTTTAACTATTTCTTAATTTGGTTTGTAAACAAAATGTTTTGATTACGACTTTAATTTAACATAAAATATAAAATGTTTGATGTAAAATCCTATTATTCTGTTTTTTGTCATATCCTATTATTAATTATCCTGCTGATATATTTATTTTATTTAATATTTCGTTAACTATTAACTTTATTTATTGGTATTTTATACCAAAATTTAGATTTATTAATGTTTTTGTCTATTTTTCCTTCGTTGCCTGGGGTAATTGCCTTAACTCAGAAATATGCAGCTGTTTTGTAAAATGCGATTATCTCGAAAACTATTGAGTTTAAAAGTTATTAACAGGTATACCTTTTTTTTGTTGAAATAATGTATCTTTAATATTTTGTATCACAAATACAGTTCACTCAAAGAGCAAAAAAGTTAAGTGCAAATTTATGCCACATATGTGGCATATGTGGCGCCCTCTATCCGCTACATCAAAGTGTGCATCAAATTATAATTTCTCATATTTAAAAGGACCCAGTTGTAAATTTTTATGCATAAATGTTTACAAACATGAAAGTTATAGCCAAAAATAAAATTTTTAATTTGCACTTTAACACCCTGTATCTTTCTTAATATCAACATTTTATTAAAGCAATTTAGCTTAAATCGTAATATTTTAAAGTGTAGAATCTACTGTTTCTTTTTGTACAATTACTTAAGGACCACCCTGTATATATATATATATATATATATATATATATATATATATATATATATATATATATATATATATATATATATATATATATATATATATATATGTATATACACATATGTCCAAAAGTTTGGAATATTTTAATATTTCATCTTTTTATTGATTTTTATATGTAAAATCGTCTGAATAGTTAAACATTATTTTGTTTTAATTCTAAATAATACTAAATAAATCTCAAAACCAGATAAACGATATGCAAAAAAATTATTTATTCTATTGGAGTGAAAAACATACAATGTACAACTTACATTTAAAAATAAATTAGTATAGAAAAAAATAATTTTTAATAAAACTAATAATTAGTATTTCCTCCATTGGCCTGTATGCATGCCTGTAGGCAATTCGGCATGTTGCCTATTAACTGGTCGAGCTTGGTTTGCGGAATTCTCTCCCATTCTTCACGAGCAGCATCTTTTAGTTCTCGAAGTGTAATAGGGGGATTGTTTCGCTTCTTGATGCGTGTTTTGAGAATTTCCCAAGCATGTGCAATAACGTTCATGTCAAGGTAATTCGAAGGCCACTGTAATTTAGATATTCCTTCTTCTTTCAGAAAATTTGGTACTGCTGCCGTTCGATGAGGAGGTGCGTTGTCATGCATAAACAAAAGTTTATCAACTACTGCCCCTCGGAATAGACGTACGACAGGATTTAAAACTTCCTCGATGTACACAGCACCAGTGACTCTTCTCTCCAGAACCAGCAGTGGCGTCCGTGTACCACTCATAATACCACCCCAAACCATAACACTGCCACCTTCAAATGGGACACGCGGTTGGGCTGTTTCTAGTCGGGCTTGTCATTCTGAGGCCCTCCAAACCAGTGTTCTTCGCGAATTAGATACCAACCCAATTTTTGACTCATCAGAAAACATCACGTTATTTCAGCTAGGACCACGATGCACCATTTCTCTAGCCCATTGCAAGCTTACTATTTTGTGTTGGTAGGTTAGCTTAGGAACACGTAGCGGTCTTCTACAATACAAATTTACTGCATTTAGTCTGCGTGTTATTGTTTGCCGTGAAATATTCAGTCCTTGAAGCCTAGAAATTTCTCTGGATATACCACTTGTAGATTCCAGACGATTTCTACGAGCTATTAATGTTATTTGCCGGTCTTGTGCTGCTGTTGTACATCGACTTCTGCCACTTCTGGGACGATCCTTGACGTCATTTGTATCTTGGATTTTTTTTTTTAATTTTTGATACAGCACTCTGAGTAACATCAATAATATTGGCGATATAACTTGACTAAAGCACTGTTGTAACAAAGCAATTACTCTAGATCTGTCAAAATGAGATATCACGTTTCTAGACATTTTTAAACGGCTTCCTTCAAATTTAAACAAAGACTGAAATAATGTGTAAATACGCTAATCAGCTGACCAAAATCATACAAAAACGATTCAAATTTTTTATCATTTTGATTTAAAAACGGTCTAGAATGAATATCAACAACAATTTTAAAACCACCATAGGCGTAGATATATTATTTGTACGTATTCCAAACTTTTGGACATGTGTGTATATAAATATACATACATATATATATATATATATATATATATATATATATATATATATATATATATATATATATATATATATATATATATATATATATATATATATATATGATTTATGCAGGACCTCCCTGCCGTAAACCTTGCATGCTCATCTCTGATTTAATTTGGGACTGTTTTTTTAGTTTCTTTTTCAGTATTTTATATAAAAACTGCCCATATATATTATCATACCGTTGTCCCTGTAGTTTTTACATTTTTTTCTTATCTCCATATTTATCTATCGAAGTAATAGTATGTACTTTGGATAATTCCGGAATCCAAATAGTAATACTTAATTACTTTTTCTTATTAAAGTCCTCGTCCGCTAAAATAAAATGTTTCATTATGAGTGCGTTTGATAAATCACCCACATGAATACGTTTATATTTTATATGAATTGCAAATGAAGGAGAATTTCATTTTATCAGATACAACTTCTACAAGAATACAGCATATGACTGCAATGCTAAACTTATGGAATATTTTAACCTACGGCAGGCACAGTCATTAGTATTCCTTTAGTGTTTTAAATTGATCTAACTCAAGCAAATCTTAGAAACTTTTATTGAAAAGATCACAACTTTCTTAAAGGTATTTTTTACTTGAAATTAAATTAACTTACTTTATTTATTTTTAAAACATACACAAAATGGTCGTATAAGTTGATTAATTCTACTCTTGCATATTTCGCTCTTATAAAATTAGTTAAAATCGCAAAAGTTAAAATTTCTAAAACGAAAAATACGCCACAAGGGACCTAGTCTCAAAGTTTTTAAATATCTATCTCAACAAAGTAAACATTTTCATTCTAAAATTCACGAATGCAGAGTTATGCGAAAGTTTAAATCCATAAATACCTGTCGATTTTGTCAACATAATTAGTGAAATTTTTCGTTACCTAGCAAATTATTCTGTTTATTTATCAAATGCTAAATAAAAACATCAAAAATTAAAGTTTATTAATAAATTTGGGGTAAATTTATTAATAAGTTATGATGCTTTGGTAAGTATTTTTAACAATTTCGTGTACTATACTCTAGTCGTTAGAGACAAAAATACTACTAAACCTCTAAAAATCATACGAACAACCGAGTTTTGCTAAGAATGTCAATTTTGGGACCCCTAAAAAGAAGCAAAAGCGTTTACCATTTTTACCCTCGGGATTACATCTAAAAGCTTCCCTCGAAAAATATCGACTTACCAAGAATCTGTACGCCTTAAAAAATTGTTTTTTATAAAAAAAGGTAACTGGGACCATTTTAACCTTGCGTCGGGAGCGGCTGTTCAAATTGGTACAACACAAATGTTTTGTACCAGTATATGTGTCTTGTAAACAGTCGGGAAATGTCTTCACCAGTAGCTTCCTACGTCTCATTATTCTACAGATCGTGATCATTGAACAAATTCGAATGTAATTATAAGTTCGAATTGTTTCTAAATTTTCTTTGTTCGATTCTTCTCGATCGACTAAGATAAAATAAAATGTTAAAGTCGTGGAGTAAAATATAGTTTTATTGACCCCTACTGATTTATTACACTATGGTTGTTGAGGTAAAAATTTATAATAGACTGCCTCCCAAACGAGTCCGTAAGCTATATTTATAATGTAACAAAATTAATTTTGTAAATTTGTGACATTTATTAGTTTGGTACGTACTATTTTTTTATACTACTACTGTACTTTATTTATATGTGAAATTACATAATTATACTATCACTTACTTACACTTATTTCATAAACATCACTGATTCACTGCGACTGGTTGAAGATTTTTTAGTTCACACTCACACACACACACACATGTGATCAACCCTGCCCCTAAAGAACATGTGTATACCAGTGATACTTCGCTATTGAAGTGGTACCTATCTGACCCCCAGGCTTTTCCTCCACCCCTCCTCAACGTGTGACTTACGTGAGGAGGCTTATGATCTGAAAGTTACTTTGGGTGCCCTGGGTAATGGGACACCCTCTGTTTTATTGACTGTGGTTAAGCCACCTAACTGTAGGGGTAGCACACATGTCGGCTTTTTTCCCTATTTACTTTACTGACTCTATAGAAGTTACTCTAACTTGATATCGGGACTGGTGTCCCTAAAAGAAAAAGTGTGTCTTTCGAACGGAGAGCCACCAGCCTGGGCTAATGACTGTCCGAAAAAGAGTGTGTGCTCGTACACTCAGCCGCCGAATTGGCAAAATAAATTTTGTTCTCCTCGCCGGCTGAGCACCCGAGTAGGGTCCGGCCACCGAGCCCATGCATGCCGCACATGACCTCGGTGCTCGGAATTCGTGATAGGATCAGCATTCGATCTGCCTGAGGGACCTATGCCTGAAGTCTGGTATAAAAGGCCTGACGGGCCTTTTATACTTTTTAATTGAATTTTTTTTATGTTTTTATACGAAACAGCAGATGACTTTCGGTGTTTTAAAAAAGACATGGTTTTGTTTAGACAGTGAGCGATTTTTTTTGTTTTTTGTCTTAAAATACTACTACCAATCTAACTTATCGTTAGTTAATCTAACTTACAATAATCTAACTTACAATCGTTATAGTCTCGCCTCACTGTGACTGAATTACTACAACCATCCAAACTCATCCAACCAACCATCTCTTAATTGGTTGCAGCAATTCTGCCTCAGTTTTTTGGTGCTCACTCTCTTAAATACGTTGGTTTGATTTCTCTGTGGCTATCTCCTTTATTTTATTCTTCTACCCTATATACAATTAGTTGTTGTTACGGCCGTCTGTGCACCGTTTTTGTATTGATGTCGTAATCTGTCAACTCTCTTAGAATCCTGTTGGGGTGGTTTCTGAGACCGTTGAAGATATCATAGGCTCTTTCGTGTCCATAGTCCTTAGGATTTTTTTTCTGGTCAGTCTCTAAATACGTATTTTAGCGGTACGCATTTTGGTATATTTAATGCCTCTCTGATCATCCAGTTTTGGGCTATCTGGATTTTCTTCCTATTACTTTTGCATGTTTGAGATGTGTATATTTGCAGACGACATAATATTAATTGCGGAAACTGCAGAAAAACTGAAAAACAACTTAGAGAAATGGAACCTAGAAGCAAGCAAATACAACTTAAACGTAAACAAAGAGAAGACTCAAATAATGAAAATATCAAGGAAACAAGGGACGGAAGATCAAATAGAAGTAATGATAGACCAACAAAAATAATACAGACAAATTCATACAAATACTTAGGAATAGTAATCAACAACAAAGGAGACATCGAGGATGATCCTAACAACGGAATGGAAAACACAGGAAAACTATTCCAAGCACTAAATAGAGGATTCCTTAATAACAAAGAAATATCAACAAAGACCAAGATGACAATATACAAAACAATATATAGACCTACAGTGACATATGGAGCAGAAAATTGGATATTAAACAAAAGACATCAGAGCAGAATTCAGGCAACAGAGATGAAATACATCAGAAGAACGATAGGAGTAAAAAGAACTGATAGAATCAGAAATGAAGAAATAAGAGAAAGACTCAAAATCAAACCGAGAGAAAAAATTGGCATGGTTCGGGCATCTAACCCGGATGGACAATAATAGACAAGTAAAAAGAGTGTGGGACGCCAAACCAATAGGGAAGAACAGAAGAGGAAGACCCATTAAAGAATGGAACAGTGACATCTCGCAGATACTGCAAACTAAGGGTAAGACTTGGCAGGAATCAACACAGATGGCATCCAATAGGAAGGAATGGAGAAAGTTCGCTAAGAGCTAGGACACCTCAGAAGACTGTCAAATATTGTAATTTAATGAATTGTATTTTAAACGGCCCAACACCGAAAGGTACAAATGAAGGTACTGATGAAGTAAAAGTACTTTTGCATGTGTGTCCCCATGCGGCAGATGCATATGTTAGTGAGGGTAGTATTATGCTGTTAGATACTTTTTGGTTTGAGTCGAAGTTTGTTCTTTCTGCCTATTAGTGAGGAGAGTTGACTTCTTAGGGCTTTTGCTTTAGACTGCTTGTTTTACAGGTTCTGTGAAAGTAAGCTTTCTGTCTATTATCACTCCGAGGTATTTAGCCTCTTTTGTTCATTCTACAGGGGTGTTGGCTATGGTGATCTCCCTGTCCGGTCTACTTCTTCGGTGTCTGTACATGACGACTTGTTTCTTTTCGGGGTTCAGGGCAATTTTCAACTTTATGCACCATCTTTGTATGCGTACAAACTAACCAGTGATATGGAGTCTGTTGGAGTGTCAGCTGTGAATATAGTATATAAGTACGGAGATAGCACCGCTCCCTGAGGCACTCTAGCTTCTAGGGCTCCGAGCTGGGATAGGGTTGGTCCACTCCGAACTCTGAACCTTCTGTTCACTAGGTATGACGCAAGGAGACGTAATCGCCTCACTATAGCCTAGGTTGCTCATTTTATAGAGCAGACCTTGATGCCATACTCTATCAAAAGCTTTACTCACGTCGAGGAACGCCGTTGCTGTGTACAAATTTTCGTTAAAGCCTTTAGTGATAAATTCTGTCAGCCTTAGTACCTGCAGTTCGCAGGAGTGTTCGGTCCTAAATCCGAACTGAACCTCTGGAATAGATCCCAAAGCTTGAGATTCTTCATTGAGTCTGGTTAGGATGACTCTTTCTGCTATTTTGCTTACTGATGACAGTAAGCTAATAGGTCGATAGTTTTGTGGAAAAGTGCCGTTTTTTCCCGGTTTCGCTATCATTATAGCTATGAGCTTACTTCCATCTGTCCGGGAAGTATTTAATTTTAAGGATGATGTTTATGATGTTTGTGATATTATCCGGTCCTGGAGCTTTTTTTGGCATTTGACATCTTTATTAAGCCTTTGATCTCTTCAGGGGAGGTGTGTGTCAAACATATTCTTTCCTTTTTCCTTTTTAGTCTTCTGGCTGCGTATTCGACTTCTTCCGTGAAGTCTAAGTCTTCGTAGGGGTGGGAGTTGTTTCTACATGCTCTTTCAATTTCGTCTTTTAATACCTCCGCTTTGTCAGCTTTGGTATATACGATTCCATTTTGTCCGTGTAGTGACGGGATAAGTTTTTTATCTTTTCTTAATATTTTTGATAGCTTTCAGAACGCGGATTTATTTGGATTTAGTTCCTGGATATAGGTGTCCCAGCTTTCGTTGTTGTGATTTTGTAGTTGTTAACTTCTCTGTTTAGCTCGTTTTCAATCCTTTTGTCTTGTTGAGTTCTTGTGCGGTAGGCTCTTCTTATTCTTCTATTTTTTTCTCTAGTCAGGTCTTTTAATTCAGTACTTATGTCTCTGAATCTTCCTTTTTTTGTGGTCATTTTCTCTTCTTTTGAGCTGGCATCGATGGCATTTTTATTATGGTTTCTTCTAGTTTTGCTACGCTATCTTCTAGTTCTGTAATGTTGTTTATAGTGGGTATTGCACCGATGTTTTTGCTCACGATTCTTTTGAAGTTTGGCCAGCTGTTTTTTTTTTGTGGGGCTGCAATTATTTTATATCTATTGCCTTCATTTAATGACTTTATTTCATATTGTTGACCACGTTGTGAAGAATTGGAATATCGAGATGAGTGGGTGGAGACAACCCATTGTAGCATGTAGGGACCGTTGGGACAACTACGTATGTGTTGACTCTTGTTTCGAGATAGCCGCAGAGCAGTCTTCCGTTTCTATTGGTCACACGATCGTACCAATTTGGAGATCTCGCATTTAGGTCGCCTATAATGATTGTGGGTTCTTCTAAATCTAGGATGAGTCTCAGGTCTTAGTCGAAGATTGGGTGATTTGGCCTTACATATGCTGAGATGATTTTTAATTTCCCGTTTCCTGTGATTAGCCGGACTATCGTGGCTTCCATTGTGACCAAGCCATCAGGTGTTGGGATGGCGTGATATCCGATTTCTTTTCTGATCATGATGGCCGTACCCCCTGATTTTGCTCGATGATTTGTTCTATAGATATATCTTAAAAATTTAGTTTTCTTCCTCTCCAGTAGTTGGGTTTCCTGTACTGCTATGATATCGAGTTCCAGTCTGTTGAAAAATTCGTCCAGGAGATTGATTTTTTGATATAGTCCACCTGAGTTCCAAGACCCAATACAAAGATCCTCCGATTGGTGTGCTAACATATTTGTCCAATTCTACTAATTGTTGATTGTGTTGCTGTTGATTGGTCTGCCCTTTGGTTGTTGTTTAGGGTCAGTTTTCTTTTTTGGTGCCTTTGAGCAACCTCTGTAGTTCGCTGTATGTGCCTCTCCGCAGTGTGCACATTTAGGTTCAGTTTTACTGTCCTTACCACATTCGCTACTGATGTGGCTTTTTCCACACTTGACGCATTTAGCACCGCAGTGGCAGGCTTTGGAGCTGTGGTAGTATCCCTGGCAATTGTAGTATTAGATAGTCTCCTTTCTATTTTTTATCTGATCCTCTACATATATTCTCATGTAGCAGAGATCAGATATGTTTTTGATTTTGTGGTCTTCTTCCTCCTTGATGGTAACCATCCAGAACACAGGAAGTGGTTTTTTATCCTCCCTTCTAGAAATCATTTGGTAGCTTTAACTCCCTTGTTGGCAAGTTCGTCCATGATGGTTTTTGTGTCTGTGTTTGCAGTCCTTATATTACTCTTTGAATTTTTCCTGGTCTATAGGGTATGCTATGAAGTCCACACTGGGGGTGTGATTGTCCAGTAATCTTACCATTTCTAGGTAATCCTCTCTCGTTTTTGTCTGAATGACGATTGATAGCCGTAATTTTTCCAATTTGTTAACTGAGATGATCTTTTTGTCTGCAGCCTTTTTCAAAATTTTTTGGTGTTCGCTCAGCATTTTCAGTATGATCGCCGGTGGTTTTGGCCATCCTTCTGTTGTTGTTTCTGTCTATTTCGTTTCTTCGGTGGTTTTTTCTGCAGCTTTGCTAGTGCTCGGCTGTGCTTTCTTTTCTTGCCTTTTTGCTTGGCGTTGCTTTGTTGTTTTCCATTTCCTTTTCTTAGCGTTTTTGAATGATTTCAGTTTGCCTTTTGGCAACACTGATTTGGACCACTTCCTCTGTGCGAGGTTTGTTTGAGCCTTTTTTGACCAAGTATATTTGCCATTCGGCATTGTCAGTCTCCATGTCTTCTGTTATTTCTTTATTTTTTATTATTGGTATTATTTTAGTCTTTTCCTTTTCGGTTGCCTTTGTTTTTTTCTTTGTTTTTTCTTTTCAGTTGTCTTCATCCTTTCCTGCTTGGTTTCCTTAGTATCTTTTTTGGATTTTGACTTTGATTCCGTTTTTTCACCGGAATATCCGTCTTTTTTCCTTTTTCTGGTTTTGTTTCCTCCTTGTTGTTCTTAAAAGGCCAGAATTTTATCTGTTAGCCTCTTATTTTCTTGATCTTTTTCTTGGATGATACGTTGCAGCCCCTTCATCTGAAGTTTCATTTCCTCCATATTCTTGTAATGTTATTGTTGTAATATAATTGCTTTGCTTTTTGATTCCTCCTCCTTAGATTCAGAATCGGAGTGATTTCGCTTCCTTCTCGTGTCCTCTGTGTCCTTATCTCCATTTTCCATCGCATTGTCGGTTATAATAAATATTAATAACGGTTTGATCGGTATGATCGGTTAAGTTAATTAGGTTATTAGAAATAGTGACCTGGGGGGGGGGGGGGTGGATGACGGGATGCTGTCTTCTTCTGCTTCTTGCTCCGGCACCTGCGTGTCAGAGCTTGCGGGGGAGGGGATTTCGCCCATAGATGCCTTACGGCCGTGAACAGTAATTGTTCGAGAAATTTTAATATCTTTACTTAGACGACTCTGTTTTTTTACCACCGAGCTGGCCGCTGCAGGTGGGATTCTGGGTGCAGTCCCAGGGACCTACGCGGTTGTTCACTCTTTTTTTTTAGTTAGTTTAAGTTAAAAAATCTATATTTGTTTTAGGTCAGAAATACGCTTATAATGTGATTCACAGGACAATTTTGATGATGAAAAACTAGAGACACAGAATATAAAGTCGAACTTGACAGTGCCTTTAGGCACTGAAGATGATCTGATTAGATCGAAAACGTTATGCTGCTACTGTATAAATTTTGACGACACTTGTAAAAGTTTTAACTATATGTTTTTATATACCTAAATACAATGGTAAAGTGTTTTAACTTCTGTATGTACTTTTATAATACGTTTAAAATTTCAATTTTTTTATAATATATTTATTATAATTAGAGGGAAATATAATTAATTATTCTTTGAAACATTTGAACCTCATTAAAACGAGACTTCACAATACCGCCGATGCGTCGATTACCTCTATTTCGTTCCTTGTTATTCTGTTCCACGTCTGTCATTTCACAGCT
This sequence comes from Diabrotica undecimpunctata, assembly GCF_040954645.1. NCBI lineage: Eukaryota > Metazoa > Arthropoda > Insecta > Coleoptera > Chrysomelidae > Diabrotica > Diabrotica undecimpunctata. The sequence continues at coordinate 100,036,273 of NC_092806.1, forward strand.
TTGTAACTAAGATAAGAACATGATAGATCACGTTTTAACCATTTAGAACTATAGACATAAAATAAGACCGATATCACAGTCACAGTATATTTTGTTGTTATTCCCAGGTCGTGATTGTTATTTTCTAATCACAGCTATTAAATCACAGGGAAGTGATATTTAGCCCACCTCTAAATAATTCTAACCTGCCAGATTCTCATTAGATTTTAGCCTATGCCAATCCTATTACTGTGATAGCCATTTGTGGACTTTAAGGCTAATTAATATTCAAGGAGTAAACCAGGTATTTAGCTCCTTATTTATTTTCAGTTTGAAAAGCTTTTTGGCCGACTACGAAACTATACAAAAATTTATTTTTTACATTTTATAGTTTTACCAATTTTATGCTTTATATATTTATATTATCATTTACATATGTTACTTTAATAGTGTTGATATTTTCGTTCTATCTGAAGTTTAATTATGATTAAAGGTGAATAGAATTTTTTATTGTATGTTTCAGTTAATCAGTTTTTTATTGTATGACATACGGTTAATCAGTTCCAGAGAAAAATTCGAGTAAGTTAAAACCTTGTATATGTTAAATCTACTTTTTTTATAGTAAACTATATATATTTTTATTATTATTTGTGCTATTTTTATTTATATATGACATACTAAATACATTTTTATTTCATTTTGGCATTTTACTTTGGTCCTTCGATTTACTATTTCTTTTTGTATCATGTGTATTATACCTCTGTTTTTTCTAATTTAAAATATTTAAAAGTAGTGGAGCACAGTTTTCTTTTTTCTTTATTCTGTTTCTTTTCCTTTTTTTGTATTTTATGTATATCTTTTGCCTATTCCTTGCCTACACAAATAACTCCGCATATCATCTATAACGACTCAGTAACGATGCAACGAGTCAGAAAGTGTATTAGTGTCGTAGAGCTACTTCCTAGTAGTTTGGTTCACTGTGTAAATTTTCCGTCCAACATATAGGGCATTCCAGCGTTACAGTATAAGGCCTACATTAACATTTTTCTAAATTTCAAAATTTTTATAAATCATATTTTAATTTTTTTTGTTTAGTTTAAGAAAACGATTAATAATATTTATGCCGTACAAACAATTAAATAATAATTCACAATAAAAATGGTAATTTTTGCAGCATGTTGATTGTCATGACTGTTTAAAAATAGCAAGGCCTAAACATGGATCCAAATTTATTCTGCATTCGTTAACAATTTGTGGTTTACTCTAAAAACGCAATTAAATGAAAGTGTTGATTTATTTAAACGGTTGAATTATACTAACCTTCGAAACTCTGTAAAAATTTACATAAGTCACAGTCACAGTCACAATTTAAAAAACAAAATTAGTCAGTATAAATGTAAATCTAAAATTACGCTAAACCTAAGATTACAAGACAAATACAAATAGAAAATGAAAAATTACTAGCATATACTTAAAATAATGTCAACTACTAAAATATTCATCAACAGAATAAAACGTATTCTGCAATAAAAAATCTTTTAAAATTAATTTAAATATTTTCATATTCTTACATTTTTCTATTGGCTCGGGTAACTTATTATATATTGAAAAAGACAGTCAAGATTTGATTTCACGTCCAAAGTGTCTATGTATTTGTTTATACGTATTTCGCCCTAATAGGGCTCGTCAGAACAGATATTCATAGGCTTTCTCAACGTGAAAAATAAATCTTTTTTGTCTTTAGGAAGCAACAATAAAATGGCTTCGATATGGACGCAATAGCGACATCTGATAATAAATCCGTAAAATAGATTCGAAACACAATTCAGATTTCTTCTTTAATCTGAGCCTTCTAAAAATTGCAAGGCAAAACAGACGTTGATAAAGATGGTAATAGAGACATGGGGAATCTAAAATTTGCATTCCACGACATGTCTCCTCAACTAAGAAGAAATCCTTAGCGAATTGGTTTCTTGTACTCATACAGAGTAGATCCGAATAAAATGAAAAAGACAGTCAAGATTTTATTTCACGTCCAAAGTGTCTATGTATCTGTTTATACGTATTTCGCCCTAAAATTTCGTCTTTTTCATTTTATTCGGATCTACTCTGTATGAGTACAAGAAACCAATTCGCTAAAAATTTCTTCTTAGTTGAGGAGACATGTCGTGGAATGCAAATTTTAGATTCCCTCATGTCATTACCATCTTTATCAACGTCTGTTTTGCCTTGCGATTTTTAGAAGGCTCAGATTAAAGAAGAAATCTGAATTGTGTTTCGAAACTATTTTACGGATTTATTATCAGATGTCGCTATTGCGTCCATATCGAAGCCATTTTATTGTTGCTTCCTAAAGACAGAAAAGATTTATTTTTCACGTTGAGAAAGCCTATGAATACCTGTTCTGACGAGCCCTATTAGGGCGAAATACGTATAAACAGATACATAGACACTTTGGACGTGAAATCAAATCTTGACTGTCTTTTTTATTTTATTCGGATCTACTCTGTATGAGTACAAGAAACTAATTCGCTAAGGATTTCTTCTTAGTTAAGGAGACATGTCGTGGAATGCAAATTTTAGATTCCCTCATGTCATTACCATCTTTATCAACGTCTGTTTTGCCTTGCGATTTTTAGAAGGCTCAGATTAAAGAAGAAATCTGAATTGTGTTTCGAAACTATTTTACGGATTTATTATCAGATGTCGCTATTGCGTCCATATCGAAGCCATTTTATTGTTGCTTCTTAAAGACAGAAAATATTTATTTTTCACGTTGAGAAAGCCTCTGAATAGCTGTTCTCACGAGCCCTATTAGGGCGAAATACGTATAAAAGTTACGAATACGAATGCTGCGGTGTTATGTCTTTTCTACCCTGTTGTATGGAGTAGAGGCTTGGACACTAAAACAGTTGACCACAAAAAACATCGAAGCTTTCGAGATGTGGTGCTATAGGCGCATTCTCAGAATATCATGGATGGACTGCGTCACTAACACGCAAGTACTCCAAACTTTAGACAAAAGATGCGAAATTCTAAATGAGATAAAAACTAGAAAGATGGAATACTTGGGGCACATTGTGAGAGGTGAAAAGTACGAACTTTTAAGAAATATCATGCAGGGCAAAATTAAGGGCAAAAGAAGTGTGGGAAGAAGAAAAATATCGTGGCTTCGTAATCTACGTGAATGGTTCGGGTGTAGTTCGATTGAACTTTTTAGGCGCGCTGCTAACAAAGTCGCAGTGGCCATGATGATTTCCAATCTCCGATAGGAGTGGCACGAGAAGAAGAAGAAGACGTATAAACAGATACATAGACACTTTGGACGTGAAATCAAATCTTGACTGTCTTTTTCATTTTATTTGGATCTACTCTGTATGAGTACAAGCAACCAATTCGCTAAGGATTTCTTCTTAGTTGAGGAGACATGTCGTGGAATGCAAATTTTAGATTCCCCATGTCTCTATTAGCATGTTTATCAACGTCTGTTTTGCCTTGCAATTTTTAGAAGGCTCATATTAAAGAAGAAATCTGAATTGTGTTTCGAATCTATTTTACGGATTTATTATCAGATGTCGCTATTGCGTCCATATCGAAGCCATTTTATTGTTGCTTCCTAAAGACAAAAAAGATTTATTTTTCACGTTGAGAAAGCCTATGAATAGCTGTTCTGACGAGCCCTATTAGGGCGAAATACGTATAAACAAATACATAGAACTCAGGTCAACTACCTGATTTCTCCTTGACCTGAGTTCTCCAATCAACAGTCCCAGATAGTTTGAACCATGTTCTTTCAACCATCAGTTAATAGAGTACCGGCATGTAAGTAATGTTTATTTATTTGTTTATTTATTAATTCATTGCAGTTTAATAGACTATGTTATCAATTTGTGGGTCTTACCTTGTCTGCTTAAACATTTTATTCATTTATAAAGCCACAGACATGTAATATTGGCATAATTACTGTAATTTGTATAATTATATCATCTACCTATGGTTTATCATTATTAGACAACACCCTAATATGGGATTATTATTTTCAGCATTTTAACTTTGTATCGTGACCTGAAGATGCTTTGCATATTATAGAAAGCGAAACCGGTCGTCCGATTAGTTAAATTAAATTGATTGTGAGTAAGTCTAACTTATTATTTCTTTTACCTTTTTAAATATTTATTGTGCAATACATTTATTATATAACAGGAAAATACCACTAGATTTAGTAAAAACGATTGACAATATGGTTAAAGACAACATGCGATGGTACGGTCCAAAGGAAAACTCTCGCAACCGATAAAATAAGCAACATGCATTTGACAATTTCAATAACGAAAGCTGATAATGGACCAAATATTAAATAAAGCTAAAAAAAATAAGATATCGAATTTTAGAAAAAGCAACACAGATGTTACGCCGACGACGCTATAATAACGGCGGAGAATAAAGATGATTTTGGTTTAGATCCCATCAAGACATATTCTCAGATAATGCAGGTAATGGATAGGCGAATGCCCTAACGGGTTCTAGGACCGTCGGGTAGGGGGAAATGAAAATACCACTTGCGAACCAAAACAGACTAAGGTATAGCAACCCTCACAGAACAGTCTCTGGCCCTCCGTGTTGGAGGGTTATTAACTATTAGCTGGACGGAACTTATGACGACGACTCTGCAAACAAAAAATATAATTGATATTAGGAACATGCAATACCCAAACACTGTACCAAGCTGGAGCACTCACATCTTTGCTAGACGTAGTGAATACGAATAATATTTATTTTCCATACAAAGGTTAGAAATGTATAGGAATAGTAAACATATAATTTTTTAAATCTAGAGTTCTAATTAATTGAAGGTAGTATCTAAGAGATTAACAGAAAATACGGATATGTACTCAGTATACAAGCCATAAAAATCGCATAGAGAAGAGTCGTAAATCAATCATTATGAATTACAATATTCTTGTAAAGTATAAAAAAACACTATTAATTAGATACTTTTCTATCTCAGTGCACAACTTGTTATGTCTCATTAATTTTATTGATATTACAGTAACAAACCGAGAGATTACATTACTGTAATCACTGTCACTGAAAATTGTATAATTCTATGGACAAAGCTAACAAAAAAGTATAATAATATAAAACAACAAAACAAAACAATCTTAAATTAAAATTATTGTACACCTTACATAATTTGTACAGGCAACCATAAAATACAAAACAAATTGTAGCTACTGCGTGAGACACTCAAATGTAAATGTACAGAATACTAATAATTTAGTTTGTTTGTTATTCATTAAGAAACTCATGGACTGAACAATATGGTCTTTCAGAGAGTTAGGTTTTTGTTATTTTACAGAACTTGATGAAAGATGCGGATTTAATTTGTCCCGGTAGGTGATTATATAGCTATTTTGCACTATATAGAATGGAATTCTTTACTTACTCAAAGGACAAGATCAGTAAATAAACATCATAATCAGAACTTCTAATGGAGTAGCCATGATCAGGTCTTTGAGGAAAATTTTTTAGATGGTTGCGAATTAAACAAACAGTTTTTAAAATATAAAGAGGGAAGCATCACAACTCCATGATTTTTTAAAGTAGCAATGACATATGTTTTTGACACCAAATAGATAAAGAATTGCTCTTTTTTGTAATTTAAAAATAGTATCAAATTGGTCTGCTTTACTAAAACCTCAAAAAGGAAGCTTATATCGAAGATGAGACTCGAACAATGAGAAATGTGCCATTTTTGCAGATGATTGACACAGATCTTAGTGCAAAGCAAACTGAGGCTAGTTTCTTTAGGAATTAGTATGCAAGGACCATTTACAATTACTATTGCTAAGAATACCTAGTAAAGATTACAGAATTAACGATATTGATTTGGCTGACATTTAAAAACAGGGGCTGAGTGGCTCCTTAGCTACTATCTTATCCACGTTAAAGTAAGGTAAGAGTTGGAGTCAGACCAAACCTATATAAACAAATTTTCACCTATAGGTATATACAGTAACTTTTAAATTTTTAGAAATTTTAACACTACTTATTATCTTTAGACCAATATCATATGAGTCACTACATTCTTGAATGTTTAAAAAATAAAAATATACACTGTCATTCGTCACTTTTTGATTCCACTCATTTAAAGTAATCTTTATGCTGCATTTGTTAATAAAGTTATCAAACGAGTCTATTAAATCTTGTTTGAGAAAGTCTTTTTCCAGTTGTTCCAATTTGTGGTTCTCTCTATTAAAGTGATGTTGTCGTCTTTCACATGGATCACTTCTGTCTATAGGTTTAGGAATAGACATATATGCCGGAAGATTGGTCAAAATCCTAGGAATAGCATTTAATCCCAATTTTGGATATTTTAGTTTTTCAGACACAACACTCTTTGTCTTTCCATGTATGATGAAGTACCATATCTTCAGAATGAAAATGCTTAGCACACAGAACAGAAGATTTTGTTGGGGTATAATTGTCTCGTTTAATAGCTTTTAACCCTTTATAGGTCTGTGGTCGATATTTCGACCACTGCTCTTATTAATACTTATGAGCTAGTAATTGACATGAAAAGTTACCGAAGTGCAAATTCAGTGTTTGTAAATGAATTGTACCCAAAATGAACACCACAGAACAAAATACAGCAACGTGGCAGCAATGTGGTCGATTCGCCAACCACAACCCATCATACTCTGTAAGTTACCGTTGAACGTGATCACAGCTTTTTGCCGTTTGTAAAAGTTAGAAAAATAATTTACAAAAGATTTATACATCAAACTCAAGGTAACACATCACAGTATTATGGTCTTTTATTATCTATTCAGATTTTATTGGCGCTAAGATGATATATCTTGATTTACTAAACATAACCTCAAAGTAGCACATGCTGATTTTACAATTGTTCTATTAAAATGTATTTTCACTCTTGTTTATTTTAAATCTATACAATTATATTCTTTTTTTACGCAAATCTGACTTACTTGAATAATATTTCCAAGAATTAAATTGCTGTGCGGTAGATCAAGTAATTAAATTTTTCAAGTATTTGTATACAACAATGTACGTATCTTTTGCAGTAAAATGGAACACAGCAATATACTTGAAAATTTACAAAATATGACTCAGGATGATTTATTTGATTACATAGATGGTATTCCATATCAACAAGCCATAAATTCAGATTTTGAGGGTGATTCTGATGCAGAAGATAATCTTCCTATTTCCAACCGAACGTCGGTTGCATCCAACGCGACTATTACTTCATTGTCTAATGATGACAAGGTTGAATTTCTTGATGTTGATTCAGATGACTCAATGGATGATATTGTTACGAACATACTTTTGGCATGGCCCAGGTAACGGTTGCATTGCATCTCTAATACTCTCGAAATTTCGCGGCGTATCGAGTGCGAGAGAGAATAACCGGTCACGTAGGCGAATTAGAGGTGGGACAACGCCAGAATATTCTCGAACCTAGTAACTGTAGTATATATAGGTAACAATGTTAGAAGTAGAGTTTAGTTGTTAAGATACTACCGAACTGTAAAGTTATAAATAAATGTATGTATATAAATTCGAACCGCTCGTTTTATTTAATCACGCTACAGTTGGTGTTACGGTGTGAGTAAAAACAGATAAATTCAGCAGTGACTTTTGAAAAAGACTTTTGAACCTTTGAAAAGTATTATTCGTCGGGAACATCCGCGTAGTGATATTTATATAAAAGAACATTTAAAAAGTACGTGTGTGCCTGACCAAAGATGCTGCTAGTAGAACTTTCAGTAAAACAGTTGCGTGAGCAGCTAGAAGAACGCGATGAAGACTGCAGTGGGTCCAAGAAGATACTCCAAGAACGACTGAAGACTGTTCTCAATAAGTCGCCAGTCAGCAGACGAAGCCGTTTTAACTAAAATAATTGATGGAAAATTCGAGAATGTTTCCAAAAGATTCGATGAAACGTCTCAAATGATAGAAGAATCTTCTCGAAAGAATGATGAAAGATTCAACGAAACGTCTCAAATTATTAAAGAAATAGCTAGACAAAATGACGAGAAATTTGAAAATGTGTCTAGAATATTCGATGAGACTTCTCAAATAATTAAAGAAGTATGTAATCAAAACAATGAGAAATTTGAAGAAGTCTCAAGAACATTCGATAAGATACAGAAAAATGTAAACGACAAGATAGAAGACGTAGAAGAGAAGATCAAACAATTAGAGACCATGATAACTAATACAAAAGTACTACCACCAGTTAATACAATAGCCTTAGATCCGGTAGTGAAAGAAGAATCACCTAGAGACGAAACGACACATAATATGAGATTGAAATTGCCACCATTTGATGGAAAGTCTTCTTGGTCCATATACCTTAGACAATTTGAAGCTATTTCGACAGCCAATCATTGGACAGAATAAGAAAAAGCTGTTTCCTTGACTGCTGCTTTACGAGGTGATGCTGCAGATATCCTAAGATCGATTACTAAGGGTCAAGAAAAATGTTACCAGACCTTGTTCACTCGACTAGACAAACGTTACGGAGATGCCCATCTACAACAAGTCTATAAGGCGCAACTAAGAAGTAGAATTCAACGAGCAAGTGAAAATTTGCAAGAGTTTGAAGCAGATGTTGCTCGTATAGTGCGGTTGGCTTATCCGGAGGTACCAGACAACATTTTGGAAGAAATTGCTGTAGATACCTTCGTCAATGGGTTAAGAGAAAGTGAATTACAGAAAGCTTTACGACTAGCAAGACCGAAAGTTCTAGATGAAGCGCTCGCTATTGCCTTGGAACATGAAACAGCTAGTCAAACTTCACGGAGTCATCGGGTAAGAACCATTGAAGAAGGCGACGAACCAAACGATGAACGTCTGGAAGAAATGGTACGAAAAGTAGTTCGTAACACGATGCCGAAGAGACGCGAGCCCAGATGTTGGAATTGCGGTGACGTAGGTCATATTCGCCGTAATTGCAAGAAAATGATACAACAGTCGGAAAACTAGAACGGGTCGACAACAAGGGGCAACTAGTACATACTGGGGCACAGTAACTGTGAACATTACGTCCTCAGGTGGAATTCATAGCTTGTACATAGAGGGTCGTATCAATAATAAATGTAGATCGTTTTTGGTAGATACAGGTGCAACGAGAACTATTGCACGGCCAGAAGTAGTACGAGGCCATCTTAAATTATCGCCTGCAACAGTAAAGCTTAGAACAGCAACTGGTGAGATAATTAATACATATGGCGAGGCTAATATGTCAGTATCCATTGGCCAGACCACAGTGAAACATACAGTATTAATTGCAGAGATCTCCGATGAGTTCATATTGGGAATGGATTTACTAAGGAAAGTTGGGGCTGTATTGAATGTCAAAGATGGAGTTCTCGAGATCAGTGGTGAAGAGTTGCCGTTTCATGAAGACAAAGAAGATGTTATCAGCTTAATAACTACTTGTGACGTAACAATACCCGGTAATAGTGAGAAAATTTTGATGACCAGACCTGATGGTTACTGCCGAGAGGGAAGTTTAAGGATGGTCGAAGATGTGAATAATGCCGAGTTCCTAACGACAAAAGCTTTGGTGAGAATTCGAGATGTCGTTCCTGTAAGAGTTATGAATTTAAAGGGAACTGCTATTAAGTTAAGTAAAAGAACTTTGATCGGACAGTGTGTTCCCGTGGCTTCGATTTGTTCCATGAATACTAATGAGAAACCGTCGAAATCTAAGTATCCAAAGGAGCTTGTTGAGACGATGATTAAAACGTGCCAAGATCTTGATGATGAACGAACTAAAAAAGTGAAGTCTATGCTGATAGAATTTCAAGATCTTTTTGCCATGGATAAGAAGGATAATGGCAAAACAAGCATAGTAAAGCATAAAATTAATACCGGAGACGCTCAGCCAATCAGACAACAACCTAGACGACTTCCATTTGCGAAAAGAGATGAAGCCGAAGACATCATCAAAGATATGAACAAACAAGGGGTAATTGAACCATCAAACAGTCCATGGACATCACCAGTAGTGGTAGTAAAGAAGAAAGATGGTTCAACACGTTTTTGTATTGACTACCGACAGCTCAATGCAGTAACTAAAAAAGATAGTTATCCTATGCCCAGAATAGACGATACTTTGGATACACTTTCTGGTTCTCGTTGGTTCTCCACACTCGATCTGAAAAGTGGATATTGGCAAGTAGACATGGAGCCAGCTAATCGTGAAAAAACCGCATTCTCGATAGGATCAGGGATTTGGCAGTTCACAGTTATGCCCTTTGGTTTATGTAATGCCCCGGCCACATTTTAAAGATTAATGGAGGCAATTTTAAGAGGTCTAACATGGAAAACATGCCTGGTTTATTTGGATGATGTAATTGTAGTTGGAAGATCCTTCGATGAACATGCCAATAATCTGACAGAAGTCTTTCAACGATTGCGGGCAGCGAATTTAAAGTTAAGTCCAAAGAAATGTCACTTGTTTCGACGAGAAGTGAAGTACTTGGGACATATTGTAGCAAGTAATGGTGTAACAGCTGATCCTGAAAAACTTGCAGCAATTAAGGAGTGGCCAGTACCAAGAGATAAACACGAAATTAGAAGTTTTCTTGGCCTATGTACGTATTACCGACGTTTTGTCAAAGGATTTGCCAACATCTCCAAGCCATCAACAAAGTTGACAGAAGAAGCCAAAGAATATACATGGAGCGAAGAGTGTCAAAGAGCTTTCGAACACTTACAAATGGCTCTGATCAGCGCACCGATTTTAAGCTACCCTAGACAGACAGGAAAATTTGTGTTGGACACCGATGCAAGCAACAGTGCAATAGGAGCTGTTCTTTCCCAAATCCAAGATGGGCAGGAGAAAGTCATCGCTTACTTTAGCAAAGTCTTGTCAAAACCAGAAAGAAACTATTGCGTTACCAGGAGAGAATTGCTTGGCGTATTGAAGGCATTTCCATAAATACTTGTATGGCAGAAAGTTTCTTCTTCGCACGGATCACGCTGCTCTAAAATGGCTCCTACAATTTCGTAATCCAGAGGGCCAGATGGCAAGATGGTTAGAACGATTACAAGAATATGATTACGAGATCGAACACAGGGCTGGCAGAGTTCATTCAAATGCTGATGCCCTTTCGAGACGGCCGTGCAGTGCAAATTGTAATCACTGTCTTAAATTAGAAGAACGACTTTGCCCCGTGAGACGAACCACAGTCATTAATGAGCAATGGCAGCCTCAACAGCTACAAGACGCTCAAGCAGATGATCCATGTATAAAAAGAGTATTGGATTGGATGCGTAGAAGTGAAAGACCTTCTTGGCAAGACATTAGTGCATGTAGTCCAGAGGTCAAGTGTTACTGGAGCCAATGGAATTGCCTAGTGCTGAAAGATGATCTTCTGTATAGAACCTTTGAGAACGATGATGGTACAGAAACTAAGTGTCAGTTAATTGTACCTAAAAGTAAAGTGTCAGAAGTATTGCGTCAGTTGCATGACGGTGCATCAGGTGGACACTTTGGTATCACGAAGACTCTGCAAAAGGTTCGAGAACGGTTCTATTGGGTGAACTGTAAAGATGATGTAAGAAGATGGTGCCGGAAATGTGAACTGTGTGCAACCAGTAATGGTTCAGCTGGTAAAAAGAGGGCACCCATGAGACAGTACAATGTTGGTAGTCCTATGGAAAGAGTAGCAATCGACATTGCAGTTCCACTTCCAGAGACAAATGATGGAAATAAATATATCCTGGTAGCCATGGATTATTTTACGAAATGGACTGAGGCTTATGCGATACCAAATCAAGAAGCTGCTACCGTTGCAGAGGTACTTGTTAAAGAATTCTTTAGCCGATTTGGTGTTCCCTTGGAGATCCACTCCGACCAAGGGCGAAACTTCGAGTCAACCCTTTTCACAAACTTTTGTAAATTGATTGGTGTCAATAAGACCAGAACTACACCCCTGCATCCTCAATCGGATGGAATGGTCGAGAGAATGAACCGAACAATGGGTAAACACCTGTCCAAGGTTGTATCAGAACATCAAAGAGATTGGGACCAGCATATTCATTTATTCCTAATGGCCTACTGCTCGGCCGTGAATGAAACTACAGGCCAGACTCCAACCTGCCTGATGTTAGGTCGTGAAGTTCGTTTACCCTGCGACCTAGAGTTTGGCTGCAGACCTTCCGAAGAACATGTTGCAAGCGAAGATTATGTCGACCGCCTGAAGTTAAGAATGAACAACATTCATGAACTTGCCCGACAACACATCCAGATAGCCAGTGACAGAATGAAAGATCAATATGATTCTCGATGCAAGAGTGAAAGCTACGAAGCAGGTGATCTTGTTTGGCTTTATAATCCACAACGTCGTCGAGGCTTGTCTCCCAAACTGCAAAGACAATGGGAAGGTCCATATGAAATTAAAAAGAAAATAAATGACGTAATATACCGAATTAAGAAGTTGCCGAAAGGTAAACCAAAAGTAGTTCACATAAATCGTCTTGCACCATATGCTGGCTCAAATGAAACAGAGGAAGCACGAACCCTTCAACATGAGATCAAAGATGACCGGCGACCAAGCTTTAATGAATTTATGTCAAATTACGCAGAGAGAAAGAGTGCTAGATTCGGCGTGACCACAGAAGTTCAGCAGGATCTTTTTAGTGTTCCGCATAACGTCTCTCTAGCCCACTGTGTTGCCCAAGATCTTGAGATGACTAAAGGAATCTCATCCGTATTTTATAAGAAATTCGGTCGTTTGGACGAGTTAAAAAACCAGCAGCCTAAAGTTGGAAGAGTACTGAGATTAGAAGATGGTTCTCGATCTTTGCTGTATATGGTGACCAGGAAGTCGTATACAGACAGGGCAAGCTACGAGGATGTATGGCGTGCTCTAACTAATTTGAAGAAAATTGTGTGCAATTACGACATCAAGAATTTGGCCTTACCCAAGATAGGCCATGAACTAGATAATCTGGACTGGAAGATTGTCAGAAGCATGCTTGAAGCCATCTTCCGAGACACCGGCGTACGAATTACTGTGTGTTGCATTAACCCGATGAGATCGTATCCTTCAAAGTCAGTAGACTGTTATTTCTTTCTAAAGTGTTCATGCAGAGCTGGAGAGTCATGTAGATTCCGCCATGCTGTGCATACCTATAGAGTTGCTGATCGGGACGATCAGATTTAAGAGGGGAGCAGTGTTACGAACATACTTTTGGCATGGCCCAGGTAACGGTTGCATTGCATCTCTAATACTCTCGAAATTTCGCGGCGTATCGAGTGCGAGAGAGAATAACCGGTCACGTAGGCGAATTAGAGGTGGGACAACGCCAGAATATTCTCGAATCTAGTAACTGTAGTAAATATAGGTAACAATGTTAAAAGTAGAGTTTAGTTGTTAAGATACTACCGAACTGTAAAATTGTTCGTATTATATTTATTGTATTCGTAAAATAAATGTATGCATATAAATTCGAACCGCTCGTTTTATTTAATCACGCTACAATATAGCTTTCCTCCCTCAGGTAAGAACAATTCGCATTTTTGACGACGTCGATACTTCCTCAGGCGAAGACGAAATAGAAGAGAACCAAGAGAACACAGTAAAGTGCGATGATACATATAAATGGAGAAAGAACGCTTCTGATGCACAAAAATATTCGAATGCGCCGTTTACGAGACCATTTGGCCCAGCAAAACCGGTCAATATAAATTCACCATTCGACGTGTTTTCTTTGTTCATGAGCAAAGATATTATAGCTAATATAATTACACAGTCAAATCTCTATGCTCAACAACAAAATCATTATAATCTCGACCTAACTGAGGAAGAACTGAAAGCATTTCTAGGGGTTCTTATAATCATGGGGTTTCATAAACTACCTAGTTTGAGACATTATTGGTCAACTGATATTAACATGCACGTGCCAAGAGTTTCGCAAATTTTTACGCAAAAACGATTCTTAAAAATTCTTCGTTTTCTCCATCTAAACAATAACGAAAACATGGAAAGAAATCAAAATAACCCCAATTTTGACAAACTGTTCAAAGTAAGGCCTTTGATAACAGAACTGCAGCAACGCTTTCAAGAGAACTTTTATACAAGTAGAAATGTTATATACATTTCTACTACGTGATATGGGATACGTGCACAAATTTAGCTTATATGAAGGCAAATCTCAATCACAACATGCTGAATATGGTTTAGGCGCTAAAACGGTATTAGACATTACCGAGTCTCTTAGAGGCGCAAACTACTGCATTTATTTCGATAATTTTTTCTCGAGTTTTCCTCTTCTTAAGAAAATGTTAACCTATGATTTGTTCTGCTGTGGAACTTTTAGAATAAATCGTAAAGGCTTTCCAACACAAATGAGAAAGGACAAAACAATGAAAATGGGAGAACACGATTATTTCATGTCCAATGATATGTCTGTTGTTAAATGGAAAGATCGGGGGCGCAAATGCGTTTTAGTCGGCAGTACTATGCATAGTCCACTTGAGAATACGTCAGTTTTGCGAAGAAAACCGAATGGTGAACAAGAAAGTGTTAAGTGTCCAAAAGCCATAAGTGATTACAATCGCTAAATGAGTGGAGTCGATCTATTCGATCAACTTCATGGTTCTTATCCAATTTCATGGAAATCCCGAAGATGGTATATGACGATTATTTACTATTTGATTAATACAGCAGTGGTAAATTCATATATAACTTATAAGACTACAATGAAAATGAGGTCCATTAAATCGAAACCAATGAGTCACCTGTATTTTAGAAGTGTATTGGCCAACGAGCTCATAGGTGATTTCTATAACAGAAAGAGACCAGGACCTAAGGTAACAATAGGAAGAAATAAACTGAAAAAAATGGGAGCAACCACTAATTCTGTTAGCGTTGAAAGCACGGTGAGACTAAGCGATGTTGGCAATCACATGCCAGAAAAAGGAACATCAAGACGTTGTGCACTCTGTTCAACGAGAGCAAAGCCAAAACGTTCAAGTATTAAATGCTCAGATTGCCAGGTTGCATTATGTATTCAATGTTTTCCATTATTTCATAATAAAAATGTTTAATTAATGTGTTTTTTTCTGTGGTCGATTATGGAACCACAACTACATTTACCAAAGTCAACATACCTAATCAGGCTGTGGTCGAAATTTCAACCACCTAAAAAAAACAACAAGTAGTGAAAATAAAATGAAAATACGAATGAAAGTTCAATAACTGATCATTCCTTATCTATAATCTGCAAAGAATTTGTTTATATTACCAAAAAATAATTCTGCCCTATAAAGGGTTAATCACTTATTACATAATTGTTTATCTTTTGAAAAAAAAAATGTGCTTACAGGCCCTTCCAGCTTCAGAATTCTTGTGTTACTACTTTTGCATCGAGGTACACAACAATGTCTTGGCATCTGTAAATGAAAAGGATATATTTAAGCTTTTGTGGCATTTCAACTATTACGATATTAACCGGAGAATAAACCCACAGTTGTCGCAAAAACTGTGATTTCATTGCCCAAAGGGTTAATATAACAAAAGAATTAAAAATTACCTAATAATTACTGAGAATACTAAAATTCCACACCTAACCTAACAATGTTTATACTTACATTTAAGTTTATTTCAACCTGTAGTACAATATCAATAATTATTCGAATAAACAACTAACTTAAATAACTGACTAGACACATAACAGCATTTAATATTAATTAAAATAATAGTATGTACAAATAGTTTTCCATTCATAGTAATCAGCTGTTTACATTCAAACAGGACTACCCTTAGATGTTGTCAAATTTCTACTTCATGGCTTGTAACTTTAGGTGGCTGTGATTCCAAATATTAGTGCTGCAATGAAAGTTAACATATGGATGGGGTAAAATTTATTGTAAACCAAAGAATAAAAGGCCTTATTATTGACTTTAGAGCCTACAGCCAAAGAATTTGCTATTTGCATTTAAAAGAAAAATTCTTCTGTTACAGTTTGATTATTGCACATTCTCAACTGATGACAAACTGGACAAAATAAAAGAACATTTCTTGAGACCTAGAGTAAGCCTACAGAAAATGTCCCATAAATGACACTAACATTGTGTTAGCTGACATGAATGCAAGAATAGGACGAGATCAAGTTTTCATGCCCACTCTAGAAAGGCATATCCTACACAACATCAGTAGCGATAAAGGATTCCGACTGATAAACTTTCTTGCTGCAATTTAGAGCATCAGCACTAAATATGACAGTTGTTAGCACCTATTTTAAGCACAGGAAGATACACAAGGTAACCTGGACCTCTCCTGATGGAAGAGCAGAGAGTCAGATTATTCACAGCTTAATAGATTCAAGGTATGGACTAAACGTAATAAACTGTAGAAGTTATAGAGGCTCAAACATAAACTCGGATCATTGTCCAGTTATCTTAACATTAATTGAGTTTTAGCTAGATTAATTGAAATAAGCTAGAATTTTAAACATCCCTAAAAATAATAAAATGAATAAACAAATTAAATGTGAAAAAACTGAGAGATGCGACACTGGTAGAACTATATTCGTAAAATATCAACAAAAGACTAAGGAATCAAAATGTAAATAAAGAAGACCAGACAGAAATAACCTTCTACTGGACCAGAATAAAGGATGAGATTAAAGCAACAGAAAACGATGAAACAGGAACAGAAAATTGTGTACGTAAAAATCACTGGTTTAACGATGAATGCAAGAGCGTAAAAAAAGAAAAAAAAAGAAGCCTACAGAAAGATGTTTAACAGACAAGCTGGGACAACTGTAGAAAATTACCAGACTAAGAGAAGAAAAGAAAACAGGATAAACAAAAGAAAAAACCAAACCACTTAAACAAGAAACTTAAATATATAGAAAACCTCAACAGAGAGAAACGATTCAGAGCATTCTATAAGAAAGCTAACATTAACAGAAAAGAATTCAAGGCAAATACAATACAAATTTAACTCAATGCAGTAACATATTAACAACAAGGAAAGGAATTTATTAGATGGGTGGAATATTTTAAATAGACACTTAATACAGAGGAAGAAGTAGAAAACATGGGAGCAAAATACATGAGGTAGGTGGAACAGATGAGAGGGAAGAGGAACCACCAATAATTCTTAAACCTAAACTTACAGTTAAAAAGCTGTCCAAAAACAAATCACCAGGAATAGATAATCTGCCAGTTGAACTATATAAAGAAGTTGGCCAAGACCAAGATCTACATGGCTACAAGAAGTAACAAATAATCTTAAAAAATCAGAGATAGGAAACAGTGGAGAAAAAAGCAGGAAAAATGAAATAAAGAAAATGAGGACTGATCTACCTCGTAACATAGATCTAGAGAGCTTAAGCGGCGTTACCCCGTGTGGGGTGTTTAGCCACAATATATACACAAAGAATAAATAAACACTTTGAAGCTACGGTGCTCATATATACTATGGTGATTTCAACAGCGCATACTAATTGGATAGTAATATCAGCGGGACCAAGTAGATATTAAATAGTTATAAACAAATAAATAATAGAAAAAGTCATCAAAAGTGAATAGGGCGAACAGAGCAGCAGGATGTGTAAACAATACAATATGATGAAAAAAATGCCTCACTAAAATGAAAACTAAAAGGAATAAATCAGCAATATAAAGATTATTAAAAACAAGAGAAATAAAAATTTTACGAAAAATATTTGAAAACATAGAAAAATAATGACAGAATGGTAAAACCAACAAGTAGAAGATAGCAAATCGGAAGATGGGTAGTAGGACTCCCGATGAAAAGATTTTGAAGCTTAAACCCGAAGTAAAACAGGCATGAGCCTATCATTTGAACAGGAAGAAGTAAAGATTTTTTAATATTTTGGTTTTAGTATTTGGCCAGGTTTACATGCAGGCAGAAACTGGGCTGGAGATAAATTTCGAGAAAACCAAAATGATGACCAATATGGTTCCCAGCGAAGAGATACAGATCAACAACAACAAGGTAGAATTAATCGATAAATACACATACTTGGATCATGAAATTAGAATAACCAGACACAACCAAACCTGCGAGCTAAATAGATGAATCACGTTGGGATGGGCGGCATATGGAAGGATGAGAGACATTTTTAAAACAAATACCCCAATTCACCTGAAAAGGAAGGCATTTAACCAATGCATCTTACCAGTCTTGACCTACGGAGCAGAGACCCTAACTTTAACTAAAGCTACTGCCGAAAAACTGAGGGTAACACAAAGGCGAATGGAGAGATCAATGCTGGGCCTGACCTTGAAAGATCGCGTGAGAAATGAGGAGATGCGCCGAAGAAACGGGGGAAGACGATATTATACTGCGAATAAATAAACAAAAGTGGAGGTGGGCTGGACATGTTGCTAGAATGGAAGACGGAAGATGGACGAAGAGATTATTGGAGTGGAGACCAAGAGCCGACAAGCGAAGTCGAGGCAGACCACCCACCCGATGGACCGACGACCCAAGGAGAATAGAAACAAACTGGATTGCAGTAGCTAGAGATAGAGAGAACTGGAGACGTTTGGAGGAGGCCTATATCCAGCAATGGATGTGAAAATGGGGCTGGATGATGATGATGATGACATACAGGCCAGAAGTTGAACGTTACTCCGTTACTATTTGAAGTTCTTGGAAGGATTATAAGTGATTTCTTCTTCTTTCAGTGCCTCTCCGATCGTAGATTGGATATCATTAGGGCGATTCTAATTTTATTTTCTGCTGTTTTGAATAATTCGTTAGTGGTATAGCCAAATCACTCCCTTAAATTTCTCATCCAGGACATGCTTCTACGGCCTGGATTTCTGCGTCCTTGGATTTTTCCTTGCATTATATTTTGTAGGAATGTGTACTTTTGTCCTCTCATCAGGGGGCATAAGTATTCAAGTTTTTTTTTATATTCAGTATAACTTCTGGATCGGTATTTATTCTGCGTATTATCTCTTCATTTGTAATTTTATCTATCCAACTTATTTTTAGTATACGGCGGTAGCACCACATCTCAAAGCTTTCAAGATTTTTAACATTCTTCTCTTTAAGAGTCCATGCCTCAACACCGTAAAGCAAAGTACTGAATACATAGCATTTTAACATTCTAGTTCGTAGCTGAATACTAATATCACGATTACAAAATAATTTTTTCATTTTTATAAAGGTAGACCTGGCAATTTCAATACGTCTTTTTATCTCGTGATTTTGGTCACCTGTTTCATTGATGAGGGTTTCCAAGTATTTGTATTCGCTTACTTTTTCGAGTTGGCTACCGTTTATTGCGATACTAGTGTCATGTATTGGATTCTTACTGAACGTCATATAGTTGGTTTTTTTGACGTTCATCCTTATGCCGTAGTTATTACATATCTCATTCATACTTTCAACTAGATGATGTAGATCTTTCGCTGTTCTTGCCATTATCACAGTATCGTCAGCATATCGAATGTTATTGATAACTTCTCCATTGACTATTATCCTTTAGTTTGCATGTGAGAGAGCTTCTTGGCATATTTGTTCGCTGTAGATAGTAAACAAGAGCGGTGACAATATACAATCCTGTCGTACTCCTCTACGTATTTCTATTTCGTCCAATGTTTGGTCTTCTATTTTTATATTAGCTCGCTGATTCCAGTACAGATTTAATATTATTTGTATGTCTTTGGTGTCGATGTTCTTACCCTCCAGGATTTCTTTGAGTTTATTGTGGCGTACTTTGTCAAAGGCCTTTTCAAAGTCTATAAAGCAGGCGTGTACCTCTTGGTTAACATCTAGACATCTCTGTGTTAGGACGTTTAAGGCAAAGAGAGCTTCTCTTGTACCTAATCCTTTTCTGAATCCCATCTGTGTATCATTAATATCGATATCTAACTTTTGATAGATTCGGTTCTGGATGACTCTAAAAAATATTTTAAGCAGATGACTCATCAAGGAGATTGTTCGATGATTAGAACATTGCGTTGCCTTAGTTTTCTTCGGTATGGTGACAAACGTAGACAGCAACCATTCTTGAGGTATTATACCAGTACTGTATATTGTATTAAATATATGTAATATTATGGTTACGGATTTATCATTCAAAAGCTTCAACAGTTCTGTAGGAATTTCATCAGGTCCATTTGCTTTTCCATTTTTAGCGTTTCTTATTGCGTATTCTATTTCTTCTTTCAATATGTTTGGACCAGTTGCATTGATTATCTGAGTTAAGTTGTTTCTATCTTCTTCAAATAATTCATTTAGGTATTCCGTCCATATTTTTATTTTATTCTCTAGATCTACAATAAGATTTTCATCGTTGTCTTTAAGTTTACCTATTTGGCATTTCTTTATGCGTCCTGTTATCTCTTTCACTTTTTTCTGCATATTGAACGCATCGTACTTTTTCTTATAGGTTTCCATTTCTACACACTGTTCTTTAATCCACGCTACTTTGGCTTCTTTTATTCTCTTTTTTATCTGTTTGTTTATTTCTTTGTATTTGTCTAGGTGATTCTTCATCTTTCTTCTTTGTTCCATCAAATCTAGTATATCTTGTGTCATCCACCCTTATTCTTTATTGTTGTTTTTGTAAGATGTTTCTATCCTGCTGTTTGTATAGCTGTATTTATGTACTTTAATTTTTGGTTAACGTTAGTTGTATCGTTAATTTGCTGCTGCACTGAACGGAGGTTTTCATTTATTTTTTCTCCTGTTTCTTGTCGTATATTTTTGATTCTAAGTTTATTTAAATCTAGTGCCTTTCTGTATGGTCTTTTTTGGTTTCGCCTCTATCACAGTAACTACCGGATTATGATCTGAGCCTATATTAGCTCCTGGGTACGTCTTAGTACATTTAACAGCATTACGATACCTCCTTGCTATCATAATGTAGTCTTTTTGATTTCTCACTATTTTTTCTTTGGTATGTTTTGGAGATGTCCATGTATATAACCGTCAAGTTGGTAATTTGAAAAAGGTGTTTGTTATTACGAAGTCTTCGCTTTGGCAAAATTGAATCAATCGATCTCCTCTGTCATTTCTGTTTCCGAGTACATAGTTTCCTACTTGTTCTCCTAAGTGATTTAATGAAAAGTAAATAAAGCTAAGTTAAAAATATAAAATATTCAAAAGAAAAGATAATTTAAAAAGTAAGTCTTACATAACAAAATTTTAAATAAATTTTTATAATATTATGAAATGGGTTTTTAGAGTATAATCTAAAATATTTCAGTTTAACCTAACAAAACCCTGTACAGGTAATCTTACAAGAATATCTATAAGCTTTACTGTACGGATTACATAATAAATTCAAAAACGGTTCTTTTCTAACTAAAAAAAAGGAAATACGAAAACGAGCAAAGTAAATACCAATATTCCGAAATACTCCGGAAAACGAATAAATTTAAAACAAAGTACATACAGATAAGTTCTATAAAATCTAATAAAGTTCACTTGGATTGTACTCGTTCTGAAGTTCGTATTTGTTTCGTTTAACTTCTACAGGAAGTACAAAGATTCGAACAATAAGGTTCATTGGTTTTTCACCGATCTATATGTTAGTAATTTTCCGAAAGGAGTTTCTAAACATCATTAGCGTGAAAAAATTTATAAATATATAGTTTGTTTTTAAAATGTAATCTTTAGTTTTAATAAATAACAAAAAAAGTTCATAACTAAATAACATGTTTTATATTATCTATTTTGATGATGTAGTTGTTTATCGCACTCTGAGTATTTTTAGAAGCATTAGAAAATTAGCTTAACTAATCAGGATTTAGAGGGTTTAGGATAGAAGTGAACCAAGTCTACCTTATCTACACTTGAGCTACAGATTTTTAAAGTTAAAGTTTCATAACAAAATCACTTGTTAACATTTTTAAAAGTATATATTTAATTTAAGAAGGTCATCGAATAACTTAGACATTTACATTGCTTTTATAGGCCACATTTTATTTAATAACCCCAAAAATGCAAATTCTGCAAAAAAGTGGACTTGGTTTAAATGTATTCTGAAGAATTTTAGGAAGATAATGAACCAACTCAAAGTGTTGTAAACACACTTTATTTTTATATCTATTTAGAGATTATATTAGAAATATTAAAACAAAATATCACTTTCTCGGAAAAAGGAAAAAATTAGTTGACATAAAAAACGAATCTTCGACATCGGTATGATTTCCTTCAGTCGCTCCGTTGTCCTCCGAAAAGATCCATTTATTTTTATTTTGAAAGCTGCTCCTTTTTTTAACCCTAACCATCGTATATTAAGCAATTGATTTGGCTACCTTAAGTGTCTTTTTCCCTGTTTGTAATTAAATCTTCGAGGGATTTTGTGCTCAAAACTTTTCTCGTGGTAGTTTTACAACTTTAAACTGAGGTTTTTTTCACTTTTGCAGTTTTAATGTTGTTGTACCAGTCATCAGGCATATTGGTGGTCCATTGCCTCTTTCCATCCTCACCAGATTTTGTTCTTATCGCCTTAAGTGCATTTTACTTTCTGTATTGAAGTCGGCTGTCTTGTTCTCACCAGTTTCAACACAGCTCTTGGGCGGACGCCTTTGTTTTAATTTGGCCGACAGAACAGTCTTCTTATAGGCAAATGAAATATCACCCTATAAAAAAATATATGGAATTAAATGTTTACTGCAATATATCAGGCTGTGATACACGTTTCAACCAAAATCAAACACTTTAAGTAGCAATCCTGAACTAAACTATACCATTGGATTTACATGTGTCAAATTCGCATAGCGACCACTCCTTACCTAATCCAGATGAAATATCCATCGCATAATACAACTAGCCAACAAAAATAATGTGTAATACACAGTCGAGAGCAATAACTAAAGCTTTCAAGCACGTCAACACAGAACTGTACACAGTAAACAAACACTACCTGGACTTGGTTTAGTAGTATTCTGATAGATAATAACAATCTGCCAGTAAAGCCCAGAACTTGCTGCTGCATAGCATTATCAGAACTAGGACATTGTTTATTTATGGACTGAACAGTTACCTAGTTGGTACATGTTTTAGCGTTGTTAACTCGTAAATGACAAAAAGATTACTAGGTGCACTTCTATTCTAAACCTTCCATTTATCTTAGTGCTAGTTATAAGTTAAGTAATGTTTGTGGTAGAAAAGACTTCAGCCACAATAGTCTGCGTCGCGTCCTAATAACTCACATGGAACGTATTATGGACATATACTCGTATTAATCTCGGTCAAACATATGACAAAATTTAGAATAGATCTAAATGAGTTATAACCAAATTAATACTCCTGGATTAACTAGGAACATTACACATAGATGCAGCTATGCCACTACTGTAGACTTGCTGCTAACTAAGCAAGTTACAAAGACTTGTTAATCTTGTAACAGTGATTCTGAGAATGGGTCAAAGAAAATATATAATTGAGGTTGCAGGGTTATAACTAGCACTAAAGACGGGATTAAATATGCAGTCTTACCTGTAGCAATATTCAGTAGTACTGAACATTAAAATATTTCTATTCTACTTGGGAAATACATCTCAGATGAACATTCAAACAATTTTGCATTGGATCATGGAAATCAAAAGAGGATTCTAGTGGACTAGTGCTGGAAAGCTAAGTCTCTAGAAGAGGATTAGCTACAAAATATTTTGGTCCAAAGTCAGTTTTAAGCGTGCCAACAATAATTGACTGCAACAAGAAAAAAAGAATAAAGCCTGCTTTATAACGCAACACTGAAAATCAATTCCTGGTTAATCACATGGCAAAATTGCAAAATTGTTTATATTAAGAGTACAGAGGACTTATTATTTTTGAGATTTACTCATTAGAAGCTACAGTAGCTATTTATTTATTTGAGATGTGATCTTTTATATTTAACTGATTTTGGATATTTGCCCATTACATTATATACTTACTTTAAGTTTGATTATTACCTAGACTTAATGTTTTAAGTATTTATACTTCTTGGAAGTTAACTACATACTTGCTTAAAGTAGATATCTTTAAGTTGTTTTTTTGATCAAATAGTGTTTACACTATTTTAGTATAACGGATACTAAAATTTAATGGGAAATATTTCCCTGAGTTATACTCTAAATATTTTATAATTAATAACACAGGTCAAAGATAAAAAAAACTTTTTTGATAAAATTACCTCTATCCTATGTAGTTTACTGTGCTGGGTCCGAAAATCAAATTAAAAATGCTGTATCACTCATCGTCCTTTCATAATTTAATATTTAAAATTGCATAATTACATTTCATTTTATTTCGTTTAACGAGCAGAGAAATCCAATGTTGTTAGTTGATAGCACTGTTAATGAATAGTACAAAACTCTTTGTTCATCTTCCTCTTCATTAATAGCTGTATAGTTCCTTTATTCTAATAAACATAACCTCACTTTTTAGTGTTGAACTCATACGTTTTTAAGTATTGCTACTCGTGGTTATAAAAACTATTTAAATACATTTTGTTACTAATGTGGTGATTTTGGTATTAAAAAACATCAGAGAAACATTACTGACTTTGTAAAAAAGGTGCATTTTGCATATTTTGTAGTGAAAATTGCTAAACAAGACAAAGCTTGGGCTCGTTACAATGTACCGTAATTTCGGGTGACTTTAACCCGCCAGGGTTTGGCTCATTTTGGGAAAAAGATATTTTAGTAACTAGTGCATATTTATGTACAATATATTATCATGTAAATTTCATTATACCGCACCATCAGTACCATATTAACTTTAGGAAAATTTTAATAAATCACGGTAATACTGGTTATAATAAGAAAAAAATGAATTTTTAAAATATAGCCATTTTACGTAAGATTTCTTGACTGTAAAAATTGGTTGGCAACCAATAATACTTCCAAGAGTAAGATTAATTGCATAGTTGCACATTGAATATCTGCGAATTTTTACCCGCCTGGCGTCAGTATTTCAGTCTAAACGTAGATGCTAATAAGGTCGGTTGTTA
This sequence comes from Diabrotica undecimpunctata, assembly GCF_040954645.1. Lineage (NCBI taxonomy): Eukaryota > Metazoa > Arthropoda > Insecta > Coleoptera > Chrysomelidae > Diabrotica > Diabrotica undecimpunctata. The sequence goes on from NC_092806.1 coordinate 100,061,230, forward strand.
TTTGCAAAGTGGTACAGAATTTAACGGTTTTCGGGTGACTTTGGCCGTTTGTTGAATGTTGGATTTTGGTCATTCGTTGGTTCTATATTTAAATTAAAGTAAGTAAATGATAACTGATGCTACGCAAGTAAGTGCCGCTGTACCTTCGAGAGTAAGTGACGCTGTTTTAAATTTTCTTGCAGAAAAAAGGAGAGTACAGTCCACAGCTGATGGAGTTGTTAAAAGAAAAAGAAAAATAGAAATTGCTGCAGGAAAAAGTATAAGTGCTGAAGATGTTAAAAGCCAACAAGAGGCTGCAGTTGCAATAGAAGCTGCTAAGAAGAAGCCAGTAAAAGAAAATGGCACTAAAAGAAAATCAAAAACAAAAACTAGAATGACAGCAAAAAGTAAGATTGGAAAGCAAACTGAACAGGCGAATATTCAAGCCAATAATCAGATTTGCAAAACAGAGATAGAAAATCTACAACAAAATGAGGTCCTCGGAGACGTTAATAACGAAGTTGTACTTGACAGTAGCCTAGATCAAGATATGTCTGGACAAGCGATCATTACTGCAGCTGGCTGTAGTAAAGTGACTAAATATAAGACGGTCAAAAAAACACAACGTTTAAATAAAATACAAGATTTTGGACACATTGCAGATACTACGTCTAACTCTGCATCTAATAAGAGCTACAGGAATATTGCTGATCTAGAAAAGCTCTCCATTGGAGTTGGAGACTTCGTAATTGTATCCGACTACGTAGACAGCTTTCCAGGAAAATTCGATGGATTTGTAAGAGGCAGTAATAACTGTTACGGTTAGGTGCAAGTAATGGTACTTGGTGAAAGAAGTTTGTGGCAAAGTCCCTGTAAGAAAATCCTTCCACCTGGGTAATATTGATTTCACAGAGCCATTGGAACTTGGACATAACCGATATTTCTTGTAACAAAAACAAGTTTGTAAATTGTTTTATTGTTCATTTTTTGTTTAAACATGATGTTCTTTGTAAACCTAAGGTCCTATGTAGAGTTTCATTTTAGTTTTATTTTTTTTTGTTTTAAATTTAAATAAATATTTTTTTAACTAATAAAATGTTTATTTATTATTCATCTTGTAGGGTGACTTAAGCCCAAACATTAATAATCACAGAGAATTAATCTAAAATGTAGCTTGAAACAATGTCACCCGACACCAGCAGGTGACTTTGCACACCACATTTTTTTTTTTGTAATAAAGTAAGCGCTTCGTTGTCTTTTAGTGTAATTTTTGTAAAGAAGTAGTTAAAGATTCAAATACAAATAAATTAAGAAACATACTTTTATGTACTTAGAATACTGAAATCTACGTTCAAACTTCGAAAGTGGGTCAAAGTCACCCGAAATTACGGTATTTTATGTTTGTGTTGAGGATTTTGGGTCAAAGAAAGTGGTCAAAGAAAAAAAAACTTTCAGATTTGCAGTGCCTATGGTACAGAGAAAGAAAAAAAATCATTTAAATGATTTTTGTTATTGTACTGTCGATGTTTCTGTATATAAAAATAAGAAAGTAATTGTTTATCCAAACCTGAGCATGGTAGAGCATGGACCTGAACTGCCAGTCCCTGAGCCTCCTCTACGTATTAATGACATTTTAAATACCAGTGAATCAGTATCCGATGAAGGTTGTCCAGAAAGTAATGGTGAATTTCAGTGTCCTTCAGAAAATTTACAATCCCAGTTGTTTACACAAGCTGAGTTAGATGGTTTAGTAAGAGATTTGGGTTCAACAGAAGAAAAATCAGAATTGCTTGGCTCAAGATTAAAAGAAAAGAATTTGTTGTCGTCTTATATATCTATTTACAAGTATATGTACAGAGATCGACAGTTTGCTCAGTTTTTTAGGCAGGAAGGGATTTGGTTTACTGTTATGATATTGGTAGTCTAATGAATGAGTTTGTTATTGAGTATAAGAAGGATGATTGGAGGCTTCTTACAGGCTCTCAAAAAAACTAGTTTAAAAGCTGTACTTTTACACAATGGGAACACTTATGCTTCACTTTCTATTGCTAATTCAGTCCATATGGAAGAGACAGAAATTTAAAAGTTATTTGCATGCTACTTGATCAAGAAAAGGGACTTACAAAGTTTCCATGTTTTATTTGTAAATGGGATAGTAGAGCAAGAGATAAACACTGGTCCACAAAACATAAGAAATGTTTCAACACCTGGCGAGAAGAACATTATGTACAAAACTTTGGTAGATCCAAAAAAGATCCTCCTTCCACCTTAATACATCAAGTTAGGCTTAATGAAACAGTTTGTGAAAGCCCTGCCGAAAGATGGAGAATATTTCATGTACTTGAGTAAAAAGTTTTTCCATCTATCCGAAGGCAAATTGAAAGAAGGTGTTTTTGTTGGACCAGATATTCATAAAATTATGTTCGACTCCACCTTTGAAACCAAGATGACTACTAAGAAAAAAGAAGCGCCTGGAATTTATTTAAAAAAGTTGTAACCAAGTTATACGGTTATGTGATAGATCTTTACTTTTTTTCTGAAAATCAGGGTGATGTCAGTGGAAATGATATCAAGGACGTTAGAACACCAATATGATGGAAGATTACTGTTGGTCACATAATCGGGAACAACAGAGTACATCGCATAGGATAAGAAAGGTTTTACAGAAAAAAGAGACATAAAATACAAAAGCACTGGCTCCTGAAATGAGTGTATAGACCTATGCTATTACAAGATAAGAATTAGATAAAAGGGATTATTCTTAGAACGTATCATTTTAATGTATTTCGGTATTTTGTCTTTTTAATAATTTAAAATAAACCAATGTCATATTAAAAGATCAGTAGGAAGACGCCAGAACTCGTGGCTGAAAGACCTGAGGAGATGATTCGACCGCTCATCCGCAGAAATCTTTCACGCAGCAGTTTCCAAAACTACAATTGCCATTTGGATCACCAACCTTCGAAAGGAGATGGCGCTGAGAAGAGAAGAAGAGGTGTCATATTGTGGGAAAACTGTAAGTGATGCGTAAAATCTAATTTCAGATTCTTGTTTAACACCAAAAAATACACACAAATATGATTCACATAAATCTGAAATAAAAAATTTATATTTTTTTTTATCCTGCGTAATTAACAATTACTTTATTTTTAGTATTAAAGTATTTATTTTTGATTTGTTGTTACAGATAACTACTGCATATACTTTTTTACTGGGTAGAAAATTATGTTCTTGTTTTTTTTTTGAGAAAAATTTCTTAGTTATGTTCGAAATTTTTCTGATGGGTGGTAGGAGTATGCAACGTCATACACGTCACATGTGTGTTATTTTTCTTTCCATATTTATTTTATTTCAGTTTCTTTCGATTTTAGTCTTTTATTACCTTTATTTTTTATTTTACTATTTTTATTCAAAAAATAGTTAGCGCTCAACTCTTAGATCAACTTTCTGTTTACTAAATCTGTACCTTAATAGAAAAAGGGCCCATGTCCATTTTCACTGTTTGGAGAAAATTGTTGGAACAAGAACAAGAATCACTGTACAAATGAAGCATTTCTACTTCTATTGGTAGCGATAAAATGAATTTCCTTATACATAAAGCCCACCACGACCAGCCACTGTCTCGTTTCGTAGGAAATAAATTCCCACACTGCCTGCTGTAGAAGTCTTAAACACTGTTTAGTTGTAGGTTCACAACTGCCTTTTATAAGACAAAACACCGTTCCAGAGGTACGGGGTTGGTAGACACTTTTCTAGTCAAAAGTCAAAAGAAGCAACCACAAATGTTTGGTCTATTTTGCTTCGTTCCTTGTCTAACGACTTTTGCTTATAAGCACTCTCTGCTAAATCTAAATGTTTCTCCCTCAAGTAAAAGCTTTGCCCATTTTTTCATTTTCTTTAGTTAGTTGCTTATTTTCCAAATTTCTTAGACTTACATTAAACTGGTCACATTTAGCACATGTGTCATTTGCAGGACCGTGAAAAGAAAGATTAAATTCTTCATTAAATTTTTCTATACATTGACTAATTCATGGTTTATATTAATATTATTTCTGCAATATTCACAATAAAGTCGATACATTTGTTTCACTGAAAGACCAGGATTTAGATATTTTTGGAAGTACGTTCCCGGGCATAGTGGCTATTATAAGCTGAAAAACTATTAATATGCTTCCTAATCACATTTTTTCTATCTTCCTGGATTTTATAATGTTTAGAATGCTTTCCTTTGCCATCCATTGTGCAGATATTAGATTGACTAGTTCTTTTTTCTCGACTATTGTTCTTACCTTTTTTAAAGTTAAATCAAACGTTTGAATATACATCGCTTGACGTATTTCAATAGACTCGTTTTCGTCAGTAGTTAAAAAATAACTTCTGGTAAATTGCGTGCGGCTAATGCCGTCAGACTTTTCACTTTCCTTTCTAATTATTGTTCTTTCTTTTGTCGTTTCTTTGACGGTTTCTGCTATATACTGATCTTGTTCATCTTTTGATAAATTATAAAAACCTTCAAACAATCTTTTTCTTTGTTCTTCAGGAATTTTTGATAACATTTTTTCCGACAATCACATAGACGTTTCATTTGCTTTTTCTTTTTAATAACTTCTTTTTTAGATATATACTCTTTTCCTGTCTCTTTCAGTTGTTCTCTTCTTTTATTTTCCTTCCAGGATTTATTATTCCTCATTCGCTTCCTTGTTATATCTTTTCCTGGTGTCTTTTCTTTTTTATCTTGTAACATTTCATTATCAATTACCTCAAAATCTACTGTAACCGGGTATTCCTTACCACCTGATATATCTGATAATGCATAATCAGGTTCTCGAAATGAATCATCATCCCTCTCAGGAATATGCTCTATTTCTTCTAGGCCACAATGTGTATGAAAAAATAAACACCTAACGTATAGGTAGTTTAGGACGTATAGGACGTTATCTATTCGGATAGTCAAGCGGCTCTAAAGGCTCTCAGTTCGGTACAGGTCGATTCATGGCTGGTATGGAACTGTTTGGATGTCCTCTCTCAGGTGGGAAGTCAAAACAGGTTGACACTTGCCTGGGTGCCGGGACATAAGGGTCATCGTGGCAACGAGAAGGCCGATGAATTGGCCCGAGAAAGCGCATCTACGCCACTGGTTGGTCCGGAACCCTTCTTTGGAATCGCAAATACGATAAAAAGGGCAGCCATACACAAATGGGTGCAACAGAAGTCTCTTGAGTGGTGGAACAACTCACCAGGACAGAGGCAGGCCAAACAGTTCATCAAAGGACATTCGGCTAAATTTACAGCAGACTTACTTTCGCACAGACGCAGGACTGTCAGAATGATAGTTGGTCTGCTCACTGGGCACTGTAGACTCAATACACACTTGAGTCTCATAGGCCTGACAGAAGAGGACACCTGTCGTTTCTGTCTGGAAGAAGAGGAAACCGCTCTACACGTTCTGTGCCATTGCGAAGGTCTCGCACGAATGCGGTTTCTAGAACTCGGAGAGGAAAAACCGGAAGCACCAGGCTACATAAAAAGGCCACTATCAAGGCTGTTGAGTCTCATTAAGAGGACCAGGCTAGATGAAGTGCTTTAAAATAAGGGGGAAACACAATAGATCTGCAAAGGTGGCAGTGTATCAGGGTCTATTGGCCGCCCCATTTTCTACATTCTACATTCTACATAGGTAGTTTGCCATGGCAAGTTTTTGCTAGTAGGTAAATAATAATATACCTGCCTACCAACAAAAGCTTTTTTGTAACCAATAAATTTTATGAAGTAAATTATTAAAAAAAGGGGTGCCCCTTCCTTGAAGAAGCATAAATCTTAAACAAGGTTAAAACTCTGGTTCTAACTAAATTATTATCTCAAAGGGAATTTCCTTTAGTGTTGTTATTTCTTTAGTACTTTGCTCCCCAAAAAATTCTTCTTTGTTAGAAAATACCTAAAACGTGAATCATGAATTTTCCATATAAAATAGAAAAGTAAATTAATAACAACCAACTAAGAAGGTACACAAATAGCTTATTTGCTTACCCATTTACTAGAAGTTAATGGACGTAATGGTATTATATTATTATTGACGGTACAATCTAAGTCAGGGGAAACACAACTTGCGGACGTTAATTTATTTGTACTAGCACCTTCGCTAACTAAAATAAATCAAATATAATAATTTGTATTTTTACAAATAACAGTAATAACTTACCATTTTTAGAAAACAGTCTACAGTTTACTATTATATTATTAGAGTTCTTTTACTCATATTGTACAATAATATACCATTAGCAAGAAATGCAAAACATCACATCACAGCCTGGTAAATTTTTTGAGGTTAGAAAAACAACCGTCACAATGTCTTAGTTAGGGCCAATGTCCACGAATGAAATGAATAAACGGCCAATGTGCAGGAAGCTGGACATTGGTCCTATTTAAAATAATAATTAAATGGCCAAACTCTAGTGAGATTTACATTGGCCTTTTTTTATTTTAATGAGAATGGACTTGGTCCAAATTATGATAAATATAACTGAAAACTAAATATATTTGGACTGTTTAAAGTATGTTAATAAGGTCTTAATTAAACTACTGTATTGGCTGAACATATATTAATAATATTCATACATTACAACATGATCATGTCGCCCATTGTCCCCGTTGGGAAGTGGTGTTGACTTGACATTGACATATTTGAGATAGTTACCAGGTTTACGTTAAGCCTATCTTACATTAATGTCAAACACCTTCCCCTTAAAGATTAAGGCGTACCCTAGGTTTAATTGTACGTCTGAATTTTGAAACATTACATTTCTTACTATCATTATTTTTTGAGCAGCTATAATGAGGACTTACAATATCAGTATTCCTATGTTCATTAAACAAATTTGTTAAATCATTATCCTGAATACATACATTATTTAAATCATTATTATCATTATCCTTATAACTATTTGGGTTTGTGTGTGGATACAACTCAGGTTCAAGATACATGTCTGCTACATCTGATTTTGTATGTGATGGTCTTATGTGTCTTGTGTTTCTTCTAACTATCCTATTATTGCATTCCTTTCTTATCCAGTACGATCTGGGTTCTTTAGCTTTTTCTACAATAACAGCTTTATACCATACTTTATCAACACTACTCTTAACAACTACATTATCCCCCCTTTTATAAGTTGTTGGTGTACGTTTACTATGTTTATCATACTGAACTTTTGTTTTTTGTTGTTGGTCCGATAACAGTTTATAAATCTCATTCTGAATTTTAGGTTGTAATTGTTCACTATTTACTGGTATTTCTGTTCTCAAAGATCTACTATTTAATATTTGTGATGGAGATGCACTTAATGAAATAATAGCAGTATTATTATATTCTAAAACTAACTCACGATAATCAGAGTTTTCTGTAAAACTTTTTTTTAAAATTTGTTTACAAATTCCTACAGCCTTTTCAGCAAGGCCATTACTTTGGTGGTAATGAGGTGAACATGTCAGGACTGCAATTTGTTTATTATCGTAATATTTTTTACACTTAAATGATATAAATGGTAAATTATCTGCAATTAGAAATTAAGGATAGCCAAATCTAGAAAAAACATCTTGCATTGCATCTATTATGGCTTCAGATGTTTTATTATTTAATGATAGCATCTCTATGCAATGGGAAAAATAATCTATTAGAATTAAGTAAGATTTACTGTTGCCGAGAGGGGGCATTTGGGCCTGTAGGACCCATCGCCGGCTCTGCGGACTTCTTCCTGTCCTCGGAATTAGACCGGGTGTTGACCATCTTTGCTTGTCACTGATAAAATGGTTTAATACTTCTACTGGTATAAAATAACGGTTACCGTGACAAGTATCTGTTATAGGTAACAGTTCCAAGGAGCAGTTACAAAATAACAGGTCAAAAATAGAAAACAGAACAGGTAAAATAGTCTAAGTATTCCTTGACTTACGGAAGGAATAACTTAGTAAACAAGAAAAATAAAATGGTATAAAAGTACAATGCAAAGAAAATGTTTCTAAGTGTTTCTTGACTTACGGAAGAAACAACTTAGAATGGAAAAATAAAATACTCAAAATATAAAACGAGAAATGCAAAAATGAAACAGATTATAGAAAGATGTCTAAGTGTTTCTTGACTTACGGAAGAAACAACTTAGCATAAAATAGAAAATGAAAGAAACAAATGTATTAAGTATTTTCTTAACTTAAGAAAAATATCTTAGATAAAATATCGGAAATAATAATGCAACAATAATTATGAAAATATTTCTAAGAGTTCTTTGACTTACCGGAAAAGAACGGCTTAGACAAACAATTAAAATAACAAGTCAAATATTCAGAGAAATATTTCTAAGAGTTCTTTGACTTACCGGAAAGAACTACTTAGACAAAGTACAAATCAAAATATAAAATAGAAAAAGCAAGATAAATATTTCTAAGTGTTCTTAACTTACGGAAGAACAACTTAGACACAAAATACAATCAAAATAACCAATTAAAATATCAAACAATCAGTATATGAACAAATATAGATCAAAGTAATATTCTAACCTGAAAAGGTCTGAATATACAATAATGCTAAAATAAAAATGGTATATAAGAAATCAGAAATAAAACAATAACTTAGTAGGAACAATAATAGCACCGACTAGGTCTACAGTAGAAGAGGCAAGCTCGACTGACCGATGAGAGAAAATCTACCTGCTTTTATGTAAAACAAATCCTTTGTTTTACGTAGCGAAAGTGGAATTTCCCTGCATGGAATCAATTAGAAATTTGGATTTGGCCAACCTTGGAATTCCCAAGTATTTTAACCGATATCCAAATTCCTTGATGCGTCGAGGACATTACCACCAAATTCCAAAATATAAGCCGCAATTTTATTAAACCTCAATTTTGGTATTGAATGTGCTAACATTGGCTCTCTATAATTATTTGGCATGAATTTTTCACAAATTCTACATTTTTTTATAAACTGGACAATATCATCCCTAAGGTTTGGCCAAAAAAATAAAGATCTTGCTTTATTAATAGTTTTACTAGTTCCTATATGACCTTTATGTAACAGAGTAATCATTTCCTGTTTTAGAGATTTTGGTACAATTATTTTATTTTCAACAAAAACAATTCCTGCTTCAACATATATATCATTTTTAATACTGTAATATGGCTTTATATACTCTGGAATCTTGTTTTCTTTAGGCCAGCCTTTATAATAAAAATCAACAATTGTAGCCAAAACTTTATCCTTAGAGGTTTCTTCTCTGAACTGATATATTTTTTTTATCTGTCATTGGTAAGTATAGTGAGACTGAATGAACCATATCAAACATCTCTAAATCAAGGGTTTGTGCCTTAAACTAGCTCTAGAAAGCATATCTGCAAATTGAATATGCTTTCCTGGAACATAATAAATATTTAATGTACTTTAATCATTTTAGCCTTAAACGCTGCAACCTTACTGACCCAATTTTGCATATTGGTTTCTGCATAATTGAAATTATTGGTTTATGATCTGTTTGGACATCAACATCACACTGGTAAATAAAGTTATGAAATTTTTGTGTACCATAACAAATGGCTAATAACTCTTTCTCTGTCTGGCTGTAATTTGTTTCATGTTCATTCATAGACCTAGATGAACATGCAACTAATTTCAACATACCATCATAGTTTTGAAACATACAACACCCAATTTCATTTTTGGATGCATCACATTGCAAAACTATCTTTTTATTTGGATCAAATGGTACCAGAGCTGGAGAATTTGAAATTATTTTCTTTAACTTATCAAAACATTCCTGGTGCTTAGGCAACCATTGCCATTCTACATTGTTTTTTAAAAGTTCACATAAAATTTGCATGTGCTCAGCCATATTTTTAACATAACGTCTAATATAGTTAAAGGAACCTATTATTCTTTGTAACTCTAATTTACTTTTTGGAGTTTCTAATTTACATAAAGCATCTGTCCTCTCAGGATCTACTTTCATTCCTAAATGAGAAAAAATTTGTCCCATAAACTTTACTTCTTTTTTGCTAAATTGAATTTTTTCTTTATTAAATCTAGCACCCACCTCTTTTGCTCTATTTATCACCTCTTTGACCGCTTGATCATGTTCATCTTGAGACGCACCTGCTATGATCATATCATCATGACAAACTACAATGTTTTTAATATCACCAAAATGCTTTTCAACTGCCTCTTGAAAAAGGTCTTGAGAATTTGATAACCCAAAAGGTAAAACTAAAAACCTGTAAGTTCCATAGTGTGTAGAGAAACAACATTTCCATGAAGAATTTTCATCAATTGAAAGTTGGTGATAACTTTCAGATAAATCAAAAACAGAATATACATTTTTGTTTAATAATTTTGAACATATTTCCTCAATGGACTCCCCAACTCTAGGTTTGCGTACTATATGTTTATTCAGATCTGAAGGATCTAAACATATTCTTAATTTACCATTACTCTTTTCGACTATCACCATTCTATTAATACTTGCCCTGGGGTCTATGTTTTCTACCTTAACAATTGCTTTTCTTTCGACTAATCTATCTAGCTCAGTTTTAAGTGAATTTCTAATTTTTATTGGACACTTGGTAGGTGGATAGCAAACTGGTTCAAATTTATCATTTGTTGTAATTTCATATGTGCCAGGAAATTTGCCTGACCCTGTGAAAACTTCAAAATTTTCATTGATAAATTTATCTGTTAAATCAGACCGGCCTATCTTATTTATTTTTATAGAATCAATACGTTTTACCAAACTTAAATTTAAACATGTTTGTCCACATATCAGAACTTGACTTGCACCATCCACAATGACAAAATCTTCAAAAATATTCTTACCCTTACATTTTACATTTAAATTTACTACACCTATAGGATGAGACACATTTCCATCAAATGCCTTTAACACATATTCAGTAGGCCTGGTTTTAAATTGACAATTAAATTTTTTATAAACATTTAAAGGAATAACATTTACATCTGCCCCTGTGTCTAACTTAGCTTTCAATTTATAATTTTCAACCTCTATATACTCTTCCCAAGTGTCTATCAAATCAACATTACATACCTTTTTCCTGCTGTTAACATTTCTTACAAAAAATTCATTAGAAGAGGTTGACTCACAATCATCTTTTTCAGTACTTTTAATATTTTTGACCTTGCAGGCAACTGCATAATGGTTTTTTAGTCCACACTTGTTACACTTCTTGCCATAAGCTGAACATTCCCTCGGACCATGCTTTTTTGCACACCTTCTGCATAAAAAAACTTCTTCTTCAACTTCTTTCTCTTCATTCCAAGGTTTCTTCTTTATATCATATTTCTTTTTCTCTATCTTCTGTGTATGATTAATATTTCCTGTGTTATATTGAAACTTTAAATTTTGAGATCTACTTTGCTCACTTGTTCTGCAGAATTCTATAGCTTTATTTAAACTTAATTTGTCTATTCGCAGGAGGGCTTCTCGTGTGGTCGGATCCCTAATTCCCATAACAATTTTGTCTCTTAATGCCTTGTCTTCACATGACTCATCGGGATCTAGGGCATTGTAATTGCAACTTCTAACCAAATGTCTGCACTCTGTCAAAAAATGTTCAAATGTCTCCCCATCTTCTTGTACTCGTTTTATAAAGTTGTACCTCTCAAAGCATTCGTTAACTCTTGGGTTCACATACTTATCTAACAGCTGCATTGTGAATTCATACTTATTTAGTTCTTCATCAGGGATAACAAAAGTAGCCATAATCCGTGCTGATTCATGGCCAATAATATTTCGCAGGATGGATAATTTCACCTGATCTACAGCGTCGTGTTGTCCTGTTGCTACTAAATAATCTTCGAATGAAATTTTACAAAATTTCCATTCAGAAGCGGCACTCTGACCCTGGAGGTCGAAATCTTGGGGTAACTTAACATAACCTATTCCATTGACCATGCTTGCCATTTTGGGAACACTTAAATTTTTCTTTTTAATAAACTTAGCACTTAACTTTATCCTTGGACACGTAGATTCCATAAATTGACTGCGCCATGTTTAAAGTATGTTAATACGGTCTCAATTAAACTACTGTATTGGCTGAACATATATTAATATTATTCATACATTACAACATGATCATGTCGCCCATTGTCCCCGTTGGGAAGAGATGTTGACTTGACATTGACATATTTGACATAGTTACCAGGTTTACGTTAAGCCTATCTTACATTAATGTCAAACATGGACGACACTTTTTTTTTCTGATAAATATATCAAATTGACCTATTTTAGTAAAGATTTTAACTCATTATAGCACATTTTGGACATTGGGCCTTTTTCTACCAAGGTACAGAAATATTCTGCCATAATTTAAATACAAAATTTATTGTTTAATTAATATTCTAATTCTGTATATTCAGACACCATTATGTTATATGCGATAACAGCACATAAAGTGGGCACTCGTGACTTCTGGCATGTCAGTTCTATTCAATTTAAATGGGATATTGGTTTTTATAATCCTTAAAGAAACTAAATTCCTGTAGCTGGCTGTATACCTTTTATCACAAAAAATTTATTTAAAAACTATTCCTTTATAAAAATTTTAATATATACCTTTTATAAAAGAAATTTCAAATAAAGGTTTTTATAATGTGTTTTGTCTACTTCAGCTAAATTTTTAGGTCAAAATTTATTTACATCTTTAAATCTTTTTTGGGGTAAGTTTATATTTAATATTTAACCAATATTCAGTGTCTTTTTATAATCTCATATTTGAATTTTTACACATTTCATCCAACCCGCGTGTTTCTTTTTAAACTGTAGATAATATATACAGTTAGTATCTTTAGTAAAATTTATATTCCACTTAAATATTATTTGTTTGTAGGTGCAGTAAAATATTGAGTAAAAATATCATAATTTTTTGTTTTTCTATTATGTAAAGTAAAAAATAAAATCTTGTATGTACCACTGGTGTTACCGGAAGATTACGTCCATCGAGTAATATCCATCCCTCGGTCCAAAGGCTCTCTGGCTGGATTATGTTGCTCTCTAGGCGTAATAATCTTAATAAAACCCTTGTTGCATAAATAACTATTAACTAATTTATTTAATAATATTTATTTACATTTATTCCTTGCCACCTTGCTGTTTTTTTATTTCATATATTTCAATTGTTTTCAATCTTCATATGACAAAGAAATATTTTAATGCGTATTGAGTCGCTAACTCAAGTTTTATTATATTTGTTTTTTGGCTTTATTAATTTTTTCTTGTCCAGAAGATTATATAATAAATATGATTAGGTAATATCTTAGTTTATTTGTCCCAGTCAAACTCATTTTTCAGATTTACTTTTAAGATTTACAACTGAGAGTTTATTTTTATTGTTATACATATGCTCCTAACTTTCCGAAGTAATTATATTGTTACTCATTGGTACCCACCGTTTCTGATGAGTCGTTCGAAAGTTACAATCATTTGTCGTATAATGTCAATGGTTGCTGCTATTTTTAATACCATCCATTGTCATTCACGAACATAATCACTAAGGCTTATCATGATATCAAAACACATTTAATTTCACAGTGCCTCATTACCAAATGCTGTTTCTAGTTTAACTATATACCCATTTTTTACTTTTTTGTCTATTGAATATAAAACAAAATCATTGCTCGAAAAATCTATTGGCTTATTCCAATGTTTTCATTTATATACATATCTCAATATTATTATATTATCAAACACAATAAAATGTCAAACACAACTAATATTTATATGGTCATGTTGTAATAATTGCAATTTTGCAATATCCCTGAATTAAAGCAGCAACCTTTGTAATTCCGCAACTAGAGGCTCAAACCAATTGCATCCAAAAAACAGATTAGTTGCTTTTACTTGAAGAAAAAACAGCTAAAAGGGAATTTACATTCCACTACATCAACCAGAGCAACTAAGTATTTGTGGTACTAAAATAAAATTGTTCAGAAGCTCTGCGATATTGTCTGGAAAGATTGTATCCACTTAATTCTAGTATCCACTTAATTCAAGTAAACACCCAAGCAGTGGTTTGCAAATTCTTCTTTGTTACTTTAATATTTTTCTTTAGTTAAGTAATTTTGTTAGAAGCCGGTATTCCAGATATTTTTTATACTGGATATAAATTATTCTTAACTGAGCTTTAGTTTTAAGTGTTTTTAATTATAATATATTGCAAAGGGTTTAATATCTTTTGTATTTTTTAAAGGTTTTTTGGGAGTTTGTATCGATGCCTTACATTGTTAATTTCACCAAGGAACTGGTTAATGTTTTGTAAAAAATGAAGTTTTGTTGATGGTAACCTTGGCTGCATCTAAGATGATGTTGAAGAAAGCTTCTATCTCTGTATTAACATTGTTGGATATTTAACAGTGTTTGACATGTTCTGCTATGATATTTTTATAGAATGTCCAACTTGCTTCACGGTTTTCCATTTAGCAGTGTGTTTTTTAATTTTTTACTCGAACATGTTATTTGTGATTGATATTGTATAATGATTATTATTGTAAGTGTAGTCATATCTATCCCATCTCATTAATGCGGAGAAGCTATTATCCGCTATCGTTAAGTCCAAGGGTCCAAGGGTATTGATTCGTCTGTTTGTATATTAAATCTTGTAGGGCGTCCATCATTTAAAAGTGATAAGTTCTATTGATCTATTAGTTCTTTAATAATAGGTCCTCTTTTGTTATCATACGTAGAACCCCAAATACTGTTGAAAGCATTAAAATCACCTGTTAAAATACGTGGAGAAGGTATTTTCTCATAAGGTTAAAAATATCCTGTTTATCAATTTGTTGTCCTGGAGGTAAATAAACAGTACAAATACTTATTTTTGTTGTCCCTTTTAGAGTAATGCCTACAGCTTCTAAATGTGTTTACAGGTTTAGCCTACTTACGGTTAAATTGCCATTTACAAGAATTGTCACACCGCTGCTGGTTACACTTTGTATTACTCTATTTTTTGAAAAACTATAATAATATGTAATGTAAACAAGATTCGTTTCTTGAAGACAAATGATATCTGGTAAGATTATTTTCTTTTTTAAAATTCTCATAAAGTGTG
Organism: Diabrotica undecimpunctata; assembly: GCF_040954645.1. NCBI lineage: Eukaryota > Metazoa > Arthropoda > Insecta > Coleoptera > Chrysomelidae > Diabrotica > Diabrotica undecimpunctata. The sequence goes on from NC_092806.1 coordinate 100,076,305, forward strand.
GAGTTATTTTCCTCTGAGTGTAGGTTATTTCTTTTGTAAGTTTTTGTGTATATTGAGTTCGTTATATTTTCTTTGCCGTTCTTTTTCTCTTTTATTTTTGTAACTTACTTATTCTCTCTATCAAGCCACATGTTTATACTTTTAACTGCTACGTTCTTATTTCTTCTAGGGTTCTCAATTAAAATAGAGGCACACACGCTTTCTGAAGCTAATTTAATTCTTAGAAAATGTGTGGTATAATAAATTTATATTTATTTTAAAATAAAAAAAGATTATATTAGAAATTAATATCAATAACTTCTCAAACATTTAGCTTAATGTATTTTTTTTAAAACTCGATTAGTGATAAAAAATAAGTATTTTTTATTCCATAGTATTTTAAGAGGTACCAGTTTAACAGATTAATTTAAACTGAAAAATAAATGAAAAGTAAAGTGAATAGTTATACTGCCTAAAAATTTCATTTAGTTTCTCATATCGCAGTGTACAAGAGCTAAATCCATGTTCGCAAACAAAAGTAATTGGAGAGACCAGCTTTTCGGATCAAAACCTATTTCAGGAGGTTTCATAAGTCCATAGAAAACGTCGAAACAGATTTTTATTAAGCTTCCCTTTAGTCAAGCGACTTCAGGTTCAAAGTGAAAAGTTAGAAATGAAGTTAAATGCAGGTTACAGTGTTGTGGGTTTAAACTTTTCATCGACGAATAATTGAATTATAACCATTAAAATTGTGCAGAAATTCTACACTTTTGCTCTCCGGGTCCAAAAAACGACAGGAGGTTTAATTGAGGCTGAAAATATTATTAACCCGTCGTGTCAAAACTTTTAATCGCGTATGTCATGAAATGGTTTCCCGATTATTGGGTTGGACTTTTCATCTAATCTTGAGTTATAAAAGTGAAAACTAACATTTTTTTAATTTTAAAACTGTAAATTTCCAGTAGCGCTCATAAAGATTGTATTGCATGCTGTACAATTTATTTTAGTAAATATTTATGTAAAGTTTGTTCCATTTTAAAATTTTAAGATTTTTGATTGATTACAAGTGTGTACTTGAACGAGATAACATCGTATCAGTGTTTTGCTCCAAGGTTTAGTGCTTTTTGTGAAACCTAACAACAACTTTTAAATACTAGTAAGACCAGACTTTTCCGTATATATTGAGAAGCCTAATTGCATGTTTTTTTTGGATCGATTAGTTAATTAGCAAATTAATAATTTCTTAAAAACTGGGCCAGCTGGCCACCTAACAGTGGCGTAGGCCTACCTAATATGTATTTTTGGAAGAAAATACATAAAACCTAACTAAATTTAACAAATAATTAAATTTTTCGTCTATCTTTGACTACAAGGGTACCGATAACAAATACAGTTCTCGCATCAGATCCTCACAGTTCACCACTTTTTAAGACGTCAGAAAGTATTCAGCATAATTCTACTTCAACTTCCTCATATGTAACTGCAACCAAATCAAGTCCTAGATCAACTTTTTCAAAGAGGGATCAAGCCATAGTATTGCATGTCGATGAAAATCTAAAATTGTTCGATTACGTCTAGACAGTAGGTGACGCTATTGGTCCCAAACAAATCCTATTCGCATCCAGAATAACTAATATTAGAATTTGTATATATTTAACTAATTCAAAACTCGTCGACAAACTTCTATAATCTCATCCGATTTTAACAGAAGGACACTCTGTGATGAATGTTTACAGGCTAGTCTCCCCGACAAAAAGAAGAATAATATCCAATATATTGTCCAGTATATCTCCATGTATACCACAAGACCTTGCAGAAAATGCTATAAAAGAACTTGGGCTCCAACTGGCCTCCCCCGTCTCATTTTTAAGAGCAGGTATCCCCGGCGATGAACATTCGCACATCATGAGCTTTGGAAGGCAAGTGTATATTTTTTACCTCTGATGATAATTTCAATCTGCAAACTTCATTAGTTATCCCATTCGAAGGTAATGAAAACAGAATATTTTTGTCCACAGACAAAATGGAATGCTACATATGCAAGAAGTCAGGGAATATTGCCTCAAATTGTCACAATCCTCCACCCAATTATATAACATCCCAGACTAAGCCGTTAATATCAAGCCAGATAATAGATATCTCACCAATACAGTCTTCTATATAATCCGCAATATTACCAAATATGTCTGCTTTAGAACTAAACAATTTCATAATGACTAAAATGCCCACACATAAACGTGGCCACTCTGAAATCGAGAACACAAGTGAGCAGACTGATATTCCCGATAACATATCGCAAATCCGTCTGATGACAACATCATGCCTCCCCTAGTAGATACATTAAGAAATGAAAAAAGAATCCCAGAACAAGTTCACCGTCAGAACATTACCTTTCCGATTTAACAAAAGACGCTATCAAAGAAGCCTTTATACAAACCTCAGAATCACTTGTTATTCCTCTAGAAAACTTGATAGCCTTTGTCGAAAACACTTTTAGCTGTAGTGACCCCTACGCTGAAGCTCAGTTTACAGAAAGTTTACAGAAAATGTTTGTCAGCAGAGATCTATCAAAAATAGGCTTACTTGTCTAACCAAAAAACTGATAAAGGCCTTAGGCACTGATCCCGAAAAGCCCGAAAGTACGCCCAGTCCAAATCTTCTCGACGATTCCAATGAAGATAATCCTCTCAATTCAGCTCCTAATAATACTAACACCAAGCTAAGACTAATTTAATGGACCTGCGATGGCTTTTACCCCAGACTAGAATATTTACAAAAAATCATATCGGACTGCTCGCCCAAGTTTATCTGTCTTCAAGAAACCAATTTCACCGAAGATGACAACCTCTACTTAAAAAACTACACTAGCTACAACTTCCTAAGACTTACACACCTACGAGCAAGTGGCGGCTCTTCTATTTTTGTTTCCAATGATATCTTCCATCAATAGTTTGACTTACACACAAGCCTAAAAGCGATTGCGATAACCGCATGGTGTCCCAACAAGTTAGTTATTTGTTCTATATACATTCCTCCAAACTACAGTTCATTTAGCTCAGAACTAAGCGACCTCATAAAACAACTGCCAAACCCTTTCATCTTAGTTGGGGACTTTAACGCTCACAGCACAACAAAGGGTTCCTAGCGCACCTTTGGGAGAGGCAAACATATCGAAGACATCAACCTCTTGAATACAGGGAGCGTCACATATTTCCACATCCAGTCTGGAACCTCTTCTTGCATAGACTAAGTTTTTGCGATCCTGGAACCGCTCCTCTGCTTCAGTGGCAAACACTAGATAGAATATATGATAGCAATCACTATCCCATTTTAATCTCAAGTCATATCCCCGAAATTGCGGAAGTCAAAAATAAATGGAAAATTACCCAAGCAAATTGGAGGTTATTCAGTGATACTCTTAAAGACATTTCAAACCAAATAATTTTCAAGGAAAACATCGACGCCATCGTAGAGCAATTTACAAATTGCATTCTAACTGCGGACAACCAATATATAGGTAAATGTACCATAAATTCCTCAAGAAAGGCCGTCCTATGGTGAAAAGACTCCTATAACCTCGCAATAAAAGAATACAAGAAGGATCTTAATAGATATCGCGAAACTTGTAGCATCAAAGATCTTATTCATTTTAAGAAAATGCGTGCAAAATCCAAACGATTTCTAAAGGAAAGCAAAAAAAGAATCCTGGAAAAAATTCGTTAACAGCATAACTTCAGATACCCCTCCCACCCGAGTGTGGACAAAAATTAAACAAATGAGAGGTTTAAACATATATTGCAAAATATTCGCAATAACAGATGAAGATAATGTCATTACAAATGATAAACAAATAACCGAAACGCTAGCCAAATACTTTCAAAACAAAACTAAGTCTGAACTCTCCATTTTGTACCCCACAAACTACTTACCACCTAACTGTATCCAAACCAATCCAGTAAACCTCGTTTTTAAAGAAGAAGAGTTAAATTTGGCAATGTCATCAATGGAAAACTCATCTGCAGGTCCTGATGACATCCCGTCTATCTTTCTCAAACATCTACAGGCAGGAACCCTCTTGAAGCTACTTGCGCTCTACAATAAGATATGGTTCAGCCAAAGGTTTCCGAGTCTTTGGCGAGAGTCGCTTATCACACAGATCAGGAAAAATGACTCATCTTCTAACGCTGCCAGTGCCTACAGGCCAATCTCACTAACATGCACAATGTACAAACTACTAGAAAAGATGATAAATAAACGTTTGCTTTGGTTTCTTGAAGAAAACAATCTGATAGATGCAGCACAGTCCGGATTCAGATCCAATCGAAGTACGATGGATAACCTGGTATTTCTCCTAACAGAAATAACCCAAGCATAAAATAAGAATGTCATCACAGTTACCTTAGACTAAGAAAGTGCCTTCGATACAATAAAAAGAGCTGCTATTATTAGAAAACTGGAATAACTTAATTTAACGGGTAATATTATCACCTTTATAAACAATTTTCTACAAGAGAGATCATTCAAACTAGTTTCAAATGGGAATACATCTACATCACATATCTCATATATACGCAGATGATCTTGTTCTTTATTCAAAACACTCTTAACAATCTTCATAACTAGTCCACTAAAATTGGAGTTAAATTTTCATCTTGAAAATCTAAAGTCATAAAGTTCTTTAGAGAACATCACACTCACTGTCCTCTATTTCACCTAAATGTATCTCCTCTTCAGGTGGTTGATAAACACAAATTATTAGGAGTAATATTCAATAAAAGACTTACGTGGAGAGATCAGATACAGAATACAAAAACAAACTGCCTAAATAGAATCAATATCTTAAAAATTCTAGCTCGTCATCAATGGGGGACAGCAGAGAAAGTCCTCTTAAGAATTGACAGAACATTGATCCGCTCTAGGTTGGATTACAGAAGCATTCTCTACATATTTGCTTCCGATACTTACCTTAAAAGTCTGAATGCAATTCACAACACTTCTTTACCTCGGCGCTTTTAAATCAAGTCCTCCTGAAAGTCTTTGTATCGAATCTTCAGAACCTCCATTTTTTATAAGACGGCAACGTTTACTTCTGTCTTACTTCTCTAGAATTTCTGCTAATCAAAAAACCCAGTAATTAAAATAATTAATACTCCCCACTCTGTCTCAGATAATAGTCTCCTCGTGTCACCTCGAACACATTCTTCCTCACAAATTTTAAAAACTTTGCTAAAAGACACAGACCTAAAACTCACAACTCTGTTTAGTACGACCAGAATTTCTCCGTGGACCAAAAAGCTACCTACTGTCCTTACCAGCTTGAACCGATACAAAAAAGAAGAAACGCCCAAAACTCTTTTGGTACAAGCATTGAAGGAACTTATACATACACAGCGTTTTGACAAAATTCTCTACACATATGCCTCCAAAAAAGAACAGGCAGTCGGTTGTGCCGTCAGTACCTCAAACACAACAGTAACATTATATCGGGTTTTTTCCAGATGCAGTATATACACAGCCGAACTGTATTGAATACTTAAGGCATTATACTCGCCCATTGCTAATAAGAAATCATTAGCAATATGCACCGATTCTCTCTTCGCCATTGACTCAATCAGAGATATATACTCCATACATCCCATTGTACAGTGCATCTACAGTATCTGCCAACAGCAGTTGAAAAATAGTGTTTCAGTAACTATCATCTAGATACCATCCCATGTTGGTATCACTGGAAAGGAGAACGCTGATCATGCAGTAAAACTGGCCTTCTCCTTAGAAAATATGGAAAACATACAACTTCACCAAGACATAAAGGCTAGTATCAAGAACAATATACTAAGCACTTGGCAAAACACACTGGAACGTACAAAATACAAAACTATCCACAAATTCAACCAACTGTTACCTCCATCACAATGCCTCAAATGAGCAGAAAAGACAATATTATTATCAGAAGGCTCAGAATAGGTCACACTCGTCTTACTCATGGATATCTGATGTCTTCTGAAAACCATCCTCGCTGTGAACATTGTAATGAGTCCTTAACAGTCCAGCACATATTACTAGAATGTGTCCACTACAAACCTCAAAGAGACTACTACAACTTTCAAAATAATGTAAGTGATCTACTTGGTTCTACAAACATGTACAGTGCCATAATTCGTTTCCTTAAAGACTGTTACCTTCACTACTTAGTGTAATTATATTAAGATGTTGTTAATGTATCCTAACTTGTATATAAACAGATTGTATATGTATGTAAACACAAAGATATCGTAATAAACTTGTACCAGTGTCAATGGCCCATAGTTGCCGAGACACTTTAATTTATACATACTCATAGTAGAATACATAAATACTTATAGTAATCAATACTTCTAGAGTATAAAAACAGTGAAAATGAATCATTTGTTAAAAAAAAAGAAGTAAAACAATATAATACTGGATACGCCCAGTAAAAAAAAACGTCCATTTTTAATTCCATATTGACAAAACATCAGTGAAGTAATAAAATCGTCAATATTACATTCAACACGTATTTATAGCAACTAGAATTATGGTACAAAAAACACAAGGTATGATACATAATGTTCCAAAATCAGTCGCGCATGATGTAGTAAACATCCCTTTTTCAAGCAACACTTGAATGTAGTTGTATAGGAAAGACTTTTAATTTTAAGTTTTTAATATCATTTGGCTAATTTAGTTATAATAATTATAAAAAGATGATAAAGTTTTATTATTATAATATTTAATCATAAAAAATATTTTGTAGTTTAATTTTATTTGATTGATTTTTGGGTAGAGTTATTTTGTTGACAAAATGTTAGTGTTAAGTCCGTGTCAGACGGTCAAATATTTGATCAAACTAGTTTGACCAAACCAAAAAATTGACAGCACATGACGTCACATCCTGAGTTTGATCAAATCCTCTAAAAATAGAGGATCTTCTATTTATCAAGGTCAGTTTGATCAAACTTTAATTTTAATTGGTCGAAAAATATTTAAGACAAATGAAAATCAGCAGTTAGACATACCGTGATGAAATTCATTTTCTTTTTTTCTTTGGTTGATAATTTGTGGTTTATTTGTCTTCCTATTTTGTTATAAAACAAAAATAAAATTTTAAAATATATCTCGGAGACAGAAATAAGCTTCTACATAATTGATTTATATCGAGAAAGAAGCTGTTTATATAATGTCGAGCATCCACATTATTATAAAAAAATCCTTTCAGTCTTTTTATTTTGATTGTGAATAAAAAAAATTTGCATCGTAATTAAAGCACAAGCAACTTATTAGTATGCAAAAAAGACGATTACTTTCATTAACTTACGTCAATTTGATCAAATTTAAATGATCGTGTGACAGGTAGATTTTTAAAATTTAAACAAACTGTAATTATGACAGTCATTACGTCAGTTTGTTCAAACTCGTTTGATCAAATATTTGATCGTCTGACATGGACTTTAGAGACCCGAATGGGGTGTGCCGAGGATAGCGACTTGAATTCTGACGAGAGACCTTCACCGACAGCCGTGGTGTGAAGTTACATTTTAATATATTGTAAATGTTTAGTAAATAAACCCTAATGCGTAAGCGTGATGCGTCTCAAATCAAAAAATAATAATAATATACAGTCCACTTAGTTCATATACATATAATGGTCCTTCGGGCCGGATATCAAAAACGTAAAATAAAAGTGATTTCATACGCGAAAACAGACAAAACAAACAGTTCCAAGTCTTAAGTGGACGTGTACCCAAAACACCCCAGAACGAGCAGATCATCCAACCGCTGCCCGCTGTGTACCTGTGGCCAGAGCCCTAGCGGCGTTGCATAGAATTCAAAGTGAGTAATCCTTTTATCGAATTTATTCCCCCAAAAAATAAAAATCATTTCTGTTTGTGTGAATACTGCTTGATTTATTCTTGCTTTGTTTATAGTTAGATTTAGTTATAAATTTAGTTATAGTTCGAAAGAATTTATACAATTGTAGTAGTAATTTAATAATAATTTTATTTATAACTTAAGTAAATATGTATACCATAGAGCAAATAATAACTGCAAAAAGAAAACGGGGAACAGTAAAGGACAAATTAACCCATTTTAAAAACTTTTTAAATGATTTGGAAAAGGAGACAAGGTCTGAAATTAATATTATAGAGGACGCGATTCATTATTTAAATCTACGTATCGAAGAAGCGAATAAAATAATACAAAATTACGAGCAATCGCAGTTAGAGTTTAGATAATGAGGATGAATTAGAAACTTGTTATACCGAACGCGAGGAATTTACGAAATCTTTTTATTGCGAATTGGCCCGAAGTAAACGATTACAATCTAAACTTTCTGGGCATAGTACAGATTTATCAAATAACAGTTTATATTCGTACAATGCATCGGGTAGTCAAGTAAATGATTTTAATGGGTTTCGTCTTCCGCCAGTTGAGGTACCGAAATTTAGTGGTAGTCATGAAGATTGGTTGGAATTTCACGAGACTTTTAGCTCGTTAATATGTATATACAAATAGTGGCGCTACGGAATTTTTAAAAGTTCCATTATCTTAAATCTTCACTTTCAGCTTGTGTGCCGAAGTAATAGCGTCCGAAGTAATAGCATCAATTGAATTTAGCGAGGCGAGTTACATTGTAGCGTGGAATTTGTTTTGTGAACAATATAATAACAAAAGACTTTTTGTTCATAATCATGTAAAAGCATTGTTTAATTTAGATATTAAAACATGTAAGTCGTCAAAAATATTACGGTTTTTGATAGATTCTATTTCTATTAGTGTATTTAAAACACTTAAAAGCATTAAAACAATTAAACCAACCCACCGAACATTGGGATACTTTAATAATTTACATTGTAACTTCTAACTTGGATAATAAAATAGCGCGAGAGTGGGAAGAATTTAGATCGAAAATGCCATATCCAACAGCGCGAGATTTAAAAACTTTTTTAAAATAAAAGGCTGATTTGCTGGAAACTATAGAATCTAAACGCATATATCTTCGGGAAATACCTTTTCTTTTTATAAAAAACAATCCAGAATATCTCAATCGTTTGTTAATACGGAAAATGTTTAATCAAGGAACAATAATACAGCTGATCGTTAAGACTTAGATTATGTTGTATAAATTGTTTACGACCTGGTCACTTAAATACGGTTTGCAGATTAAGCAACTACAGAAAATGTAACGATAGACACAATAGGATGTTACATATACAAAATAAAGAATACAGTAGACGCGAAAATAATACAATAGAGAACTCAAAGGTATCTCGAACTTGTTCAAATGCTTCTTAGGAAAACGTTTTACTTGCCACAGCTTTGGTACAAGTAATTGATAGATTTAGTAAATCTCATACCGTACGCGCGTTGCTAGATTCAGGTTCCCAATCTAGTTTTATTTCATCAAATTTATGCGATCTACTTAATCTCGAAATAGAAAATATCAATATGGCCGTGTTAGGTCTTAATAGTAGCAAATCCCAGATTAAGAAAAAATGCGAAATTTCTGTGGAGTCGCTACATAGTGCATATTCCGCAAAAGTATCATGCCTTACCATAATGCGATAATTTCGGAAAACATTTCAAAAATTCGAATGTATCTCACTGTAATCTATCTTTAAATGGTGATATTCAAAAACAACTAGAGAAATTCTGGTTGTTAGAAGAATGAGTTGTAAAACTCGCAATATCCGAAGAAGAAGCATCATACGAACAAAATGTTATTGAAAATACGAAACGCGATGTAGAAACGGGCAGATTCGTAGTATCTATTCCGTTTAAAACGAGTACCTACAGATTAATTAGGCGATTTAAAAAAACAAGCGCGAAGACGCTTTTTATCATTAGAACGAAAACTTAAGCATAATTCGGATTTAACTGAAAAATATGTTGATTTTATGAATGAATACAAAGCGTTAGGTCCTATGACCAAAGTAAATAAATTAAATACAAATGCTATTCACTATTACTTGCCACACCACATCCACAGGTTTATTACTTAATGACCTACAAATGGTAGGCCCAACAATACACAGTAATCTTTTGTCAATACTCTTAAGATTTCGAATTCATGCATTCGTGATGAAAACCGACATCGAGAAAATCTATCGGCAAGTTATGATTAATCCGAAAGAGCGATCGTTGCCACGAATATTTTGGCGTATTAATCTCAACGAGAAATTAGAAATATACGAATTAAACACGGTTACATATGGTACTGCGTCAGTGCCTTTTCTAGTAATTCGTTTATCTCATTTGAGATTTATCTAAAATAATTAAGAACGACATATTGTAGACGATTTAATTATGGATGCTGATTCTATTCAAGAAGCGGCGAGTTTAGGCTTGGGTATTTCAAGAATTTTATTTGAAGGATGCTTTACATTGCGAAAATAGCACTCAAATAGCGATACGATACTTAAAATAATAGAGGGCGATATACCTTCACAGAAGACGGTTCAATTTAGTGAAGATCAAAACATAAAAACATTAGGTCTCGGTTGGTCATGTGATTTTAATTATTTAACGATTAAAATTAAACCAAATGCTATAGACGGTCATTTAACTAAAAGAATCATTATTTTGGCTGTGGGTCAAATATTTGATCCACTAGGACTTGTAGCGCCTTGTATTATTAAAACGAAGATTATACTTCAAAGGCTTTGGCTGGAGCGATTAAGTTGGGACGAATCAGTTCCTCAGCCGTTACATAGTGAATGGCTCAAGTTCAAATCCGAGATTCCTAAACTTAATTCATTAACTATTCCACGTCACGTAATATTACCAAAGGCACGATCAATTTAATTACATGATTTCTCGGATGCTTCCGAGCGTGCGTATGGAGCATGCATCTACTTACGTTATATTACACGAAATAATCAAGTTTCAGTTAGGCTTTTATGTGCAAAATCTAAAGTAAGTGCGTTGAAAACTATTACGATTCCCAAACTCGAGTTATGCGTAGCTTTTGTTTTAGCAAAATTATTTACAATTGTTAAGGATGCACTTAACAACACAATTAATTAAAATCCTTTGTAAAAGGTATATATTTAAAAACCCAAACGGGCTGTGTTAGACAGAACGTTTTCGGAATACATCATTCCATCATCGGTGTCTAGGAGTACATGAATGTAGCCACTAAATATATGGGTAAAAACCCGTTAACAAATAATTAGTTACATTTGTTCGACATTATATCTTATAAATACTTAAGATGTTAAAGTTACCGTTAAATTAGGTAACATGGCGACATATGACTCCACGTTGAAGTTGCAAGTCCTGAGACGGTGTGTCTACGAGGACTTTTTTTTTATATGGTATACAGCCAAATACAGGAACGTAGATTCCTTGTGGATAACAACACAATATTTGACAGCGTTAGCTTATGAACAGATTCCACAATCGTGCTAGGTTGGTTGAAAACGGAACCACACCGATTAAAAACGTTTACCTCTAATAGAGTTGCCGAAGTACAAACTTTAACTAGTTTTTGTAATTGGCGGCACGTTTCCTTAAAGGACAATCTCGCAGATTTAGTGTCACGCGGTATCAGTCCATATGAGTTGCAAGCGTCTAGTTTGTGATGGTCTGGTCCAAGTTAGTTGAACAAATCCGAATGCGATTGGCCTCAAGAGGTAAAGTGTCCAGAGAACTTGCCTGAACTAAAGTGCGCCTCAAATGCATTATTAATACGTGCGTCGGAACCAGCAGTAGATATAGGTCGCTTCTCTTCATTAAGCAAGCTAATTAGAACAGTAGCCTTTGTTCTAAGATTCATTTCAATAATCTCAAATAAAGATTCTAAGCGAACAATTATTGGTCCTCTCAATACTGAAGAATTAAGAAAGGCTTACAAGCTTCTTATCAAAATGTCGCAAAGCGAGTCATATACCGCAGAGATAAACAACTTATTAAACAATCAAAAAATTAATACCAAAAGCAAAATTCTTAATCTTAATCCTTTTATAGATCAGGAAGGTTTATTAAGAGTTGTTGGTCGTTTAATAAATTCAGATTATTCGTATGACAAGAAACATCCCATTATCGTGTCGGCACACCATCCGTTAACCAAATTAATTTTTAAATCAGAACATCTAAAATTGATGCATGCTGGCCCACAACTTTTGCTTAGTTCTTCACGTCAGTCCATTTGGCCCGTATCAGGAAGAAATCTTGCTAAAAAACAGTTAGACAGTGTGTGACTTGCTCCAGATTTAATGCGAAGTACATAAATCCTATAATGGGTAATTTGCCGAAAAGTCGATTTAATGCTGGTTATCCATTCAAGGTTTGTGGAGTAGATTATGGCGGACCTTTTCACGAATCACGAAATTATGGCGAATCACGAATTACAAGTATTGAGTAAGTTTTTATTTCCAATCAAAATAAAATTTCAGAGTTGTGCTCATCCGAAAATATAAATTGGCACTTTATTCCGGCACATTCTCCGCACTTCGGTGGCCTCTGGGAGGGAGAAATTAAATAAAGCAAAAATCATTTAAAGTGAGTTGCAGGTAATAATATTGTAACATTCAAAGAATTATTAACAGTGTTTACACAGATCGAAGCGATTTTAAATTCCCGACCCCTCTCACCACTCTCTTTCGATCTAACGATGAAAATATATTAACTCCTGCTCACTTTCTCATCGGCCAACCATCAATAGCAACACCAGAACCCGACATCACAGAGTTACCTACTAAAAGACTTTCTCGTTTTCAGCTCCAGAAACAAATGCGACAGAACTTCGTCGCATACTCGAGTATATATCCGAATTACAGCAGAGGGTTAAATGGAAAAGGACGCAGAGAACTTTGTCACAAGGCTCCATAGTACTCGTGAAAGAGGATGATCTCATTCCGTTAAAATGGAGACTGGGTCGTGTTCTGGAGTTACATCCTGGAAAGGATGGAATTTGTCGAGTGACATCGATCGGAACTGCAAATGGTGTCATTCGTCGAGCTTTTCTAAAAATTTTGCCACTACCAATTCAAGATTGAAAGGAAGTCCTTTCAAGGCCGGGGCATGTTAGAGACTGTGAAAATCGGCAACGCAGCTTACCAACCCGATGCAACCGGTGCCAAGAATACAACTTGAATTCTGGCGAGAGACCTTACCCTATTTTTAGATATTTTAATTGTTTAAAAATATATAAACAAAATGGTATCTACATAAAAATGGGTCAAATACAGCTTCAAAAATGTTAAAATTATTTTCAAATATACAAGGTATTCTCACTTCTTAATTTGTTAATGATCACTTTATAATTCAGATATACAAAATTTTTACGTATATATTGAACTAAACACAAAATCAAAATAAATAATGATAAAGTCAACTTTATTTAGATCGGATGAGCTAGCTGGCCATCGAATATGAGCGCAGCGAGGTCACATAATATGGATGAGTAGGAACTTATCACTTCATAGCTCCCCCTAAAATTATTAGACCTTCCAAGATACAGCAAACTGATCATTGGCATCCTTCGAAGATCGGTAAAGTTATCACCGGAGATAGGTACACTCATCACCAGCATTTTTGTCACAAGGTCTGTTGCCTGTTACATTTCTTGTTTACTTGGTAATTTATTAAATTCAGAAGTTATTTTAAACAAATTGTTTTAAAATTTAAGTGATATATTTATATTGGGTGTCTTCCGATGAGAAAACATTTTAATGAAAATATTTTTGAGCATGCGCTATTTCCGGTTATATCTGAAATAGTCCCCATCTTCTTTATTTTATTTGCCTTGGAACTTTGATTATTCTTTCAAATTATCAAACCTTCTTCTTCTTTTTGTAGTGCCTATTCGTTTCGGATATTGGCGACCATCATGGCAATCTGTATGTTGCAAACAGCGGCTTTGAAAAGATTTATGGTTGTTGTGTTGAACCACTTACGTAGATTCTTCAGCCAAGAAATTCTTTGTCTTCCTGGTCTTCGTTTTTCTTTTATTTTTCCTTAAAGAATTAATTGCAGCAGTCTCCTGGTTAGTAACATGGTCGGTATAAGATATCTTTAGGATTCTAAGATAAAGCCACAGTCCGAAAGCCTTAATTTTCTAGCAGTTAGCGTCTGTGAGAGTCCGTACAACAGTATAGGAGAGATATAACATCGTAGTTACCTGTTTTTTATGGGTACTGATAAATCGTGGCATTTGACTAGCTTAGCCATTTTTTGAAATGCAGATCTTGCATTCTGTATCATGATCTTAATTTTCATTGACGTTCGTACCATCGTACCATATCTGATGTTATTGATACATTCTCCGTTAATTCGAATTCCGGCTTTAACATCTTCTACTGCTTCTTGATAGATTTCCTCAGAGTATATGTTAAATATCAAGGGTGATAGTATACATCCCTGTCTCCCGCCTTTGTACGAATATACAATGTTTGATTCCAGTAAAGATTGCTAATAATTCGTAGATCACAGGTGTTTATTCTATTTGTTAATATCTCCATCAGTGTCGTATTTTACTGTATCAAATGCTTTATGGTAATCAATGAAGTATGCATAAACGGAATTTACATCTCTACATCGTTAAAATAGCAATTGTATGCCAAAGAGAGCCTTTCTCGTACCCACTGCGTTCCAAAAACCAAACTGTGTACGGCCAATTTTTTCTTCGAAAAGTCTATTTTTAGAAATAATTTGTATTAATAAAATGTTCCTCATTAAGCTGATGGTTCGGAAATCATTGCAGGATACGAATTTTGTTTTCTTTGGTAGACCAATAAATTTTGAGTACTTTTGGTGTTAAATAGCTTTATGAGTTCATCATATGTATCGTCAGGTCCAGGAGCTTTGCCATCTTTTAGTTGTCATATTGCTTTTTTTACTTCATCTGATGTGATCTGATGTTACCCTGTTGATCTTGCAGTTTGCTAGCTGTGTTCGAATTTTGAGGACCAGCTGCTTGTTTTACCTTTTTATGCAGATTAAATGTATCGTGTTTTTGTATGTATCAACAATTTCGGTTCGTATTTGTCTCTGAATATTTTTGTACGTTCTTTTGTTATTCTTTGATTTTCTTCTTTATACTATGAGTTGCAATATATTGTCATTGATCCAACTTTTTCTCTTCTCTTTATTTTCTATTAGATGTTCTTCTCTGATCTTACTAAAGGTTTCACATATATTCTGAAGTGATTCTTTTGGACCACATGTTTGCTCCATGTTACTTAGCCGTTCTAAAATAATTCGTGCGACTATCTCCTTTCTTTCCTTATCTTTTAGTCTTCTCATATCACATTTTTTGTTACTATTCTTTTTTGTAACTTTTTTTAAATCTAAACCTAAATTTACCAATAACAGGAATATGATCTGACGATACGGCAGCACCAGGGTAACTTTAAACTTATAGGCATCCGATACCGAGAGACGATTACTTCAACCCATTACATATGTTGACCGTCGTCATTTCCCGAGTGGTAAGACATAACATGATTGTCAACAATACAAGCACCAGTTGGCCACTTCATTTCGCCTTTCCAGCCTGATACATTGTTTTCACATTCCAGGTACATATTTTGATAATTTACTCTAAAGTTTTTAAACCTTAGCGGTTTGCAACCACATACCTGCCATAAGGTGCAGGTAGGCTAGTGATCAGTTTGCAAATCGCTTCAGGTCTATTTTAAAATTCCTGCTTTTATTGCAGTGATGAGTTTGTACTATTTACGACGGCATTTATGCTAGTTGGTGATGAGTTTACGTATACCCCGCAATATTAAGCGTTTTCTTGTTGGTTAAAAAGTTATAAGCGTTTAGCATCCCTTCCCTCAGGCAGCTTAGCTTTCTTCATAGGTGTGTTAGTTGTTGCTCTGGACACCTTAGAGTCTTCTAACAATATTGCCACAAATTGGTTGCATTGCTCCTGTAGTGATCCTCTCCTAAGTTAACATGATCCTTTTCTAACTTGGTTGCACCGTACTGAAGACGACTAATTGTCATAAATACGTATACATGGTTGACGCCCATCTTATATACATATTTTATTGTATATGTTTTTCTTGAGTTGTATTTTTATTATATATGTATGTATATATATACATATATATATATATATATATATATATATATATATATATATATATATATATATACTATATATATATATATATATACAAGAAATACAGGATATTAGTGACTGTCGATATAAATAAAACCACAAGTTTATTAGAACTGCAGTCAGAAGATTGGCCGAGATGTTAGAGAAACACTCTTTTTACTTTTTGTAGAGCTTTCGGAATGGTTTTATTCCTTTTTCAAGACATAGTCGTTGAGATTATTTAAAATAAACTTTGACATCCAACATTAAAAACACAAATTTAAAATATAATATTGGACAATACATTCTAAAAATTTTGGTCAGGATAGTAAAACTTAGTTTATTTCATGACATATTTTGATAGTATGTTTTAACTCTACTACATAGAGAACAGAAAGAAAAAATAGTATGATTAAAATGTAATTAGGTGTTCTTCATGTTTTATTAATGGAAGTGGTATATTAAACTTCTCTTGATGGTATGCAACATGTTTTGCATGCAGTTGTATTATGGTCTGCATATGTAAATGTAAATCTTTATTTTATTTTTGATGTTTTATTAGTAAATAATAATAAATGTTGCTCAGTGTATCAAATGTTACAAACCAGATACACAATATTACATAAAAACTTGATGCTGAATGGCAACGGTTTATAGATCAGTCTATATACTAAAAAAACAATAAAATCGTGTACAGGAAACACCAGCGAAAAAACATAAATAATCCATATGATTTGATGGCGTACATCCATCCAGTAAAAGCAAGTGAACTACAGTTCTAAGTTTTATAAAAAAAAAAACACTATACAATATAATAAACTAAACGCCACAGGTTCTTTTGAAGGCACGTTAATACTTTAACTAAAGGAAAAACGCGGTAAATTGCTACATTATCACAAAAAGTCGTTAAACTATCGTTACAAATAATGAGTCCAAGGGATCTGAGCTACGTCACATGCCTGGCTCAGCTGTCAAATATCATGCGCAATATCATACCTTGTGTTCATTGTACCATGATCCAGAATGATGTCTTTGTGTCAGCCAATTCTGATTTAGAAGTGTCTTGTAAAAATTTTGATACTCTTTCGTTCGCGCTTGTGTTTATGCTGAAACCAGGTCGTTCTTCGCTTAATCTTCTGCAGCCTGTTCTTATCTCTTGTAGATCAGAATCATTAAAAGGTATTTCCATTGCTAAATAACTCTCCATGGATAAAGCCCAATTTTTAAGCTCATAATCGCCGTGATGGCCTTCTCCACCACTCCATCTGACGCTACATTCGCTTGCTATTTTTAATTTTTTTCGTTACTTTGTATTTACATGGAGTTGGTCAGAAGGTTGGTTTGGTAAATAAGAACTTTTCTGTTTTGTCTACTAAGCTCTGGTGAGGTAGTTTAATTTTTGTGCTGTGTCTAAGAGACTTTCCATTGTCAACAATTTCCAATCTCTGTGGTCTCTTTTTCTTTTTACATGGTGGCATGCTTATCCTTTAAACTTTCGTTTCCTTCTTATAATGGGTCATGTTGGAGAATGTTCGTTAACAGAGTCACTTTCTAGACATTGGCTTACACCTTGTAGAAAGTTGTACATGGGGTGTCTCATTTCTAAGGTTCTCTGATTTAATTTTTTATCCACTGTCATACTAAACGTCATATCATCAGAGTCCGAATGGTGAAAATTGACTAACTTACTACGATGTTTTTAGCTGCTAATTTCTGAATTACTATTAAAATTACAGTTAATGTATAAACACATTACCAAGATTACTTGTCCATTAAAGTATACTGTATCTTTAATGGCAATTATGTTTAGCGTGTTTTTATTATAAAGATCTTGTAAAACATATTTTTATATCCTGAACGTGGAACTAATGGGCACATCACATAGTCTACGTCCACCAAATTTTGAGATAGCTGTTATCTGAGAGATGGGATAATTATATCTAAATTCTTTTTCTTCTTCTTCAGCCTTCATTTATCCATTGTTCGACATAGGCCTCCTCCAATTGCTTCCACGCTTTTCTATCTTTTGCAATTCTCATCAACTGCTTTCCAGCTATAGCTGTTATATCGTCTATCCATTTCTTTTTGGGTTTTCCCACGTTTCTTTTTGTTTCTCGAGGTCTCCAGAATGTCACTGTATGAGATCAACTGTTGGTGTCTTGTCTTGTTACATGTGCTACCCATTGTCATCTCAATGTCGCTATTTTTTCCATGATGTCGATTACTTTGGTTCTTCTACGTATTTCGGTGTTAGGAATTTTGTCTCTGTGGCTTATATTTAACATGGCCCTCTCCATGGCCCGTTGAGTTACTCTTAATTGTTCTGCCTTTTTTCTTGTTATTGCCATAGTTTTCAATCCATAAGTTGCAACTGGTATTGGGATGACATAAGTGCATTGGGATTTTTCTGTCTTTTAAAATGAATCTTAACTTACCAAAAGCAGCCCGTGACAATTGTGTCCTTTTTTTAATTTCTAGGGTTTGATTTTCCTTTTCGTTTTTAATTGCATGTCCTATATATATATATATATATATATATATATATATATATATATATATATATATATATATATATTGTTACAAACATGCTCTCGGCATGGCCCAGGTAACGGTTGCATTGCATCTCTAATACCCTTCCAGAAGCTTCTCCGTGTATCGAGTGCGAGAGAGAATAACCGGTCACGTAGGGGAACTAGAGGTGGGACAACGCCAGAATATTCTCGAACGTAGTAACTGTAGTATATATAGGTAACAATGTTAGAAGTAGAGTTAGTTGATAAGAGAGTACCGAACTGTAAACTTATAAATAAATATATGTATATAAATTCGAACCGCTCGTTTTATTTAATCACGCTACAGTTGGTGTTACGGTGTGAGTAAAAGAGAAATAAATTCAGCAGTGACTTTTGAAAAAGACTTTTTGAACTTTTGAAAAGTATTGTTCGTCGGGAACATCCGCGTAGATCGGTAGTGATCTTTGTACGAAAGAACATTTAAAAAGTACGTGTGTGCCTGACCAAAGATGCTGCTAGTACAACTCTCAGTAAAACAGTTGCGAGAGCAACTAGAAGAACGCGATGAAGATTGCAGCGGGTCCAAGAAGATCCTCCAAGAACGACTGAAGAATGTTCTTAACAAGAATGGAGATGACCCAGAGATATTCCAGTTTCAGTCAGCGGAAGAAGCAGTTTTAATGAAGATAGAAGAAACTTCTAAAAAAATTGAAGAAACTTCTAAAAAAACTGATGATAAATTCGAGACTGTTTCCAAAAGATTCGATGAAACGTCTCAAATGATTGAAGTAACTTCGCAAAAAATTGAAGAATCTTCTCGAAAGAATGATGAAAGATTCAATGAAACGTCTCAAATTATTAAAGAAATAGCTAGACAAAATGACGAGAAATTTGAAAATGTGTCTAGAAGATTCGACGAGACTTCTCAAATAATTAAAGAAGTATGTAATCAAAACAATGAGAAATTTGAAGAAGTCTCAAGAACATTCGATAACATACAGAAAAATGTAAACAACGTAGAAGACAAGATCAAACAGTTAGAGAGCATGATAACTAATACAAAAGTGCTACCACCAGTTAATACAATAGCCTTAGATCCGGTAGTGAAAGAAGAATCACCTAGAGACGAAACGACACATAATATGAGATTCAAATTGCCACCATTTGATGGAAAGTCTTCTTGGTCCATATACCTTAGACAATTTGAAGCTATTGCGACAGCCAATCATTGGACAGAACAAGAAAAAGCTGTTTCCTTGACTGCTGCTTTACGAGGTGATGCTGCAGATATCCTAAGATCGATTCCTAAGGGTCAAGAAAAATGTTACCAGACCTTGTTTACCCGACTAGACAAACGTTATGGAGATGCCCATCTACAACAAGTCTACAAGGCGCAACTAAGAAGTAGAATTCAACGAGCAAGTGAAAATCTGCAAGAGTTTGAAGCAGATGTTGCTCGTATAGTGCGGTTGGCTTATCCGGAGGTACCAGACAACATTTTAGAAGAAATTGCTGTAGATACCTTCGTCAATGGGTTAAAAGAAAGTGAATTACAGAAAGCTTTACGACTAGCAAGACCAAAAGTTCTAGATGAAGCGCTCGCTATTGCCTTGGAACATGAAACAGCCAGTCAAACTTCACGGAGTCATCGAGTAAGAACCATTGAAGAAGGCGACGAACCAAACGATGAACGTCTGGAAGAAATGGTACGAAGAGTAGTTCGTAACACGATGCCGAAGAGACGCGAGCCCAGATGTTGGAATTGCGGTGACGTAGGTCATATTCGCCGTAATTGCAAGAAAATGATACAACAGTCGGAAAACTAGAACGGGTCGACAACAAGGGGCAACTGCCGACCTCGAGAAACACAGCCCCCATAGTAACTGTGAACATTACGTCCTCAGGTGGAATTCATAGCTTGTACATAGAGGGTCGTATCAATAATAAATGTAGATCGTTTTTGGTAGATACAGGTGCAACGAGAACTATTGCACGGCCAGAAGTAGTACGAGGCCATCTTAAATTATTGCCTGCAACAGTAAAGCTTAGAACAGCAACTGGTGAGATAATTAATACATATGGCGAGGCTAATATGTCAGTATCCATTGGCCAGACCACAGTGAAACATACAGTATTAATTGCAGAGATCTCCGATGAGTTCATATTGGGGATGGATTTACTAAGGAAAGTTGGGGCTGTATTGAATGTCAAAGATGGAGTTCTCGAGATCAGTGGTGAAGAGTTGCCGTTTCATGAAGACAAAGAAGACGTTATCAGCTTAATAACTACTTGTGACGTAACAATACCCGGTAATAGTGAGAAAATTTTGATGACCAGACCTGATGGTAACTGCCGAGAGGGAAGTTTAAGGATGGTCGAAGATGTGAATAATGCCGAGTTCCTAACGGCAAAAGCTTTGGTGAGAATTCGAGATGTCGTCCCTGTAAGAGTTATGAATTTAAAGGGAAATGCTATTAAGTTAAGTAAAAGAACTTTGATCGGACAGTGTGTTCCCGTGGCTTCGATTTGTTCCATGAATACTAATGAGAAACCGTCGAAATCTAAGTATCCAAAGGAGATTGTTGAGACGATGATTAAAACGTGCCAAGACCTTGATGATGAACGAACAAAAAAAGTGAAGTCTATGCTGATAGAATTTCAAGATGTTTTTGCCATGGATAAGAAGGATAATGGCAAAACAAGCATAGTAAAGCATAAAATTAATACCGGAGACGCTCAGCCAATCAGACAACAACCTAGACGAGTTCCATTTGCGAAAAGAGATGAAGCCGAAGACATCATCAAAGATATGAACAAACAAGGGGTAATTGAACCATCAAATAGTCCATGGACATCACCAGTAGTGCTAGTAAAGAAGAAAGATGGTTCAACACGTTTTTGTATTGACTACCGACAGCTCAATGCAGTAACTAAAAAAGATAGTTATCCTTTGCCCCGAATAGACGATACTTTGGATACACTTTCTGGTTCTCGTTGGTTCTCCACACTCGATCTGAAAAGTGGATATTGGCAAGTAGACATGGAGCCAGCTGATCGTGAAAAAACCGCATTCTCGATAGGATCAGGGCTTTGGCAGTTTACAGTTATGCCCTTTGGTTTATGTAATGCCCCGGCCACATTTGAAAGATTAATGGAGGCAGTTTTAAGAGGTCTAACATGGAAAACATGCCTGGTTTATTTGGATGATGTAATTGTGGTTGGAAGATCCTTCGATGAACATGCCAATAATCTGACAGAAGTCTTTCAACGATTGAGGGCAGCGAGTTTAAAGTTAAGTCCAAAGAAATGTCACTTGTTTCGACGAGAAGTGAAGTACTTGGGACATATTGTAGCAAGTAATGGTGTAACAGCTGATCCTGAAAAACTTTCAGCAATTAAGGATTGGCCTGTACCAAGAGATAAACACGAAATTAGAAGTTTTCTTGGCCTATGTACATATTACCGACGTTTTGTTAAAGGATTTGCCAACATCTCCAAGCCATTAACAAAGTTGACAGAAGAAGGCAAAGAATATACATGGAGCGAAGAGTGTCAAAGAGCTTTCGAAAACTTACAAATGGCTCTAACCAGCGCACCGATTTTAAGCTACCCTAGACAGGCAGGAAAATTTGTGTTGGACACCGATGCAAGCAACAGTGCAATAGGAGCTGTTCTCTCACAAATCCAAGATGGACAGGAGAAAATCATCGCTTACTTTAGCAAAGTCTTGTCAAAACCAGAAAGAAACTATTGCGTTACTAGGAGAGAATTGCTAGGCGTAGTAAAGGCTTGCGAGCATTTCCATAAATACTTGTATGGCAGAAAGTTTCTTCTTCGCACGGATCACGCTGCTCTGAAATGGCTTCTACAATTCCGTAATCCAGAGGGCCAGATGGCAAGATGGTTAGAACGATTGCAAGAATATGATTACGAGATCGAACACAGGGCTGGCAGAGTTCATTCAAATGCTGATGCCCTTTCGAGACGGCCGTGCAGTGCAAACTGTAATCACTGTCTTAAATTAGAAGAACGACTTTGCCCCGTGAGACGAACCACCGTCATTAATGATCAATGGCAGCCTCAACAGCTACAAGACGCTCAAGCAGATGATCCGTGTATAAAAAGAGTATTGGATTGGATGCGTCGAAGTGAAAGACCTTCTTGGCAAGACATTAGTGCATGTAGTCCAGAAGTCAAGTGTTACTGGAGCCAATGGAATTGTCTAGTGCTGAAAGATGATCTTCTGTATAGAACCTTTGAGAACGATGATGGTACAGAAACTAAGCTTCAGTTGATTGTACCTAAAAGTAAAGTGTCAGAAGTATTGCGTCAGTTGCATGACGGTG
The DNA here is from genome assembly GCF_040954645.1 of Diabrotica undecimpunctata. NCBI lineage: Eukaryota > Metazoa > Arthropoda > Insecta > Coleoptera > Chrysomelidae > Diabrotica > Diabrotica undecimpunctata. Next base: position 100,099,215 of record NC_092806.1, read on the forward strand.
CATCAGGTGGACACTTTGGTATCACGAAGACTCTGCAAAAGGTTCGAGAACGGTTCTATTGGGTGAACTGTAAAGATGATGTAAGAAGATGGTGCCGGAAATGTGAACTGTGTGCAACCAGTAATGGGCCAGCTGGTAAAAAGAGGGCACCCATGAGACAGTACAATGTTGGTAGTCCTATGGAAAGAGTAGCAATCGACATTGCAGGTCCACTTCCAGAGACAAATGATGGAAATAAATATATCCTGGTAGCCATGGATTATTTTACGAAATGGACTGAGGCCTATGCGATACCAAATCAAGAAGCTGCTACCGTTGCAGAGGTACTTGTTAAAGAATTATTTAGCCGATTTGGTGTTCCTTTGGAGATCCACTCCGACCAAGGGCGAAACTTTGAGTCAACCCTATTCCAAAACGTTTGTAAATTGATTGGTGTCAATAAGACCAGAACGACACCCCTGCATCCTCAATCAGATGGAATGGTCGAGAGAATGAACCGAACAATGGGTAAACACCTGTCCAAAGTTGTATCAGAACATCAAAGAGATTGGGACCAGCACATTCATTTATTCCTAATGGCCTACCGCTCGGCCGTGAATGAAACTACAGGCCAGACTCCAACCTGTCTGATGTTAGGTCGTGAAGTTCGTTTACCCTGCGACCTAGAGTTTGGCTGCAGACCTTCCGAAGAACATGTTGCAAGCGAAGATTATGTCGACCGCCTGAAGTTAAGAATGAACAACATTCATGAACTTGCCCGACAACACATCCAGATAGCCAGTGACAGAATGAAAGATCAATATGATTTTCGATGCAAGAGTGAAAGCTATGAAGTAGGTGATCTTGTTTGGCTTTATAATCCACAACGTCGTCGAGGCTTGTCTCCCAAACTGCAAAGACAATGGGAAGGTCCATATGAAATTAAAAAGAAAATAAATGACGTAATATACCGAATTAAGAAGTTGACGAAAGGTAAACCAAAAGTAGTTCACATAAATCGTCTTGCACCATATGCTGGCTCAAATGAAACAGAAGAAGCACGAACCCTTCAACATGAGATCAAAGATGACCGGCGACCAAGCTTTAATGAATTTATGTCAAATTACGCAGAGAGAAAGAGTGCTAGATTCGGCGTGACCACAGAAGTTCAGCAGGATCTTTTTAGTGTTCCGCATAACGTCTCTCTAGCCCACTGTGTTGCCCAAGATCTTGAGATGACTAAAGGAATCTCATCCGTATTTTATAAGAAATTCGGTCGTTTGGACGAGTTAAAAAACCAGCAGCCTAAAGTTGGAAGAGTACTGAGATTAGAAGATGGTTCTCGATCTTTGTTGTATATGGTGACTAGGAGGTCGTATACAGACAGGGCAAGCTACGAGGATATATGGCGTGCTCTAACTAATTTGAAGAAAATTGTGTGCAATTACGACATCAAGAATTTGGCCTTACCCAAGATAGGCCATGCACTAGATAATCTGGATTGGAAGATTGTCAGAAGCATGCTTGAAGTAATCTTCCGAGAAACCGGCGTACGAATTACTGTGTGTTGCATTAACCCGATGAGATCGTATCCTTCAAAGTCAGTAGACTGTTATTTCTTTCTAAAGGGTTCATGCAGAGCTGGAGAGTCCTGTAGATTCCGCCATCCTGTGCCTACATATAGAGTTGCTGATCGGGACGATCAGATTTAAGAGGGGAGCAGTGTTACAAACATGCTCTCGGCATGGCCCAGGTAACGGTTGCATTGCATCTCTAATACCCTTCCAGAAGCTTCTCCGTGTATCGAGTGCGAGAGAGAATAACCGGTCACGTAGGAGAACTAGAGGTGGGACAACGCCAGAATATTCTCGAACGTAGTAACTGTAGTATATATAGGTAACAATGTTAGAAGTAGAGTTAGTTGATAAGAGAGTACCGAACTGTAAACTTATAAATAAATATATGTATATAAATTCGAACCGCTCGTTTTATTTAATCACGCTACAATATATATATATTGTTCTACCTTTTCTATATTGATGTTTTCTAGGCTGTTGCTTAATATTTTTGTTTTGTCGAGATTCATTTTTAATCCTATTTGATTCGATTTGTGATTTAAATCTTGTAGCATTGATTTTAGTTCATGGATATCTGTGCTTATTAGTACTATGTCGTCTACGAAACGCAAATGGTTAAGATATACTCCATCTATTTTTAATCCCTTTTCAGCCCAATTTAGTTTTTTAAAGACATTTTCTAATGACAAAGTAAATAACTAGGGTGATTATGGCGTCACCTTGTCTCACACCTTTGCCAAGGTCTAGCTTCATAGTTTCCAAATCATCATCTAGTTTTACGTGAAAAGTAGCATCATCGTATATATTTTTAAGGAGGGCAGCATATCTTGAATCTACTCTGGCGTCGTCCAATGCTGTTGAGAAAGCCCATTTCTCGATACTGTCAAATGCATTGTGATAATCGACAAATGCCAGATGTAGTGGTATGTTGTACTCTATTGTTTTTTCAATAACTGTCTGGATTATTTGCAAGTGATCGATAATGTTAAAACCCTTACGAAAGCCTGCTTGCTCCACTGGTTGGTATGCATCTAGCTTAGCTGTTAATCTATTTGTTATTATTCGGGTTAGTAGTTTGTATTTCCAGGCCCAGGCGGAATACATCCAGAGTTGATTAGGTATGGATCATCAAAACTGTTTGAGATGATCCGAAAATTATTCGAAAGATGCTTAAACGGAGAAGAAGTTCCAGAAGAATGGAGACAATCGTATATCTCTTCAGTACACAAGAAAGGCACAAAGATGGATCCTAAAAACTATAGAGGGATCGCAGTGATTGCTACTATAGGCCGACTATACTCAAAAGTACTACGAAACCTGATAGAAAATGATATTAAAGACAAACAACCCGAAGAACAAGCGGGATTTAGGGCCGGACGCTCCACTATGGATAATATCTTCACATTAAAAATTGCAATGGAAAAACGAGTGCAGAGAAATAGAGAAACTCATATAGCTTTAATAGATTTGGAAAAAGCATATGACAGTGTACTGATCTTCCAACTATGGATAGAAATGGGTAACTTGAAAATAAACCCAATTCTTATTAACGCCACTCAAAAATATTACGAACAAAACTTTGCAAGAATTAAAATGGGACAAGAAATCACCTCTCCTTTTTAAACAACAAAAGGACTAAGACAAGGCTGCTGTCTGTCACCCACCTTACTTAAAATCTATTTGGACAGATACTTAGTGAAATGGGTAAAAAAATGTAGAAACATGGAAATAACGGTGGAAGAAAACAAGCTATATACACTTTTCTTTGCGAATGACCAGGTAGTAATTGCCGAAGACAGCTACGATCTTAGCTATATGGTAAGAAAACTGCAAGAAGAATATGAGGTGGCAGGTCTAAACATGAATATGACAAAATGTGAATATCTCTCAGTGGGAACAGATGAAATATGTGACCTAGTCTTGGAAGACGACAAAATCAAAGGCGTGCAATCCTGCAAATATTTGGGGGTCATTTTCAACAAGAAGGGAAATAGCGCAGATAAAATCAGGGAAAGAATAAACAAGGGAAGAGCAGCGACCCGTGCCTTAAACTCTCTTCTCTGGCAAAAAACAATTCGACGAGAAACCAAAAAATACATTTACGGTAGTATAGTCCAAAGTATTACACTTTACGGTTCGGAACTATGGGACGTCACCAAAGCTAATAGAAACAAACTTATGACGACAGAAATGGATTATCTGAGACGAAGCTGCGGTAGATCGAAACTGGAGAGAGTTAGAAACGAACAAATAAGAAACGAAATGAAAATGGAGAGAAATATCAATGATGACATAGAAAGAAAACAATTAATCTGGTTCGGACATGTTAAAAGAATGCCAGAGTACAGATGGCCTAGGAGAGTACTGGAATGGATCCCTCCTGAAAGAAGAAAGAGAGGATGACCACGGAGAAGTTGGCGCAACGATATTGATGAAGCAATGGCGACAAGAGACTTAGAAGTGGCAACTGCATATGACAGAAAAAGATGGAGATTGGGGGCGGAGAAGCGGCGACAGCCGTAATAAATCCGTTATTATATATATATATATATATATATATATATATATATATATATATATATATATATATACATATATATATATATATATATATATATATATATATGTATATATATATATATATATATATATATATATATATATCGAGAAAAGGAGTACGACCGTCAATCCAAAATAAACTAAGGTACACTCGAAGAGTGGTGGGTTTTTCGGTCAAAGTGGAGAAATAAAAGACAAAGAAGGTGGCTACTTCATCTATTTATTGAAGACGTTTCGCTTTCTGCTCAGAAAGCATCATCAGATCATCTGATGAACTGATGATGCTTTCTGAGCAGAAAGCGAAACGTCTTCAATAAATAGATGAAGTAGCCACCTTCTTTGTCTTTTATTTCTCCACTTTGACCGAAAAACCCACCACTCATCGAGTGTACCTTAGTTTATATATATATATATATATATATATATATATATATATATATATATATATATATATATATATATATATATATATATATATATGTATATATATATATAGTAGTTTGTAAAGGGGTGACAGTAAGCTTTTTGGTCTGTAGTTTTCTATATTTGCGGCGTCCCCTTTTGTATGGAGTAGAATGACTTTTGCATTTTTCCATGCTTTTAGTATTTGTCCTTTCAATAGGCATTTATTCAGTAATGCTCTTATTGCATCTTCTAATGCAGTGCCTTCATTTGTTTTAGGGCGGCTCTTATTTTTGATGTTATTATTTCAGGGAGATCCTCTGAGCCCACATTTAAGATATGTTTAGTTGGTATACCGGGGTTCGGAGTACGAACAATATACAGCTTCTCATAAAATTTTCGGATTTCTCTAACGATCTCTTAATTATGCGAGCATAATGTTCCACGGTCGTCTTTTATCTTTATGATTTTATTCCTACCAGTAGATTTACATGTTTTTAGTACTTTCATGTTCTTATTGTTCTCTATGGTTTCAATAATCTGGTTTGTTCTATAAGCTCTGAGGTGTTTTCGAATATTTTTCTTAATGATTTATGGTCCGGGTTATCTCTGTTTAACTTCTTTTTGTTTTCTTATCTGCAACAAAGTTTCTTAGTGATTGTTTGTATGTCTTTAGTTATTTTCTCAGCTTTTTAATCTACATTCTTGTGCTCAAAAGTATTTGCTACTAGTTTCCGTGCTACTTCCTCTTGGTATTTCTCTTTATTACTGGCTAGGATGTCTGCCGTCGGTAAAGGGTTTGTTGTTAATAGCTTTCGTCTTTATCTCTTTACGTTAATACGTTATATCGGCACGAACTAGTCTATGATCACTGCCGGTGTTAAATTTGTTCAGCACCTCGATGTTTTTACATATTGATCTATTACTGGAAAGAATAAAATCTATTTCATTCTTAACCTGGCCCTCAGGGCTACGCCATGTCCACTTTCTTTGTATTTAGAACGTGTTGAGGCAAAACATTTTTTCGGTTCTTACGTAATTTGGTAATGTCTCTCCTCTGTTGTTTCTGTGGCCTAGACCAAAATTTCCCATGTAGTCTGAGTCGCCTGGTATTCGCCACCCCATTTTGCATTAAAATCTCCGGTGATGATAACATAGTGTGTTTTTTCTAGGTCTTAGCTAGCTCGCGTTATATCTTCGTAGAGTTGTTGTATTGACTCGTCAACCGCAGTGGAAGTTGGAGAATAGTAGTGTATTATCTGTAAGCTAAATCGTTTATTCAGTTTTAATACAAGATATATTACTTCTTCCGACACTGCTGAGTATTTCACAATCTAGTGTTCTATTCTTCGGTTGACCATGAAAGCCACTTCTCCTTGGCCGTAATTCTCTTCTGAATTATATTGGTATAGAGTGTGCCCAGATTTTAGGGTGGTCTTTTTCTCTCCTTGAAGTCTCGTTTTATATAAGCTTACAATATCCCATTTAATAGCCCCTAGTTCCTGCTCTAATTCCTCTAGATGGTCGTTCGTTCTCATGGTTCTATTGTTGTATGTAGCAATTTTATATTTTTGAGAATTAATTTGTTTATTAGTGTCATGTATTTTCGATCTTCTGCCTCCCCCAGAATCCGTAAGGCAGTCTATATTGGAGTGGGATTCTGAGTTATAAACTCTACTCACCTGGGGTACTATATTTTTGAATCTCGATTTATGCATGAACATATTGAAGGGAAAATGGCAATTAAAACGCCACGCTTGTCGAGCGGGTTGACGAGTTAAGATTTCAGCCAAACCTAACCTGGAGTCAGACGCTGTTGCGACCATCCATTCTCGATCACCCGCTGCTTGATTCTATAACAGCCCTAAAATCACGGGATTGCCTCTTCCGCCATCCACACCGTACCGAAGGTTTGCTTCTCTGTGAAGGTCTGCCGTTGTGGTCTTCGTCCGTAACCCTGGACAAGGGACCCTAAACAGGTGCTAGTTTCCCGGGTCAGGAAAACCCTGGAATCTGCGGATGGCAGGGAACGATTTCTTTTCCCTGATAGGACTATCCGAAGAGTTCCTACCCGCTACCCTTATCTAAATTATGGTGCAATTATTTGTTAATAAATGTGTAAAAATTGACACTCCCTAAATCCTGATTTATTTTGGTTATGTAAAATAATATTATTTTTATGCATTAATTATATAATTAATAAGCTAATACAATGTAGTTTAAAACAAAAATAAAGCAATTTGTATATATTACGTTCTAGAATAAAATGAAGTACAATTTTACAAATAGACCACTAAAAATTGAAAACTATATTTATGATTTCATAAGTCTGCGCTTGTCCAAGTGAAAATTTTTACAATATGTTTTGTTTTAATGATTGTGGCAATATAACAAACAATTTACAAGAGTACAGTTACTACCTATAACATTGAGTGCTAATTATTTTCTAAATATACGAGAATTTCCTCTGGAGCCAATTCGCGCAAACCCCTTTATCTGTAGAGAACTTCTTACCTAGAAGCCCAGTTCATACCCTATGAAGCCAGTTTATAAAATATGCACTCGTATTAAAAATATAAATATTTTTATCTTCGTAGTTTTAAGTAGTAGTTATATTCGTATATGAATTTGAATATTTTCCTGAATAATTTTTAACAAGAACAAAATTGCCGTGGTTACAAAACGATCATAAATAAACCAAGCAAAATCATTGCCCGGTATTCAGTTTTACACTTTTTTACAATTTCGACGAATCGATTGATTGTAAATAGTAATTAGCGGCGATTTTTCCAATTTTTACCTACGCCGGTATTATTTTTATCGAAATCCGTATATCGAGTCCAAAATATATGTAAATCGAGGGAGCCATCAACTAGCAAAATGAGTTTTTGTTCAGTGCAAATGTTATTTCGCGCCGGTGGTCAACGTTTAATTGGGTTAGTAATTAGCGTGAGATCGGTTGGTCACAAAACGGGAAGTTATGATCAGTTAATTTCACACGACGCAGTCACTACTCTCTGGACATTGTAATTTATCGTCCTTGAATATAATTAACTATGCCTTCGCTATATGTTTGTTAAATATGAGATACATAAATGTATATAATGGTTAGATATCGCTTTTTCATATATAGTCCAGATAACTAAGGATTTTCCCATGATATTCGTTGATACAGGTGTCCAACAACTACTTTTGATAAACTTAGTGATAACAATATGAACTAAATAAAATATGCACAATATTGAACATATTTTTTTACTTATAAACAATTTATAAACAATGTGAGATTGCTATTTGATTTTATAAACCAAAAGTGAAGACTGGTAAATTATATGGAAAAGTGACATAATTTTACTGAAAAAGCATAGAAAATCCCTTTTAATAAGGTTATGTAAAGTTACTTTTTTTTTTAAATTGTTACTTAGTTATTGCAAAAATAGCTTCAAATGTTGATTTTCTGAAAATTATTATTACCTTTTCCAAAAATGTATAAAAAATTTTGAGTTTGCTTAAGGACAATATCACAAATATTATACTTTAAAAATTTTAAGAAGTTTCACTTAACAGTTATTGTAACCTTTTACTGGCAACGTTATTATGCGTAAACTACTAGGTTTATATGAATTCAGAAAGAACCAGATTGAAGAAAAAGGCTCGTTTTATGAAATTAAAACATTATTTGATTAAAAAGTTTATGTTAATTATTGTAAATAGGTTTAAAAAAGTCCTGTGATTTTAATCATAAAAACAATTAAAATAAATCAATAGGCGCAAAAACATGTGGGAAATTAGCACTTTTTGGTTAAAAATTTATCGAAGCTTTATCTCTAAAAAAAGCCATTAAAAAACCATTTGAAATTTTAAAAGTTAAAGCTTAGAAAAAAAAATTTAAAAACTTTTAAAAATGAGTTTTCCATAATGTGCCAAAAATATGAGGTTTAAAAGTGAAACAATTTTTCAATTTCAAAATTTGAATTCATAAATTCAAATTTAGGAAAGTCGAAATATATTCGGTTTTAATCAACGAAAACTGTTGTTTTTAATTTGGGGCATCTCGTGTTATAGATCATAAAAATGCATTTAGTTAATTTGTGAGTAGTTTATTTAACTAAGTAATTTATTTAAACAGTTTAAAATTGCAAAATATTACTTTTACCTTATTATTATAAATACATAGATAACTTTATGAAATATTAATCAACTTAAATATTTATGTATAATAGTTATAAATTATATATTTTAATTTGCGACTAGGACACAGTAACTTTACACATAAACACCTCTTTACGCGAACTGTGCCGCCAATGTGTGAAAATTGTCAAGTAACACTCACCGTGAAGCATATACTAACTCAGTGCAAAACATATAAAGCAGCAAGAAAGAAGCACACTATACCAAATAATATAAAGGAAGCCCTAGGAAAAAACATGAACATTAAAAACACAATAAGTTATCTTAAAGACTCAGGACTGTATCAATTATTGTAATTTTTTATAACTTTACCTGTATTATATATTTAGGTCGCTAATAACCCTGGTGGTTACAGCGTAAATAAATTAAAAAAAATACATATTTTACAAACAATAATTTTATATTTGAAAATAATTAATATATTATAATTATAAATAAAAAATATGGAATTATTCTATATATATATATATATATATATATATATATATATATATATATATATCTACATATATATATATATATATATATATATATATATATATCTACATATATATATATATATATATATATATATATATATATATATATATATATATATCTACATATATATATATATATATATATATATATATATATATATATATATATATATATATATATATATATAACATATAACAATTTAATACTTAATTCTACTATGTTTATTTATAATAAGGTATCATCATCATAAGTGGCTCGACAATCCGTTGTGGATCTTGGCCTGCTCACAAAGAAGTCGCCACTCCTGTCGATTCCTGGCAACTTCCCTCCATCTTCTAACCCCTAGAATCTGTAGGTCTTCTTCCACATCATCAATCCATCTCATTCGTGGTCGTCCTCTGCTTCTTGTGCCCTCTGGTTGTGAAAATGTTAATCTCTTCGTGTATTCGTGATCTGACATCCTAGCAATGTGTCCAGCCCATCTAAGTCTCTGCACTTTAACGAATTTTTATTATTAGGTATACTAAGGATTATAAAAATTAATTTGTTTTTAATATTTTTGTAATCTTTATTAGACAAGAAAAGTAATTATGAAAATAATAAGCATAATTAAAAAGAAATTAGAACATATACGTTTGATTTTCAAATAAAAATTATTTTTTGTAAAATCTATTATTAGAAGATATTATTTATAACTATAATACATAAATATTTAATTTGATTATTATTTCATAATGTTTTCTATTTATAATAGTAAAATCTTCTTCAAGTGCCATCTCCGCGGCGGAGGTCGGCAATCATCATATTACCTATTTATACTAAATATACTATACTATATTAATACTTATTCGGGCTTTTGAGACGGCTGCTCTGAAAAGTTCATTTGAGGTACATTCGTACTACTCTCTCAGGTTGCGCAGCCATGACATTCTACGCCTCCCTATTCTTCTCTTTCCTTGGATCTTTTCCTGCATTATCAGTTGGAGCAAGGTGTATTTCTCTCCACGTGTAATATGTCTGAAATATTCCAATTTTCTTGTTTTAATTATATTTAAAATTTCTTTATTCATCCTTCTCAGAACCTCTTTGTTTGTGATGATGTGTTCTGTCCACGATATTTTTAGAATTCTTCTATACAGCCACAGTTTAAATGATTTCTGTTTTTTCATTGATGTCGCATAGAAGGTCCAAGATTCCATCCCATAAAATAAAGTCGACAAAACATAGCACCTCGCCAACCTAACTCTTAGTTACAATTTTAAATCCCTTGTACATAGCACTCTTCTCATTTTGTTGAAATTTGCTCTAGCCTTTTCTATTCTGATTTTGATCTCCTGAATATAATCATTTGTGGAGTTAATCATTGTTCCCAGATATGCATATTTGTCCACTTGGTTCCGTTTATTAAAAGATTCTCGTTATTTCTTTGAGTTTTCGATATTCTCATAAATTTCGTCTTCTTGACATTCATTTTTAGACAATACTCTTTTCCATACTCCACTATTCTGGTCACCAGTCTCTGAAGATCTTCAATATTTTCGGCTAAGATCACAGTGTCGTCCGCATATCTAATACTGTTAATGGGAACTCCATTTATCTTTATTCCAGCTGTTTCACCCTCAAGAGCGTTTCTCAGGATCTCTTCGGAGTAGGGATTAAAAAGAATTGGCGGCAATAGGCATCCCTGTCTCACTCCACATCTTATTTCAATTTCTTCTGACAGCTGTTCGTTAACACGTACTTTTGCTCGCTGTTTATAGTATAAATTTGATATGATCCTGAGGTCGTTGTAGTCAATCTTGTTTGATTTCAGGACATTTATTAATTGTTTATGTCGTACTTTATCGAATGCTTTATTATAGTCAATAAAACATACGTATATATCTTGATTGACATCCATACATCTTTGCATTAGTATATTAAGTGAAAAAAGATCTTCACGCGTTCCTAGGCCTTTGCGAAAACCAAATTGTGTATCATTAACGTCTATGTCCAGTTTGTGATATATTTGGTTATGGATGACAAAATCTCCACTGCGAATAGTAAAATAAAAGTATGTAAAAATGCTCTTAATCGCTAAAGTCAACTATATCCTCGACATCTGACAAATGGTTAACTAAACTCTATGACGATCAAATACTTTTTAGAATTTTATCTTACAATTAATAATTTACTAAAACTACTTCTGAGATCTTTTATCTGAGGCCATCTTTTATCACAAAAAAACAATTTTACTAAATAAAAAGTAATAAAAACAGATCAAATTCAAAACCAATTTTACGTACATCGTCGGACGTGCTGAGGCACGGAATGTCGTAGCTTCAATATCTATTACTTGAACGTTATACTGACAAATAAATAAATTATATATTGACGCGATATGGGCGTCAAAAGTAGCCTAATATAGTCATTTGAGAATAGCGGGATGAACAATAATGCTTTACGTAATCTTGAAATTAATAAAAAAGCGGGACCGATAGCGCCCTGCCGCGCTAGAGGATTAAATAAACAAACGCGATTTTTTATGATTCTCATGAGATAAAATAAAATCTATCACTTCTATTTACTATTTGCTATTAAATTTCCATTGCAAGAGGCTAATCTTCAAAACCTATAACATGAAATTTCTATTTTGAGTTTTAGCAGCAAATACAATTTGAAATGGAAATAAAACATGCCTTTAGCCTTTAGCATTTCAAAAACGCTAAATTTAAATTTCCATATAATAAACGATCTCACGTCACGAGGAATGCTTCCACGAAGACGGTATTAGATGAAGTTTGTAGCTGAAGCTGTGTAGTTTCTAAAAACGTATTTGTCCAATCGAAAATGAGCAGTTTTAAACATTTTTGATATTTTGAATTTTAAAGTTTAAGTTTAACACTTTTTAGGCATATTTTAAATGTCTAATGTTTGTTGAAAAACCCAGAAGCAAAATTTTATGTTATAGGTTTTGAAGACTAGGCTTTAATAATGGGAATTTCGTAGTGAGTGGTCAATGAAAGTAATAAATTTTATCTCAAAGAATCGTAAAAATGGCAAAAATCGCGCAACGTTTATTTATTCAACAGCTTTATAGAATCTGCCGTCATTTGGGACAAAATGCAGATAGTCCATACGAAAGATGCACACTTCAGTTTTAAAACACATTTTGATTTGCGTCGATAGGATACTACGATCAAATGACATCGAAGTTTCACAGTAAACTTAATACAAATTTTATTTAAAAAATTGATTGTGCGTATTTAACTTGCATTAAAAATCATCGGTCGCTACAAGCGTTGTTTCAGAGAGAAAGTTTCATTCCATAGAATGAGTGCTAAAAAAATTTTTGTTGAAAATATATCAGCTACATTTGTTTCAACAGAAATAGCAACAAAAAACATCAAAACTATTGCATCTTTGTATTCAAAAACTAAATATCCTATAGATAAATTAGATTAAACAAGTGTATTAGTTGTACTCAGTGTGAAGCTGTATATGTTTTTATCGGTCAGACCGGTAGAAATCTATCAAATCGTATTATTTCCCACAAGAGTGATTGTAGAATAAAAAAACCATTCTGTGCTTTGGCAGATTAGTTTAATCTACCTACTTAAAGTATTCCTTTGCATCCTTTACACAAGAATGTTCAGAAAGCTGGAAGAGCTAATCGGTGCGACAAAATTTAAGCAGCTAGCTTTAAATACGTTCGTACAAAACTACATGGGCCAACGAAAACATATATTCGTCACATTTTTCGATTATGAAAATCGTTTGACATGGAAAAATACGACATGGAAATAATGCTACACAACTCTAATGTTGGCGAAAAAGATATAAGAGTTATCCAGGACCTCTATTGGAATAAAAAAAGCACAAGTGAGGGTAAAAAAGTAAAACAAGTAGAGAATATTTTTACATATACACTTGAAGGCTCTGAGTTTGGTTTAAAGGTCAACAGATATTCGATAATAGACTAAAATATGACTTTTTTAATGGGTAATTTGACCTAATATAAATCACATATAAATCAATACTACAATATTTATGTAATAGTAACTTTAGAAACTAAGCCGTCAATTCTTAACGATACATAAAGCATAGAGGTCAAATGATCTATTCAAAAGGTCCTATGGGCTTGTAAACTATAAGTAAGATTCGTTACGTCAACGACACCGAAATAATCAGAAATAATGAGCGCGATATTCAGTTGCTGCTTAATAAAATAAATAATGTAGGAAAAACATATCGCTTGATTAAAAATACAAAAAAATAAATCAGATTAAGAAAAAACACACAAGAGCACAACTGTAAATAGATAATACTCCAACCGAGCAAGTGAGAACATTCAAATACTTTGAAATGATGGTAGCCCAGTCTGGTTAAAAAAAGGTCGAAAAATGTTTCGCAGATATCTGAAGCTTTTAAGACATAGGTGGGGGTTACTAGATGACGAATATATGAAAAGGTATTCGTATTTTTACCTTGCGTTTTTTTTTAAACAATAATTTTTGGTCACAATTTGATTTTTTGTTATATTATATATATATATATATTATTATACATATTATATATATTTGTTATATAAGTTTTTCCCTTATATTTTAAATAAACAATATTTATATCATTTTTTATACCAAGAATATCTTTATTTTCCCGTTTTTTCAATTAAAATTGATAAATAATTTACGGAGATATTTGTAAAAAAGCAGTTTTTTTGCACTAATTTATAAATTTTATTAATTTTTTTATTAACAAAATAAAATGTTATTAATACATTTGAACATCGAGGAATTACCGTCTTAAATTTGTGCGAAATTTCCTCCTGATCGGTCAAATAGTTTAAAAGTTATTTAGTTTATTTATCCCCGAGGCTAATTATTTAAACTATTGAACTTGTCCTATGAATGATGCTAGACACATTTAGCAAATTTCATAGGATTCTTTAATACTTAAACTATCTCTGAAGTTAAATGCATATTGCGTTTTCATCGAAATTATTTACAAAATAAACGTTTGAAAAAGTGGTATGTTTTTACTTATAAACAATTGTAATAACTTTTATATTTTTCAAGCTACAGACTTGTACGTACAACCATTGGATAGCTGGTAAAAAAACTCACATTAAAAAAAACCTTCTATGACCAATAGGAACGAAGTTAGAGACTATTTTTTAAAAAATCGTGTCTCCATTGTTTGTAAACATTAAGAAGTAAAATTTGCACAAATTTTGAATGAAAATCTAAACTGTATATTAAAATTTAAAGCTATAAAATTCATCCAATTTTTCAAAACTTACATCCCTTCGAAATATCGACATAGGAAATTGTAGAGGATAACTGTTTCAGCTCCGTTTTTTTTTTCGATATCGGAACTTCAAATTAAAACACGTAGAAATTGCACACGCATTGCATCTGAAAGCCTCTTTTTTTATTCTGGGTTAGCTCGTCGAAATATGAATAGCTACATAGTTTTCAGTGGCCGGAAAATATGGGAAACCTCCGAAAAATTGATTCCATTTAAAATTCACCGTAAAAGTTACTTTTTTTTAAGTTGGCTGGAATAGTCTGTCGCAGTATTAATAATAATGACATAATTTCCCCCCTTCACCCCTCCCCGGAAAATCTCGGAAAATCCCGGAAAATCAACATATATTTTCTTCATTTTATATCATTGATGTAATAATACTTATATATTTTATAAATTAAATTTCAGGTAATTTTTTACACATTATATTATTATATTCCTTATATTAATTATAATTGTTTATATTGTTATAATTAACAATACTAATTTTTATTACATTTTTCGTACAAATATGATATACAATATTAATCTTATCTGCGATACTGCTTTGATAAAATTAGTAGATTTTTTCATCACCTGTCTTATTCAATTTTGCAATGTTTATTAAACTTTACTTTTTTTTATTTTCTTTACATACGTTGGTTTAAAAGTTAAAATTTAGTTAATTCATTCGACTTCACTGTCATCCCTGAACCTTTTTGTTGTATGTTGTTTGTCTTCACCTTATTAAATCAGTCTCTAAATATACATTTTCATAATCACTGTCGTCGTCAAACGTAACTGTACCGAGGTTGCAGCATATTTTCTCCTCTACTTCCTCCTCAGTGCAATTTATGCACAAGTTCGTACAATTCAAACCACGTTTTCTGCACCCACATCTCGTAGTTTTGCAATCTTTGGTGCATTTGCATGTAATGTGCTTTAATGTCTCTTCGGGAATTAAATTATCTTGAGTATAAATTGGTTCAAAACCAGTGGCACTTTGTCTCCAACCATAGGCCCAAGCATCTAACGTATTACCTCACCACATTTGTAATGAATAGTAAACCCGAAGAACATGCTGTTTGGCTGCACCTTCAGTTGGTCGCAGAGTTTCTAGTTTAAAAGATATTTACAGATATTGCTGCTGAATTGTAAGTATCTTAAACTATTTTTAATAATTCATTAATTATTCATTCAATAGTTTTAAATATTACTTACAATTTTCAATCAAAAAGTAATTACATACGATTAGTTAAAACTTTTTTGTTCAAAATACACAAAATATTGTGTATATTGCTAGTACATTATTTTCTAAAGCCACTACACTGAGACTGACGAAATTTTGGAGCGTGGAGCTGAAACAGTTTCCCCTCCACTTTTTCCACGTTTCGAAAGGCTGTAAGTTTTGAAAAATTGGATGAATTTTATTGATATAAGTTTAATTATAAAGTTTAGATTTTCATTCAAAATTTGTGCAAAATTTTAGTTCTTAAGGTTTATAAACAATGGAGATATGCTTTTTAAAAGAATAGTCGCTAACTTCGTTCCTATTGTTCATAGAAATTTTTTTTTAATGTGAGTTTTTTTACCAGCTATTCAATGGTTGTACGTACAAGTCTGTAGCTTGAAAAATATAGAAGTTATTACAATTGTTAATAAGTAAAAAACATATCCCTTTTTTAAATGTTTATTTTGTATATATTTTTGATGAAAACGCAATATGCATTTAACTTCTGCGATAGTTTAAGTCTTAAAGAATCCTATTAAATTTGCTAAATGTGTTTAGCATCATTCATAAGGCAAGTTCAATACTTTAAAGAATTAGCCCCAGGGATAAATAAATTTAATAACTTTTCAACTATTTGAAAGAACGGGGGAAAATTTCGCAGTAATTTAAAAGACGGTAATTCCTCGATGTTCAGATGTACTAATACCATTTTATGTTGTTAATAAAATATTAATAAAATTTATAAATTAGTACAAAAAAAACTTTGCTTTTTGCAAATATCTCCGTAAATTAGTTATCAATTTTAATTGAAAAAAAGGGAATTCAAACATTCTTGATATAAAAAAATGATATAAATATTGGTTCTTTAAAATATAAGGGAAAAATTAGACAAAAAATCAAATTGTGACCATAAATTATTGTTTAAAAAAAGTACTTTTTCATGTATTCGTCATCTAGTAACCCCCACCTATGTCTTAAAAGCTTCAGATATCTGCGAAAAATTTTGCCGTAAAATCGATGATTTTTACATAACCAGACTGGGATATTCTGAATAATCAATGGGAACTTCATTAAGAAATACAATGCCCTACCGAATAAGGAAAATACTATTTTGTAAAATTTAAAGCGCTACTATGTAACCGCAATCTTTCTTTTATTCTGCGCTGATAGTTAAACTCTGTCTGTGGGCCATATTATTATACGGAATAGAGATATGGACGTTAAAAATATCATCCATTAATAATTTGGAGAGCAGCGAAATGTGGACCCTGCGAAGAATGTTTTGCATGCCCTGGATGGATAGGATGAGAAACGAGAAGTCTTAAGAAGAACAAATACTGAAAGAGAATTGCTCAACTTGCTCAAGATACAAAATATTGGTTCCCATAAATATGTGCAATCTCTGGACTAATTTTTCCAGGAAAGATTCAGGGCAAGAGAGAAGTAAGTCGCAAAAAAATGTTATGGCTACGGAACATAAAGAACTGACAGGCATAAATAACAGCGAGCTTTGTCTTGTCGCGTAGTATAGACGTATGGCCTTAAATAAGTTCGCAGACGAACTGACGAACTATAGGTTTTTCAGTTATAACTGCTATGGTACCTACGCTAGGAAAGATCTTGTTTAAAAAAGAAATTCATTTGCAGTATTACAAATTCAAACCAAGATAAATCCATATCACTTAAGAATCTATAAATTATCTAGAAGTTTGGCAATGGAATATTTTATTTTTAATCGTTTACTTTACTGTAAAATATTTTTTCCCACATATTCCAATATTTCTACAGAAAATCACGTCCTATGAAGCGCAGGATAACATATATTTTTTTAATTATTTGTCATACGATATCTTAAAGTAAAAAATCTTGCTACCCTCGCTGTCAGTTTCAGGTTTCACATGCAGAAAGCGATCCATGTAATATATCAAGTCTCCAGTTTAAATTACTCCTTTGTTTTACGAGACACACGTAGGTATCTTCTTCCGGAACTCTTTGGATTAACATTTTTCTTTTGTGCACGGATACGGTGACGATCCAAAGTTAGTACATTACAATGAGCTGTGCTCGATAACGGTTGACGCCACTATCCACTTTGACGTGAATGCATTTTTATACTTTACTGGTCGAACAATAGAAAGCATTTTTATCAAAAATATAAATTTTGACACGCGTTTTTTATTTCATAAGCGTATACGCTAAATAGCAAATAATAAAAGGCAAACGTAAAAAATTATAAGTATTTAGAAATTCTAAAATTGTTTTCGTGTGACATGTTAGTATTAGCATATATAGCAAGTTAATATTATGTTTATGTGGAATTACACTACAATAATTATACCAGAGAAATTAGCAAATAAAAAGCCTTTTTTATGACAAATTTTAATACAGGTATCTAACAACTGCTTTTGATAATACAATATGTAATATACAAAGTATGCAAAAGATTCAACGTCATTTTTTATTTATGAACAATATAAACAATGTTAGACACCATTTTACTAAAAATATATCACATCCTTTAAAATGACAGTTTGTGAAGTTATTTTTGTTAATTTGTTGCTTAAGTACTGCAAAAGTAGCTTCAAAAGACGACTTTTTGAAAATTATTAAAACCTTTTAAAAATGCACAAAAAAACTTTGCATAATAATGGGGAGAATATCACATGTATTAGCTTTAAAAATTCTAAGAAGTTTCACTAAGCAGTTATTGCAAATTTTAAATTGTTTATCTCAAAAAACTTTTTTTTTTTTTTATTTAAACAAAGATGACCCTGCGTCAACTACTAAGAGTTATTAGCAGGGGGTACAAACACAAATTACAAGTATTTAATTTCTTACAATGTATTATATAACTTAAATATATTCTATTAGATACTGTAGAATTTAATGTCTTTCAAATATTTCAGCACTTGGTTGAATTGGCAGCTTAGTAGATCCTTCATGTTGGTAGAGAGGTTATTTTTTCTTCTTTCTTGGGTGTATGTTTTGCATTCTAACAGAATATGTTTCACAGTGATTTGTGTCTTGCAGTTGTGGCAGAAAGGGATGGCTTCTTTATTTATTAAGTGTATATGGGTTGGTATAGTATGTCCTATTCGTAGTCGAGTTATTATCACTTGTTCACAACGTTTGAGTGGGAGTGGTAAGGTGGTGCCGACAGTTTCTATGACATCTTTTAATTTGTTGGATGTGGCGTTCCAGTTATTCTGCCATAAGTTGGTAATATGTTTTTTAATGGAGGTTATGTGGTCGTTTCTTGTTAGCATGTGTGATACAGGGATGCTTTCATCTAGTGCAGCTTCATTCGCAAGTTGGTCCACTGCTTCGTTTCCCTTGATTCCCACGTGTGATGGTACCCATAAAAAAGTTATTTCTATGTTGTTTGTTGATAGTAGTATGAGTTCATTTTTTATTAGCATTATAATTTCATTTGATGGATACAATTGCTGTAAAGCTTTTAGTGTACTTAATGAGTCAGATATTATAATATAATGAGGTGCGGATTTTCTTCTGCAAACTTTCAGTGCCTCTAAAATAGCCAATGCTTCTCCAGTAAATATGCTACAACTCGGAGGGAGTCGTATTTTAAAATGGTCTGCTCCATGTATATAAGCGGCTGCTAGTCCTGATTGAGTTTTTGATGCATCAGTGTAGATATGCTCAGAATTTGGATATAGGGATATTATTTCATGGTATGATTTATGTATTACTGTTGGGTTAGTGGATGTTTTGGGATAGCGAGTAAGAGATGTATTTACAATTGGTGGACTAGTTGACCAAGAGGAAAAGTTTTGGGTTGGATTTAGGATGGCACTAAATTGCTCACAGTCGTAACCACTGAATTTAATTCTTTCATAAAAAGGGAGTGTATTCATAGGTTTATTTTTGTAATTATTGATACATTTAGGTTTTAAGATATTTGAATGCATGGGATTTTGATGATTTGATGATACACGAGTTGCATAATTTAGTGACAATTGTTACCTTCGTAAGTGTAAGGGTAATTCATTAGCTAATACTTGAAGGCTATTGGTTGGGCTAGTTCTAAATGCGCACAGAGCAATTCTTAGTGACGTTGATTGAATTGAGTTTAGTTTTTTTAATGTAGTTTTTTTGGCATTACCATAACATATTGAGCCGTAGTCTAATTTGCTACGTATAAGTGATTGGTATAAGTTTAATTGGGTTCTTGTATCTGCTCCCCACGTACGGTTTGAGAGAAATTTCAGGAGATTAATTCTAGGTTGACATTGTTTTTGCAAGGTATGTATATGACTTTTCCAGTTTAGGGTGCAATCTAGAGTTCTTCTTCTTAGTCGTTAACCTGATGCAGGTATCGTGATATCATGAAGCTATTAACTAAATTTCCCAATGTTCCTCCACGTTTTTCTATCTTCTGCTAATCTAGAGTAAACCCCAGGCAATTTGTTTCATTTGTTTCTTTTAGGATATGTCCATTTAAAGTTAGATTAACTTTCTTTATATTTTTCCATTTGCTGAATATTATGTACTGTGTTTTTTCAGGAGAAAAGTTAAAACCAGTTTTAAGTGACCATTTTTCCAGCGTGTGTAAAAACTTCTGTAATGCTTCAGCTGCACATTCCACACTTCTGCTTTTGTGGTAGATAATCAAGTCGTCTGCGTATAAATTGGCTTTAATCGGTAATCTCATTTCGTCCAAGATGTTATTTATTGCAATCAGAAACAATGTTGGACTTAAAACGGAGCCTTGCGGAATTCCATTTTCAAGAGAGCGTGGACTAGAGTTATAACCGTTAGCTCTTACATCAATGTGTCTATAAGTTAAGACATTTTGTATAAAAGCTAGTATGTGACCCTTAATTTCAAATTTCTGTAGTGTTTTTAAGATGTTATATTTCCATGCAGTGTCGAAAGCTTTATTGATATCGATAAAAAAAGCTAGTAATTTTTGATTGTGTAGAAATGCTTCATGGATTTCAGACTCAAGCGATACTAAGTTGTCGGTAGTGGATCTGCCTTTACGAAACCCACTTTGATAGGAGGACAATAACATTGAGTTTTCTAGATGCCATACTAGTCTGTTATTTATAATCTTTTTCATTAGTTTACATATACTACATGTCAAGGAGATTGGACGATATGACAAGGGATCGTCTTTAGGTTTGTTGGGTTTAAGAATTGGGATGATAATTGCATGGCTCCATATCTTGGGAAATATACTATTGAAAAATATTGAGTTAAATAGTTCTAGGAGGATAAGTTTAGCTGAATCTGGAATATTTTTTAAGAAAATAGGTGGAATATCATCTGGACCGGAAGTGGTATTTTTAAGATAGTTTAGAGAATAATCAAATTCTTGTTGAGTTATGTTTTCATTTAGGGGCGATTTGCTGTCATGGATTGAAATTTTAAAGGATTCTTCATGATTTTTGTATTTAATGAAATTTGAGTTTAGGTTGCTATTACTAGAATTTAGTTGATACACATCGGCTAATACGTTAGATATGTCTTTTTTGTCGGTAACAAGATTATTATTGTAAGAAAGAGTATTAATGTTGATGTAGCTGTTTGATCCTTTAAGGTTTCGGATCTTTTTCCAGATGGTTTCGATAAGAGTTGAGGGGTTTATTGATGCAACATAATTACGCCAAGACTCTCTTTTGCTTTTTTTAAATAAATATCGAGTTTTTGCCCTAAGCTTTTTAAATTCCAGGAGATTAGCATCTGTTTTAAGTTTTTTAAGAATATTCAGTGCGTGTTTGCTTGCAGATAATGATTTGGCAATTTGCTCATTCCACCAGGGTACCGGTATCCTATTACAAGTTTTTGTTTTACCGATAGCTTTATGCGCTGCCGATATAATTATATTATTTAATGTACATATATTTTTGTCAATGTTTCTAGATAATGTGAAGTTACATAGTTTGTCATCGATATACTGCTGAAAAAGATCCCAATTAGCGGTTTTTATTTTCCACGTCTGGTAAATTGGATGTGTTGTTTCTTGTTTGTCATTTAGAATGTCAATTATGATTGGAAAGTGATCACTGTCATATAAGTATTATAGTGTCTTCCATTGTAATATAGTTGCCAGTGATGGACTGCATAGTGAGATATCAATGGATGAAAGATTCCCATTATAGGAATTAAACCAGGTGGGTTCCCCAGTATTCATAAGTATTAGATTTGAATTATTGATTGTGTTTTGTAATAAGTTGCCGCATTTGTCTGTTTTTGAACTTCCCCAAGTGGTGTTATGGCAGTTTGTATCCCCTAATAAGATTAGTGGAGACTGTATCTGATGTAGTAAATTAGTTACTTCTTGTATTTGGCTTTCCTGTGGGTGTGGAATATATATATTACAAATGTTTATTTTCATTTTGTATATCACCTGAACTGCAACGGCTTCTAGATTGGTATTTAGATTAATAGGCTTAGCTTCAATATCATTTCTGACAAAGATAGCCACGCCCCCACTGGCGTGTTCTGTACTCCTATTTTTTAAAAGGGAGTATAATTTTTTAGGTTTATTATAGGATTCTCTTTGAAGTGAGTTTCTTGTATACACAGTATTAGTGGAGAATATTTTTGAATTAATAGTTTGAGTGATTCAAGGTGAGCGAAATACCCATTTGGGTTCCATTGAAGGATTAGTGATTTATCCATCGGATTTTTCGGTCTCTTCCGTTGAAGATGTGTGAGCGGGGTTAAGTTTTTTCTTTAATCTGGTAATTTTGTTTTTTAATTTAGAGTTGTGAGAGTAACAATGAAGAAAGTTAAGGATATCGGTTAATTCGGAAGGTTCATTTGAGTAGTTTTTTGAGATAGTTTCAGGATGTTTAGCATGAACAGTATTAACTAGAAAGTCGCATATTTCATTAAAATTTAATATGAATGGAGGTGATCGGTTTTCAATTTTGTCTTTTATCAATTCTAGAGAACACATAATGTCGTCATTAGAGGTTTTATTTTGCTTTTAAGGTTTTTTTAGTTTATGTGTGATAGGAGGAGTAAAGATTTGTGACTCGGTTTCTGGATTATTTTGGTCCATGTCAGGTGAGGATGAGATTTGTCTTTTTATTTGAGTAGATACTTGAGTAAGTTGTTTATTAATAGTAACTGAATGTTGCAGAGTTACAGTTTCAGCAGGATTATTAATAATATTTAGATTTGGTGATATTGTTTCTTTTGGTAAGGAGGGTTGACTTGCGTTTTCTATAGTTTCAGTTATGCTGGCGTTCGTTTCCATGTTTTGTTGTATTTCAGGATCTCTATTATCTGTTTCAGGTGTCGTATTTGGAGAGGATTCTGAGGGTACGTCTGAGGAGTTAGTAGTTATTATGATGGGACAATCTGTATCGTTATGTCCAATAGTCTTGCACTTAGAGCAGTTTAGTCCATCAATAGAGAGGAATAAACGATAAGTTTTATTGTGGAAGACATTGAAGGAGTCAGGAATGGAGGTATTATCCAGGGGCGAAATAAATACTTGCAGTCTGAAGCTTACGACGTGGCTATATTCGGTTTCTGTCATACCCACTCTTAGGAAAGTCATCTTGGAAACTGCAGTGATGCCTAATTTTTGTAATTCTGCTTCAATGATATTGTTTGGAATTGAAGGACATATGTGAGAAATTACAAGTCGTTGTGCTGGTGTAATTAATCTTCTTATCTCTATTTCTGACTCATTTATATTAATATATTTGTAGGAATGAAGAAGCATATCGACTATGTTTTTGGTAGAGAGGTAGATACATATTCTGTTGTTTGGAATTCTCGATGCAAACAAGACGTTGCGTGGACCAACCAGTGATCCAATTGCTACGATATAATTGTGGATTTTGATGCCTTCGATACTGGAGAGTACTACTGCTTGGTCCTCTGTTAGGTGTTTAAACGTATTTACTACATTGGAATAAGTATTTTTTGGTGTATTTGAAGTAGAAGTAGTCATATTGTTATTTGAAGTCACTTTTATTTTGTTTCCCGCGTTACCGTAGGTCCGGTCCTGTCACCGGCCAAAGAACCGGCGTGGCTTAGTTCCGAACGGTTCCAAAAAACCAGTTGATAAAACCAGTAGGTTGAACTTGATTCGAATTATATAAGTTATATTTATTATTGTAATATCTTATATAAAGGTTTTTGTTACTCACGGTGGGTTGAGTCGATTGGTATCAACACTGCACTATTGTTTGTTAATAGTATTTAAGGATATCAAATTTTTGTTCCGTATTTTACATTTAAAACTTGAAAAATAACAGAGCGGTTTCAAACGTGGTATAATCATGCCACTGTCAGGGCCGTCTCCAGAAAACTTTTATCTACAACGTTATTGTGCGTAAACTATTAGGTCTACATAAATTCTGAAAGTATCTATTTAAAAAGAAAGGCTTTCTTTTCAAATTATATTGTGTATTGTCTAAAAAACTAATGTCAAATATTCCAAAATATGATTACAAACGTACTGTGATTTTAACCCGGCAACTGTGTTGTGGGGTCAAAATCACCCAAGTCGTTCATAAGCGCTTCTTACAATAGCATTGCCAGATTCTTCTGGCGCCACGAATATCTTTCCATAATATAACAGACCTTGTATTGCATCATGAATTTCAGTATATACATAAGATTTGAATAAGTGGTGTCGCGTTCTTTGGACTTGTGCGTGATTTTGACCCCACCACACAGTTAAAGTTCACAGTAATATTTAGTTCATGCTAATTTTCACAACACAATGTGTAGTCGGGAGAAAGAAAAAGAAGCCCTCTTGAAGCTTTGGCAGGATAAATTAACTGGATCAGAGTTAGGATCAGAAAGCGAATCTGAAAATGAAAGTCAGCAGGTTAGCCTTCGTCCCAGTGAGTATGTTTTAGAAAACAAAGTTCAATCAGTGAAAAATTATCAAGAACTTTTAATCAGAATGTCAATCATCGTCGAAAGTATCTTCCCCAGACCAAAATACGTTTGAAGATAATACGGTCAGGCAATTTAATTTTTTAGCGGACGGGATGGAAAAATAGATCGGTTAGAACACGTCAAGAAAATTTAACTAGTCTACTTCCCGGTGTTCGAAATAATGCAAAACATTGCAAGTTGCCTATTCCTTGTTGGGAATTATTTATGGATAATATTATTGTAGAATATATTGTTTAATGCACTAAAAAAATGGGTTTAGTCGCCCAGAATTATAATGACCAACAAGTATATCACCAAGCTTACGGATGCAGAAGAAATTTGTGCAGTTTTCGGATTAATATATCTATCACGCGTTTATAAAGCATATAGGGTAAATCTGGAAGATTTTTGGGCTACAGACGAAACAGAAATTGAAATTTTCAGGCCAACAATGTCCCTGCAAAGATTTATATTACTTTTAAAGTGCATACGATAATATCAAAAACAGAAAAGAACAAAAAGGAGTAGATAAACTGGCAGCTATACGAGCTGTCATATCGTATGTCGATCGATTTTTATCCAATTGTCAAAAATATTTTATTCCTAGTCGATTCCTATTCCTAGTCAAAACATTTTACATTTTAAATTTAGAGGTATATGTTGGCTCACAGCCTGAAGGACTTTTTCAATTCAGTAATCGACCGTTTGATGTAGTAAACAGGCTTGTAAATCCAATACGTGATACTAACCGCGTAATATTACATTCGACAACTGATTTACCAGCCTACCGCTAATTATTAAATAAGTAAACATCGGTTAACATCTGCTGGAACTATTTGTAAAAACAAGACAATCGACAATCTTTTTGAATAATTCTAAATACATAGCTGAAAACCACGCAATTTTTGGATTTAAAAAAGAGCAAAACTAAAAAGAAATGACAGCGGATAGGACACCCTAGGACCTCAAAACAACAAGCAACAAACAAAATCCAGAAGTAGAATATTTAAACAAAATAAATTTTTTAAAAAACGTGTTGTTTACCGACAAAGCCACTTTCACTACAAATGGAGTAGTATCATCACAGAATTGTCGCTATTGGACAGCAGATAATCCCCATTGGGTAATAAACTGTAAAAGCCAGTATTCTCAAAAAATCAATGTCTGGTGTGATATACTGAACGAGCGAGTTATTGGTCCTTTCTTTTTTGAAGAAAACTTTGAAGAAAACTCACAGAACTTTTTAGAATTTTTAAACACCGACTTGTGGGATGCTATTCATGAGCTCCCAATTAATGAACAATTAAATTTGTATATCCAGTTAGATGAGTGTTCTGTTCGTTACGCCAGAACCGTGAAGCAATGGCTAAATGAAAATTTTCCGAACCGTTGGATAGATCGGGGTAGTCCGTTGATAGATTGGCCACCCAGATCTCCAGATCTCACAATTTTAGAGTTCTTTCTCTGGGGAGTTATCAAACAAAAAGTTTACCAAACCCGTGCAAGAGACGTAAACGAACTTCGTGCAAGAATTCGACAGGCATGTGCAGAAATTACTCCCCCACAACTAAGAAATGTAATTAGAAATATTCATAAACGCTACGACTAATGTATTCAATTAGATGGTGGATTGGTAGAGACAACTAGGATTTAAACTAAAATTATGATTCAATGTTTTTGTTAATACAGAGTGTTTTTTTCTTAGTGAGTTTTAAAGTTTTAATTTGTCCTAAGTTTGTTATTAATAAATATATCTTAATGAAATTTTTTTCATAGCTATTTGAAGCCACTCTAAATCCAGTGGCGTAGAAATTTTTTTAAAAGGAAAATCGCTAATACAAATTCTCTATTTTCGACGAAGAAAAAGTATCGTAGAATGCCCTGAAAATTTAACTAAATATTTCATATTTTGTCCCACAACAGACCTTTTATTACATCACATTAAAAAAAATTTGGTTAAAATCGGCTAACGACTCCAAATTTTATAGAGGTGTTTCCAATCTAAATGGGTCACACTGTATATACAGATTAATTCCATAATTTTTAATTATAATTATACAAAGTAAATACAAATGATTGATGACGCAAGCTTGGGTACCTCGGCCACGTGATGCGGAACGAAGAAAAATATCGAATTCTTCAACTTGTTATGCAGGGTAAAGTATTTGGCAGAAGAGGACCGGGACGCCGTCGTATCTCGTGGTTGAAAAATCTCCGACAATGGTTTGGGATGACCTCAGCGGAGCTGTTTCGCAGAGCAGTCAACAAAACCATGATAGCCTTGATGATCGCCAACATCCGGACCGGATAAGGCACTGAAGAAGAAGAAGAAGAAATAGAAATGAAAATAAAACTAAGATAATAGCATCAACACCCAACAATAGAGCCAGAAACATCGGCCACCAATTCACGGTTGATAATTCTACCTTTGAAGTGGTGGACAAATCCACATATTTAGGCCCCCTGATCACCAAGGAGAACGTCATGACGGAAGAAATCAAGCGAAGAATAATCCTAGCAAACAAATGCTATTTTGGACTGAGTAGACATATGAGAAGCAGAAACTTAAGCCAAAAAACAAAAATAACCATATACAAAACCCTTATACAACCAGTGTTGACATATGGGTCGGAGGCATGGACCATTTCCAAGGCAGATGAAAATCTCCTGCTTATATTTGAACGAAGGATTCTGGGAAGAATATTTGGTGGCATCTGTAAAAATGGTGTTTAGAGAAGGAGGTACAACTACGAGATATATCACAGATATAAACATATATTTGGTGGTAAAGACGTAGTATCCTTTATAAAAATAGGAAGACTAAGATGGGCAGGACATCTGGCAAGATCACAGCAGAACAACCCTCTTAGAAGAATCCTTATGTCACAACCTGTGGGAAGCAGAAAAACAAGTAGACCAAAACTCAGATGGAGGGATGGTGTAGATGAGGATGGTAGACGAATAGGCGCAGCAAACTGGCAACAGTTGGCCATGGATAGAACTGACTGGCGTAATAGACTTGGGAAGGTCGAGGCTCTTTCATAGGGCTGTAGCACCAATGATGATGATGATGAATTATACAAAGTACAATTACCTTTTGTAAAATAAATTTTTAATATTTTTGAGAAAAAGTAATTGTAAAAATAATAAGCATACTTCAAAAAAATTAACAAGTATCGATTTGATTTTCAATTAAAAAATTCATTTTTGTAAAATTTATTGTTAAAAGATATTACTTATAACTATAATGCATAATTGTTGTTTAAGTTGCTTATTATTTCTACTATAATAATAAAAAAAGAGGAAAATTAAGCAAAACAAATATTTATTTTAGACTGTTTAAAAAAATTACTTGATTAAATAATCCGTTCGACCCTACTTTTTTTTCTTCTGGCCAAAAACCAATATCATTTAGTCATATAATGCGGTTGTACGATGTGTACAACCGCAAATATGATGAAATATTAATACATTTTTTTAAATTAAGTTTGGAGTTAAGTTGTACGGAGTTGAGTCGTGGACTCTCACAGACGCTACCTGTAAGAAAATTGAGGCTTTCGAAATGTAAATTTATCATAAAATCCTGAAGATATCCTATACCGGCCACATTACTAACCAGGACGTTTTATTAAATATGCAAAAAGTGAAAGAGTCGTTAACTACAATAAAAGCAGTTAAAATTGAATACCTAGGTCACATCATGAGGAACAGCGAAAGATATGGGTTGCTGCAAGTAATTCTTTAAGGAAAAGTAGAAGGAAAACGAGGACCAGGAAGGCGAAGAATTTCCTGGCTGAAAATCTACGTACGTGGTTCGACACAACAACCACAAATCTTTTCAGAGCCGCAGTTTGCAAAATACAGATTGCCATGATGGTGGTTAACATCCGAAACAGATAAGCACAACAAGAAGAAATAGTTTAGAGTCCTTTTATCCTGGGATATATTGTCCCAATGTTTTTTTTAATAGGACGATATATCCCAATGGTATCGAAATAAAATTTTCCAATGGGCTTATTGTATTAAACATTTATTGTAGTAAATAAAAACCTTAAAAACAATTTTCTTTTAAATTTAACCAATATTATTTCACAGTATAAGCAACAAAACATTTTTATAAATGGTAAGGAGAAATAAATTCTTTACGTAAAGGTATTTCACACATTTGACATTTCTCTGACGAGATTTTTCTATGATTGGTAAATGATCCCCAAAATTATCATATTCGTCGTTCTCTCTGAAGGTCTTTGAATCTTCTTTTGAATTTAACCAATATTTTTCTTTTTTTTTTTTTGTTATTTCTAAACTCGCATTAGCCTGTAAGGCAATTAGAGAAAAAAGTAAAAGTATTAACAATAATTGAATAGCATAACAATTAAATTTTGTATAAATACTATATTGCTTTTAGATATTGGATAATCACTTTGGCACCGCACTTTAAGAATAGTTCTCTCAAATTCTCCGGGATTCCGAATATACATCTTTCCGCACTGTGTAACGAGCACTTCACTAGAAGGTGTTTTACTGTTAGCAGGGGTCTCGCATGCATAACACTCCGGTTGGGGATTCCTTGTCATCAGATGTCCATGCCTAAGGCGACTATAACCAAGCCGCAGTCGTGTGATGATAACCTGAGAAAAACGATTGGTGGAACTATCAGACCATGATTGAAATATTGGTTTTATCTCAAGTAATTTTGCCTGTTTTTTGTGCCATCTGCTATTCCATATGTTAATCATTATGCTGTGGAAATATGATTTGAGATCTCTCGCTAAAGTTTTTGAAACAAACTCAATAGTTGTGTCCTCTAAGGCTTCTCGTGCATATTTATCCGCCAGATCGTTTCCCGTGATTCCAATATTAGATGGAACCCACAGGAAAGCAATGTTTCTGTAATTTAGGTTGTACAATTCTTGTCTAATTAGTTTGGCCACAGGATAGGAAGAATAGATTTTTGAGATGATTTCTAGAGAACTTATTGAGTCAGTAATTACTAAGTAATTAGTTTCAGGATATTTTGTAACGTGACATATGGATTTATATATTGTAACGTTCAAATAGTGTTAGTCTCCGCTAGTTAATATTTCTTTATTTCATCATTTGTTACAAAGGCAAATGCTACACAACGTTCTGTTCTAGATCCATCTGTAAATAACTGTGTGAAGGAAGAAAATTGAGAAATTAAGGTTTGATATTTAGGATTAATTAGATGACGATTGCTTTCTTTCTTATTTTCTGATAATAGATCCAAATTTATGTAAGGAGCAGATATTAGTCAAGGACGGAAAGTTGGCATCCTGCTAGGATAGATTTCGGGGACATAAACGTTTAATTCATTTTATTCATTTATTCATTCAAAAGAGAATATGGGTTTTTGCGTGCTGGATATTCAAGCAGCGAATGGTTTGGTGATTTTGTAAAGAGTACCGCTTCGATGAATATGAGAGCATTAATTCCTGTCTTCTTACATCTAATGGTAGTTCACTGACTTCGGCCTGCGGACTAAGAAAGGGGATGTTCTAAATGCACCGCTTATTATTCTAAGAGGGTTATTTTAAATGGTGTCTAAAACTTTTAGAGTTGTTGTTAAAGCAGACGAGTAAGCGTGGCAACCATAATCGATCTTGGGGCGGATTAGATTTTTATATAATATGAGTAGAGTTCTATCGTTCGCTCCCCAGTTCGTACCAGAAAGATATTTCAAGAGGTTTAGTCTTTTTTGACATATAGCTGATATATATTTGATGTGGTCCTTCCAGGTTAGAGCTTGGTCAAATATTAAACCTAGATATTTAATAATTGTATTTGTATATATTAAATTGGTCATACTCTGTATATCGTTTTCATTTAAGAATATTGTAAGATCATTGAACGTTCTATTTAGAAATAAATTTTTAATAAAAGCAAGTATATTTCCTTGATAGTCCCATGATTCCAGTATTGAAACTTTCTTGTGATGCCAAGCCATATCAAATGCTTTGTGCAAATCAAAATAAATTGCAATACATTTTTGGTTGTTGTAGAATGCGTTTTTAATATGTGATTCTACATCTACTAAATTGTCGGTAGTCGATCTTAAAGGACGAAATCCAGATTGTTCAATAATCAGTTGATTATTTTCTTCAAGACACCACAATAAACGTTTATTTATAATTTTCTCTAAAAGCTTACACATTACACAAGTTAGAGACACTGGACGATAAGAATCTGCTTTTTTTTGTGGCTTATTAGATTTTAAGAGGGAAATATTTATAGCTGTTTTCCATACATTGGAAAATTCATGTTTGGTCCACATACGATGATAATATTTTTATTAATATTTCTACTGCTTCGTTAGGTAGGTGTTTCAAAAAAGAAGCTGGGATGTCATCGGGGCCAGAGGATGTGTCCTTTAAATAATCTATCATCTCACTTAGTTCTCTGATTGTGATAAGTTACATTTTTATTGTTTACTTCGTTAATAGGTATAGTTTCTTTTTGTTCTTTGTTTTCATTTTCTTCTTCGTATGTTAAGAAATCTTTATCATAGTTAGAATTTTTGGATGTTCACTTAAATGTTTCCGTTATTTTTTCTACGATTTCTGCATGGTTTGTTTTATTGACGATTTATTTTCTACTTCTAATGAATCGATTTCTTGATATTAGCTAGTGCCAGTTATATTTTTATTTGCCTTTATATCTTTGTTAATGATGTGTAATTATTTATCGTTTCTACATATTTTATCCAGGATTGTCTTTTAGATCTTCTGGTAATCAGTTTGGCTGTAGCCCAACTTCTTTTAAGATTAATTAAGTTATCTAGGTTTTTGTACTGTTTGTACTTTTGAAGAGCTTTCTTACTTTACTTAATAGCTTCTTTATATTCTTCATTTTACCAAGGAGTTACTTTGTCTCTTTTAATAAACTTTGTTTTACCTATCGCTTCTAGAGCTGCTTCCGTTATGAGTTTATTGAACTGTAGAATTATTTCGTTTATTGAATTTTCTAAGCAAATTTTTGACGATTCGCAACGGATAATTTCTTGAAAACTGCGCCAATCAGCTTTATCTAGCCTCCATTTCGGATCACGTGTAACTGGCGTAGGTTTCATCGAATGTTTTTCTATTAAAATAGGGAAGTGATCACTCCCATATAAATCTTTTTCTACACACGAATTGTGATTTAAGTGAGATATCTATAGAAGAAAATGTCCCTGTCGATAAATTTAAGTGTGTGCTGCTACCATCATTTATTATTGCAAGGTTTAATGTGTTTATGAACCTGATTCATTAAGTTTACAAGATCTTGTTCGTCTAGGTTATAATTTGCAGGTATATATATATATATATATATATATATATATATATATTACATAATGTTGATCTTTTGTGTAGTGGCCAATTTCTACAGCTACAGCTTCGAGATTTAAAATTATGGAATATTTGTGAAATATTTAAAATAAGTGTCTTGAAGACAAATAATTTGTGGTGTGTATTGATTGCTTAATAGTTGTAACTTAGGTACACGAGTTTGAAAGCTATTTATATTTAACTGTAAAATTGTAATATACATAAATTATTATATAATAACCAAGCGAAAAAAAAGTGGATGAATCACTTTCAGTATCCAAAGTGGCTAAATCAAGCTGTACATCCAATTTTTTCCTCAATTTTGTGCAGCGATATTTTGTTGTTCTGTCTTCTAAATGGGGACGTATTTCTTCCAACATATTAGTAAGAGCTATGGTGTCTGAAGTGTAATCATTCGCAACCGTTAGTACATCAGAGCAGCCATAGCAATTTTCAAGTAGACTTTCAATTTGCTGACTGTTAAGAAAAAAAGAAGGAGAGTTTATCTATATATGTTTTAATATTATCTGAAAATTTTATGTTTTGTTCCGGTTTTTTTGTTTTGTTTCGTTTTTTTTTTCTGTTTTAAAGTTGGAACTGCAAATTGGACGTCCTTAGAAGTAGAAGATCAAACACAGAAGCAGTACGTTTATGTGAAATAGTTTGTGTTAAGAAAGAATCAGACTTTGTATTGTAAACCAAGGCGTTTCCGATTATCTCAGAATTAATAGGGGTATTGATTTAACAGTTCTGGATTTTGGGTCGAAGATGATTTAAACATATATGAGAGTAAGTTTTGATTTATTTGCGAGCTGTGTGCGTAGGCGAATTGTGAGTTGTTGGAAGAAGAAGTTGTAGTAATTCCAGGATTGTAAGTTTGTAAAGTTTGGGCAAGAGATATGCTACCTGAGCATTGCTTACTGTATATATTATATTCAAAGTTGGTGGAACAGAAACAGCACATTGTGAAGCATTAAGTCCTGCTTGCTTGCATTTGAAACAATTATGGTGTTTAATGTTAAAAATAACCTGCATACTACTCCTTCTTATTCTATTTCAATAAATTCAGGAATGTAAGTATTTATAGGAGAAATGTAGATTTATCTTCTAAAACTTAATATGTGGCTGTAAGCTGGATCAGTAGCTTCAATTCTCAGTGGTGTCATTGACGATAACAATGTTAAACCTAAATTTTGTAAATGTCGTGTAATATCTTCAATAGCAATTGTGGGGCTTACATTACATAGATACTAACAATATTTCTAATGGAGTAATATTAATCGCCGAGCAACTAGACGAGTGTCGTTAATTGTTACGGATTCATTATTTTTAAGAAGATCGTCGACAATTTTTTTATTTCTCAAATATATGCAAAACTCGGTTGTTAGATATACCTACGTGAATAATATATTATATTTTGTGGGTTAGCAATTGGTCCAATCTGTAAGAGATAGTCTTGAATTTTGCAACCTTATATTGATGGGCAAACTATCGCTTGATCTCTATTTAGTAATAAAGTTGAGTTTTTAGCTAACGCTGCTGAGTATGATTTAACTGTGCTGTAAACATTTTGCGAAGTAAGTGAGATGGTTAAAAAAAGTCTTTTTTTTTATACCATTTGAGTAATTTTCTCTCTAAATCATACAATCCATTTGCTCACCCAAGTCAATTCCACCCATACAATAGTTGTGAAAAGCTATAGCTTCTGCGCAAGAGGCGTCTGCTTTTGTACCATCAAGTTCTTTACGTTTTACAGTGATTAAGGTATCTGTGTGGCAATTTCTCAATAACAATAATTCCTTAGTGTGTAGCCATTTTGGTTTAATTATTCCTGCATAGATGCAAAGGAACTGTGACTTTCCCCTGACTAACTTCTTATTGAGGAGAGTCATATTTTTTCTGGTTCCTATGGCAAACCCAATAGCTGGAAACTTAAAGTTTCATGAAGTAGTTTTACAGTAGCAAAAATCTGTCGAAAGCTAAAACGACATTATCATCTTTTATCTTGCTTGAGTGTGTGCACAACTCTTTCCCCCAAGGTACCTTAAAATTTTTGAATTTCTATTGCACTGTAAATATTTATATCATATGTATAACCTGTATTAGAGTCGGATCTTACCCATGTCTTGATTATTTTTTTATGGGTTTGTTTGTATACGGAGTATATTGTTTCAATGTGTTTTGGCCCCTAAGCTTCCTCATGCTCTCATTAATACTATGACGAAAGCTACGTGACTTGTATTTCTGAAAAGTGTACGTCAATCAAGAAACAAATTCATCATTATAGTAGGTTTTTATAGAATTTTATGGCTTTTTTCGTTCATTCCTGTACAATTTAGCTAGAAACACCAAATAACTATTATTTAGAATGCTTTGTTTTATAAATTGGTTACCGATAGAAAGCTTTAAAGACCAGTAATCAGAAAGGCGAGGAAGACAGTTGATATACATCATAAATGTTATTCCGATTACCATAATAAATTCTCCAACATTTGTTGGTGTTTCTCTTCGTATTGTCTTCTCTTTTGTGTAGAGATCAATTATCTCGTTGGTACAATCCACAATAAAGAGCATAAAACTTTGCGGAAATATCTTTTTGATAACATTCTTCTGGTTACGGACTAAAAGTATGAACAATTCCTCTGTAAATAACAAGAACATTTTTTGGAGAAATGGTTGGAAATCTGGGTTTAAAATTGTTTGTAAGATTATACCAACATATATTTTCATCCCCTTTCTCTCTTATTTTGCTACTTTGTTCTAGATTTTCACCTTTATTGTCTGGTTTTCCATTGCTATATTCGATCGTTGTATCTATTATTTCTTTATTGTTTTCTTCACCGTTAAGTTCTAAAGTTTATTGAATATTTTTCGCATCTTCAGATTTAATGATTTCGAAATCGAATTCTTTAGAATTTCTGCGAACAGAATATCGATCAATAGAAACTTCAATATCTGTATAATTTAGATTTTCAGAATTATCACTATTTGTAAATGGATCTTTTACGTTATCTAATTCTGAATCAAAATAAAAATTATTGGCAACCTTTTCGTTACGTGCTTGAGTTAGCGGTTGACGTCGCTTCATGTTGACAAAAAAAAACCATTGGAATGATTAGTCCCACTACAAACACCCATTGGTATTATACACCCCGAACACTAATA